>NC_090753.1:57478211-57505711 GCF_036898095.1 Palaemon carinicauda
CGCTTCCAAGGTAAAGCTTAAATGCTGGATAATGTTTGGCCATGTTAGGAGTGTAGGCTACAATGCAGGAAGTGATGATCTATGATAATATCTCTTTAATACTGTATTGACATTAAGGTTGGTGACAGCGATTAGATTATCAGATTCTTTAACCAATATAGCAAGATGTGATGATTAGGGGTTAACCTGGAATACAAAAATCAAAGAGAAACGTCAAAATGTAACCGTTACAGGGAGCTAAAGTCAACGGACGTTGAGTGCCGAAGTGATCTATTGTGAGGAGTTAAAAGTCAGGGAAAGAGGAAAAAACACGAGAGCTCAAGAAGTATCATAAAAGAATTATAGCCAAATCAATTCGGTATGAAATTAATTTTAGAAAAGCGAATAAAGTGAAGGAAATATGAATATTTATCAGTCAAAAATGCTTGATTTAAAACAAAACTTTCGTCAGTCAACTCACGCATTTAACAGTTGATAAAACCATTACTCGTGTTCTTGGATTAGCCCCCAATTAGGTTGCCATTTGTCCCCTTCAGTGACCAGAGAAATTTGTACAAAAGTTAATGAAATGACTTTGGGATTTATATCATACTAACTCCCATGGAACAAGAGCAATTGAGGAACTGATTAGAGAAGCAGCAGATTCTCCAATTTATAAGAGGAAGAAGAAGAGACTCCGTAGATGTAATTAAACCACGGCTGGACTTTCGTAGGCTGATTGGTGAGTACTAAACCTTCCTTCCTAGGTTAGATAGTTAAAATTATTATTGATATACGTATAGGTAGAATAGGGTACAATGTTTTAGTTGTTTTTCATTTTTTCTTGTGATTTATATTCGTTGTGATTTTACAAACATTCCACAATTTACCTGTTTTTTTTTTTTTACGGGCTTCCAACGCAAGGTAGGGTAATCGAAAGCGAACAAACGAACGAACTTGTTGCTATTTCTTGATCATATATATGTTACAGCCTGTCTCGTTTCATCTACATTTCTCCTGGGTTTTATTTTATAGGGTCTTGCTTGTGGGGGGGGGGGGGTAGCGTTAATAACGTTATTCACTGTAAATTGAAAGTGATAATCACCAATAACGAACACATAAATAATCATTGGGCCCCACTCTTTATAATTTCTATTAATATTGAGAAATATATCTGTTATTGTAGACTTGTATCGTGTTAATAAGCTTTCATTATCGGAAACATTAATTTTATAATCATATCAATTTATCGATAATTTTATGACAAAACATAATGTGAATTCAGTGGAAAAAATCCAGTTTGTCTACAAAATTGATATTAGATTTTTTCGTTCAATGTAAAAGATGAATATTTACTACTAACAATTACTTTAATTAACTGTGATGAATAATAATCGCTAGTAATTACTAGTAATGAATAATTATCCATTTTAATCAATAGTTGATAACCTTTAATGATGTTCTTATTTAGCCTTACACAAGAATAGCTTTTTAATCATAAGGTTTATGCTAGTCACTACACTAAAGAGATTTATTTGTAGTATCACAATACTATTAAATAACGATGTTTTCTTTTTAAAGGTTTCTAAACGAACTTTTTTTTTTTTTTTTTTTTTTTTTTTTTTTTCAATAGTTTCGTCCCTTTACTTTACTGCTCTCTAAGAAGTAAGCCGTTCGAATGGTTTGCCAGGCTGGCTGGTGGCTCCAGGCCCGGTGTAAAGGATTCAAGCTACCCCCAGTTTCAAGCTACCCCCCCCCGTAACTTTAAACCGGTTTCAGAATACCGGGGAGGTAGTTTGAAACCGGTTTCAAGCTACCCCCATGTTTTCAAGTTACCCCCTCATCGAAATAGAAAATAATTTATATAACATTGCACATAAGCATCATGCATTTATTGCAGACTTCGCAGCTGTAGAAAAAAAGTTTATTTTCGTATGTAAGAAAAATAATTGTTTGTTTTCGTTTATCATCTCAAATAGATGCCATTCATATGCTTCAGGTAAAAGGTAAATGAGCTTCACACGGCATTATGCGTGGAGAAATTGACACAAAAGTTTTCAACGAGATGTGTACTTTGGTGCTATACTCTTTCAAATTTACGAAAAAGTTTGAGATGTATTTAAAGACAAAAACACACATGCCATATTTCCGACATTGTATTTCGAAAATAAAGAGAAAAGGGTGCAATTTTATAGTTATAATTAATGCCATCACTTGAACTTTAGTTCCTTAAAAACTTAACTTCAACTTGTTATTGTTTTGTAACATCATTCAGTCGTACTATAAAGAAACGATACACAAAATTGCCATTTTTTGGATATAGTTTCTCAGGTCAGCGTTGGACATTCATTAATCGGCTTTTTACAGAAAGTACCCCTTATTACCCTCCTTGCCTTGCGGGCAGGTAATGGCAGGAACCGCCTGCGACGAAAGTAGCTTGCTGCTTGTGCTGCACACCCAGATGTGAGAGAGAGAGAGAGAGAGAGAGAGAGAGAGAGAGAGAGAGAGAGAGAGAGAGAGAGAGAGAGAATTACTAAGGTTGTAACAGAGATGCTTCAAAGATTATAGCCAATCAAGGGAGGCACAAAAGCACCTTAAACTTTTCGTCAGCCAGAATGTAAGGTCATCCATCCCCATACAGAGCAACAGTAGGGATACGATACTTACTTAATTATTATGATTATTATTATTATTATTATTATTATTATTCTTATTATTATTATTATTATTAGCCAAGGTGCAACCGTACTGGGAAGGGAAACAAATAAGGAGAAAGAAATAAAGGAAAGATATAAAGTTAGAATTCAAAAACAACAAGAAGGCAGATGGGTATTGTATCATTAAAGAAATGTTTTAAGCAAACTGATAACAAGAAAATATAGTGAGCATGTTATGCCCCCAAAAAATAATAGAATAACTATTGTAAGAGACGATATGACAAAAGAAAACAAAGAAACATTTCGGCTGTGGCCTACAGAGAAGAATTTATTTTGATAGGTGGTCGATTCCCAAAGAAGGTATACTACGAAGTCGAAAATATGGCACCGTGTGTTTTTGTCTTTAGATACACCTTGACCTTCGTAAATTTAACAGAGTATAGGCTTCCAAGATTGGCTTTTTAGTTTTCCGAAGCCCCTTTTGGGTACTTGGTGTTCACTACGTAGTCGTAGATGATATCGATGTTGTCCGATTTCCGATCAGCGGCCATACTGACGACTTTTTGGACAAGTGATGCTGTGATCGGGTTAATCTGGGTTTATATACATCCCAACACATCAGAGATCAAAGGCTTACTATCGCGTACAAGATAATCAGATAAAAAAAGGGGGTTTGATTTGTGGCCCAAGGACGAGAAATGGTCATTGTAACTATAGTCCTCTTTGTGGTCATCCTGATGGATTAAGGAACGCTAGACTTACGTGCTCTAGTATTATACATCATGCAAATTTACTCAAAACGAACTTAAAAAAAAAAAAAACACACACACTCAAAGGATGGCCGTATCGACCTTGCTTTTATCACTGTACGAGTACAATAATCGCAAAGAAGAATTAGGGCAATAAACGGATAAATACATGACATCAATAAATTCCACAAATAGAGGAAACCGTACATGTATAGACATGTAACCTAAAAATTTTGTGTTGACACTAATCAAAAGCATTTGATTAATATTCATAAATAATGAGTTACTACACAAAAACATGTGGGGGGGGGGGGCTAGTTTGAAAGCAGGGAGGTAGCTTGAAACCGGCTTCAAATTACCCCCGCGGGTAGCTTGAAACCGGTTTCAAGTTACCTCCCGGTAGCCTGAGTCCGGATTCAAACTACCGGGGGGAGGGTAAGATTTGGAGGGGGGTAATTTGAAACCGGTACACCGGCCTACCAATTATTAGTCTACCACTAGGCCTATGTAAATTGGTGTCCCTGTTTATTGGGAAATATAAATTCATGTGGGGCTGAGGATATAATCCATAAAGATGAGAGATGCATTTAGTTCATTCCCTTCTTGCTCCAAAACTTCATACATATACAGTATATATATATATATATATATATATATATATATATATATATATATATATATATATATATATATATACATATATTTGTATATATATATATTGATAGATAGATAGATAGATAGATAGATAGATAGATATATAAATTAGTTTGTATCATAGACATTTTACATGACCGTTATTTCATGCGGATTTTTTAAGTAAAAAACTTGTTGTAGTGTGAAACAGGTTTCATAAGATTTCACTGAAACACCGACTGAAGCTTCGCGTCTGATTCCTTCTTCTTTTCTCTTGACACATTTTTAGTGTTTCAGTGAAAGCGTCTTTTGCAATTGGGAGTTTGTGGGACACAACGAGGACATTTCGCTCTTATTGGAAATGAAATTATTTCTTTATTGTAGGAATTCATTAAGCTCTCAATGGAGGTTTAATTGCCAGGGAAGGTTCAGAAACGTCTTCTGTATATATATATATATATATATATATATATATATATATATATATATATATATATATATATATATATATATATGTATATATGTATATGTACAAAACAGAGTATATATATTATATGTACTATACATATATGTATATTAGTTTGTATATGTAATATATTTATATGTGTGGATATTTTATATATATATATATATATATATATATATATATATATACATATATATATCAAGTGAGTATGTACATATAATTATATGTACAAACATACATATATACACATGCATATATATATATATAGATATATATATATATATATATATATATATATATATATATATATATATATATATATATATATATATGTATGTATATACACATTAGTATATGTATTTATGAAAAAAATCATATAGGCTTACATATATTTCAGACAAATAAAGCATTTAGAAATATTCCATTACTTATTTAAAACAAGTTTTGGGACAAGATTTTGAACCAGCTGATGCCAATGTCTCCAGTCAACGTACATTGTAAAACGGTGAGATTCCAGACAAAAAACGTTGTGAAAAGAGACTGAATAAATTATTGGAAAACGTTCATGAAAAAAATGAACACAAAAATAGCCACCTCGAACCAAATGAAGGGTTTCATCTTTACTGTTTTATTATACACTATTTTCCACTGGTGAAAAATGAAGACAATTTCTTTCGAAGTGTAGAATGTAAAGAGACAGAAGTCCGGAGGTTGGGAACAATTTCGTCAAATCTTCAGCAAAACCTTCTCAGACACTTGACGTTTTGAGAAGAGTCTTTTTGTGATAGAATGTTGTTTTATGCATTACTCTTAACGTTTATCAACACTTTTATTATTATTATTATTATTATTATTATTATTATTATTATTATTATTATTATTATTATTATTATGGGTATACGCAATTCGTGAAACTTAACGGCTATCTATTTACTTAGATACGCACACATTAATTAAGCCCTTCCCACTTCCAACCGCTTTCCTAACTACAACACGGTAGTTGTGATTTCCGAGTGTATCTCTTGGGGTATTATCTCACCAGGGTATGGCTACTGGGAGAAATATATGTGTGTGTGTATATATATATATATATATATATATATATATATATATATATATATATATATATATTTATATATTTATATAGCCTATATATGTGTGTATATATATATATATGTATGTATGTATGTATATATATATATATATAAATATATATATATATATATATATATATATATATATATATATATATATCATCATCATCATCATCATCATCATCATCTCCTATGCCCCTCATCTACTTCACGCTTCATAATCCTTAGCCATGTAGGCTTGATTCTTCCAACTCTTCTAGTACCTTGTGGAGCCTAGTTAAAAGTTTGGTGAACTCATCTCTCTTGTGGAGTGCAAAGAGCATATCCAATCCATCTCCATATACCCGTCATCATGATCTCATCCACATATGGCAATCGATTAATATCTCTTATAGCTTCATTTTTAATCCTGCCCGGCCATTTAACTCCCATATTCATCTGAGGTCTTTGTGCTAAAATCTACAAAATTAGTTGAATATTGGTTCATTGTCATACCACGACTCATATTCATACAGTAACACCGATCATTATCCTGATATTTATATGTAATTTCAGGGTATTTGATTTCGAAATTTTACTTAACGTAGCCATTTTCAGATTTACTTTTTTCAATCTTTCATTAAACTCCAATACTAAAGACCTTGTTTTAGAGATCTTAGTTCCTAAATATATAAATGGTTCCATCTTATTAATCCTTTCTTCTTTCAATAATATTTCATCTTCCATGGTATATTACGTTCTCATCATGTATTTTCTTTCTATTTAGCTTAAGCCCAACCTCATGTGGTATTTCATACATTCTGGTAAGCAAGCATTGCAAATCCTCTGGCATTTTGCTAATAAGGACAGCGTCATCATGATATTTTAGGTCAGCTAATTTCCGATTACTAATCCAGTCTAATCCTTCTCCATCATCCCCAACTGTTCTATGCATTACAAAATCGATGAGGTGACAACCTAGGTGACAACACATTCCCTTGGAGTACTCCACTGTTTACTGGAAATTCCTTCGATTGGATTATACTAACATTAACTTGTACTTTCTATACATTATAAAATTGATGAGGAGGATAAACAACCTAGGTTACAACACATTCCCTTGGAGCACTCCACTGTTCACGGGAAATTCCTTCGATGGAACTATACTAACATTAACTTGTACTTGCTGTGCTCATAAACAGACTTAATTGAATTTACATATTTAATGTGAACTCCATAATAACGCAGGACTCTCCACAAAATTGGCCAGTGCATACTATCAAAGGCTTATTCATAGTCCACAAATGCCATCAAAAATGGATTTCTATATTTTATACATTGCTGTACCACATTTCATTTGGTCAGTACAACTTCTACCTTTTCCAAATCCTGCTTGTTCACCTCTCAGCTTTTCATGAATCTTTCTCTCCAGTTTCTTTAGAATGAGCTTAATATATATTTTCATTACAACTGACGTTTGATGCACCTTTAGTCATTGCTTTTCATTATTTAGGGGAGATGATTATTATTATTATTATTTTTATTATTATTATTATTATTATTATTATTATTATTATTATTATTATTATTATTGTTATTATTATTATTGTTATTATTATTATTGTTGTTTTTTTGGCCGTTGCTGTTATTATTATTATTATTTATTATTATTGTTTTTTTGGTCGTTGCTATTATTATTATTATTATTTATTATTGTTTTTTTGGTCGTTGCTGTTCTTCTTCTTCTTTTTCTTCTTCTTCTTCTTCTTCTTATTATTATTATTATTATTATTATTATTATTATTATTATTATTATTATTATCATTATTATAAACAGCATTCAGTTAAAGAGGGTTAGACAGCAAAGCAGAAAATTAAAAAAAAGGCGAAAACCAATGGCAAAGGCCTCGGTAGTTCCTACAGTTATCCCTGCAGTGTACACTGTGTGCTAATATCATTAAGAGATATGAATGCAATTACAATTTCTCGCTGTCTGGCGGTTTGTTAAGTCAGTTATTAAGTGCCTGTTTTTTTTTTTTGTATATACGAAAATCTCGTAAAACATTGTTTCCGGCTGTTTGGATTAAAGGGAATCTGCCCCATTCACGCTTAGTTAGAACTGGAATCTGTGTTTACGCAAAATGTGTCTTATGAAATCATCCACAGCTTTTTCAGAATTACTTTATTATATATATGTATATATATATATATATATATATATATATATATATATATATATATATATATATATATATATATAATTTTTATTCTTATTTGTATTATAACTCATGAGTTTTTGATCATTCATTTGGGTGTCATGGACTTCATTCTGGACCTTCCTCTTAAATCACATAAGGATTTATACTCTGGTTAATCTGGCTAAACTGTTTATTATGTCAATGCATCTTTTTTTTTCAGCTGTTTTCTCTGACGTGCATTTTAATCTGTCTGTGAATTTCATATTCACATACACGAACCATATATATATATATATATATATATATATATATATATATATATATATATATGTATGTATATATTAGCCTATATATACACAGGTTTACATTTATATATATATATATATATATATATATATATATATATATATATATATATATATATATATATATTGTGTGTGTGTACATATATATGTATTAAATGTATACGTATCAAAATATCGTAGATATTTCCTTTGTGCTGAGACGCCGTTGGAATTTTAAAGCCCTGAAGATAATCGATATTTTGAAATATGGCTCCTGTTTCAAAAGGAAATATCCTTGGAGTGAAGGAAAAATGTTATCTCTCCCTCTCTCTCTCTCTCTCTCTCTCTCTCTCTCTCTCTCTCTCTCTCTCTCTCTCTCTCGGAAGGCTATAAGTTTAGAACATGTAAGAGGAACAGATTCAAATACATCTCTCTCTCGCTCTCTCTCTCTCTCTCTCTCTCTCTCTCTCTCTCTCTCTCTGAAGGCTATAAGTTTAAAACGACATGTAAGAGGAACAGATTCAAACAGATCTCTCTCTCTCTCTCTCTCTCTCTCTCTCTCTCTCTCTCTCTCTCTCTGGAAAGGCTATAAGTTAAGAATTGTAATAGTTTTTGTAATATGAGCACTATTATTAGATCAGTTCAAGTGGAATATTTTGTCACAGGAAAATATAGACCATGAATTATACAAACCTTTTATTTCATGCAACGTGTATTTCAAAGACCAAGAAGGCTTTTGTATTATTTTGACTTCAAACATATATACACACAAGCATGCGAAGTATATATATATATATATATATATATATATATATATATATATATATATATATATATATATATATATTATATCATTATCATCTCCTACGCCTATTGACACAAAGGGCCTCGGATAAATTTCGTCAGTCGTCTCTATTTTGATTTTTATTCAATACTTCTCCTTTCATTGTCTCCCACTTCACTCTTCGTAGTTCTCATCCATGTAGGCCTGGGTCTCCAACTCTTCTAGCGCCATATGGAGCTCAGTTAAACATTTAGTGAACTAATTTTTGGGGGGGAATGCGAAGAGCATGCCCACACCATCACCATATACCCGTCACCATGATATCATCCACATAGGGCCCTCCAGTAACACTAGATATAGTTTCATTTCTAATCCTGTCCTGTCACTTAACTTGCAATATTCTCCTAAGGACTTTGTTCTCAAATCGGCCAAATATATTAGGGATTGTTTCATTGTCATATATATATATATATATATATATATATATATATATATTTATATATATATATATATATACATATTTATATAAATATATGTATATATATACATATTTATATAAATATATATATATACATATATATACATATATATATATATATATATATATATATGTATATAAATATATGTATATATATACATATTTATATAAATATATATATATACATATATATATATATATATATACATATATATATATATATATATATATATATATATATATATATATATATATATATATATATATATATATGTATATATATGAGGAAGGGCAGTGAATAGTGGAATGAAGGAGTGAAGGTAAGGGTGGAAGAGAAAAAGAGGGCTTTTGAAGAATGGGTGCAGAGTAATAGTGTAGAGATGTATGAAAGATATAGAGAGAAAATGTGGAAGTAAAGCGTAAGTTAAGTGAGGCAAAGAGGGCAGCTGACCTGAGGTGGGGTCAGGGATTGGGTCATTCATATGAAGAGAGTTAGGAAGGCTGGTTCAAGAATTGAAGAAACAGTGAAAGATGGAAATGGAAGGTTGTTAAAAGGAGAGGAGGCAACGAAAAGGTGGGCGGAATATTTTGAAAGTTTACTGAATGTTGAGGATAATAAAATAGTAGATATAATTGTTGTTGCAGGTGTTGAGGTGCCGGGGATGGTAGATGAGAATGAGAGAGAGATTACAAGAAAGGAAGTGAGGAGAGCACTAGATGAAACGAGAGTAAGAAAAGCATCTTGTATTGATGGTTTGAGAGCCGAAATGTTGAAGGAAGGGGTGTGACTGTACTTGAATGGTTGGTGAGATTGTTTAATGTGTGTTTAGTATTGTCTATGGTACATAATTGTCACTTACACCCAGAAGGTTATGTTTTAGATTGAGTTTTTTCTTTTTTTTCTTTTTTTTTTATTTGTGAGTTAGGTGGGTTATGAGCTGAGACGATGTTTACGAAATATTTACCAAGAGGTGAACTTATTTGTCATGAGGCTTGATGCCTTTGGAGGGATAGGTTTGTAATGCAGAATGTATATATATATATATATATATATATATATATATATATGTGTGTGTATATGTATATGTATATGTATATATATAAATATAAATATATATATATATATATATATATATATATATAAATATAAATATATATATATATATATATATATATATATATATATATATATATATATATATAAATATATATATAGGTAGATGAGATAAGATTTTTTATAAGTATTACGCTTTTATTTTGGAGTGTTTTATTGGTGTTTTACTGTAGGCGTTTAATCTAATTTGTTTTGGGGAGGATAGGAATGCACGTTATACTGTATGTGTATTTTGTCGTATGTTATTTTTTGGAAGGTTTAAGGTGTATTTTGGTGTCTTTATTCTTGCTCTATGAATAACTTTTAATGTCTAATTTATTCTTTTATAAAAATTTCATTTTGGATTTCCCTCTTTGAAATTATGACACATTAGAAATTTATATTGAAGTAATGTCAAGCTACAAACTATAGGGGCACTCATTAGAGCGCAGACCTCCTCCGTGGCAGGTTATTTATCGGCCTTTTGCTCAACCTTGACCTTGACCTTTATCCTTAACATGCATTAATTGGCGTGGATTTTCATACACTCATATATGAACCAAGTTTGAAGTGTCTGAGACAACGCTGTCCAAACTTATGGCTGATTTCGTGAATTAGACATTTTGCTTGACCGTGACCTTGACCTTCCAAAATGTAATAATTTCCAGCTTTTTACATAACAGTTAATCCCTGCGAGTTAAATTACGATTAAAATTGTGGTCAGGAAGCCGGTCACAAACAAACACGATTAAAATTGTGGTCAGGAAGCCGTTGACAAACAAACACGATTACAATTGTGGTCAGGAAGCTGTTCACAAACAAACATGATTAAAATTGTGGTCAGGAAGCCGTTCACAAACAAACACGATTAAAATTGTGGTCAGGAAGCCGTTGACAAACAAACACGATTACAATTGTGGTCAGGAAGCCGTTCACAAACAAACATGATTAAAATTGTGGTCAGGAAGCCGTTCACAAACAAACACGATTAAAATTGTGGTCAGGAAGCCGTTCACAAACAAACACGATTAAAATTGTGGTCAGGAAGCTGTTCACAAACAAACATGATTAAAATTGTGGTCAGGAAGCCGTTCACAAACAAACACGATTAAAATTGTGGTCAGGAAGCCGTTCACAAACAAACACGATTAAAATTGTGGTCAGGAAGCCGTTCACAAACAAACATGATTAAAATTGTGGTCAGGAAGCTGTTCACAAACAAACATGATTAAAATTGTGGTCAGGAAGCCGTTCACAAACAAACACGATTAAAATTGTGGTCAGGAAGCCGTTCACAAACAAACACGATTAAAATTGTGGTCAGGAAGCCGTTGACAAACAAACACGATTACAATTGTGGTCAGGAAGCCGTTCACAAACAAACATGATTAAAATTGTGGTCAGGAAGCCGTTCACAAACAAACATGATTAAAATTGTGGCTAGGAAGTCGTTCACAAACAAACATACAAACACAAACGGGGGGTGAAACATAACCTCCTTCCAACTTCGTTGGCGGAGGTAATAACACTGGCTGTTGAAGCTAAAAGTGTATTGTAAGAATATCCGGTAATAGTAAATCACATATACCACAGTTGAAACTTATTAGCAAAAATATGTGGAACTTTTCGTGGTTTTACTCGTGAAATGTTATCCTTTTGATTGGCAGGCGTCCGTTTGTCATGTTTGAATATACTGTTCTACTATAGGTAGTAGGTTGGCTAAGGCACCAGCCACCTGTTGAGATGCTACCATTAGAGAGTTATTAGTTACCTTGACTGGCTAGACATTGCTATATTGGATCCCTCTCTCTGGTTACTGCTCATTTCATCTTTGCCGACACGTACACAGAATAGCCTGGCCCATTTTTTACACATTCTCCTCTTTCCTCATACACTTAACAACACTGAGATTGCCAAACAATTCTTCTCTGAAGAGGTTAACTACTGCACTGTTCAGTGGTTGTCCTATTAGTAATGGTAGAAGAGACTCTTTGGCTATGGTAAGCATCTCTGCTAGGAGGAGGACACTGTAAAATCAAACTATTGTTTTCTAGTCTTGGGTAGTGTCATAGCCTCTGTATCATGGTCTTCCACTGTTATGGGTTACAGTTCTTTGTCTTGAGGGTACATTCAAGCACACTATTTTATCCTGTTTCTCATCCTCTTGTTATTTTATGTTTTTATATTTTATTAAAGGTTAATTTAGATGTTATTGTTCTTAAACTTCTAGTCGTTTTTCCTTATTCCCTTTCCTCACTGGGCTATTTTCCCTGTTGGGGCCCTTGTGCTTATAACTTTTGTCTTTTCCAATTAGGGATGCAACTTAGCAATTGATAATCATAATAATAATAATAATAATAATAATAATAATAATAATAATAATAATTACTTTTGAGACATGTAACATCACGGATTTTGAAGTTTTTATAGTTTATGAAAGGTTTATTTTAATGTTATTGTTCTTAAACTCTTCTTGTAGTTTTTTCTTATTTCCTTTCCTCACTGGGCTATTTCCCCTGTTAGAGCTCTTGGGCTTATATCATTTTGCTTTTCCAACCAGGGTTGTAACTTAGCAATTAATAATAATGATAATAATAATAATAATAATAATAATAATAATGATAATAATAATGACGTTATATAGGTATGTAACATCACTGTCTGTGTGTCATAAATGGTTACTATTTTCTCTTAAGGTAATTCAGTGCTATATCTTCTACTTCATCTTCTGAGAGAGAGAGAGAGAGAGAGAGAGAGAGAGAGAGAGAGAGAGAGAGAGAGAGAGAGAGAGAGAGAGAGAGAGAGAGAGAGAGAGAGTGTTAGCAGAACGGAGTCTCCCGACTTTGAGGTTTATTCAATTTATGATAAGAAAGACTTTGGGGAAATGTCAGTAATTGCAAGTTTTTTTTTTTCCTGTGATTAAATGAAGTGTTCTGTTTGTTACACACATATCTAAACGACGATCGCTTTTTTTAAAGTTGAGCTGACTTGTTGGGATTATCCAGACCAGAGGGACGGTAAGCAGAGGTTGCATTTAGCAGTTTATCGTATCAGGGCGGAAACGGTAGCATTTTATAAGAATTATAAAGGGTTTTGGTTTTATCCACATCTTTTGCTGTAACACTCACAAAGATATGCACAAGCACACGCACACACACTGATAAGCACACACACACACACACACACATATATATATATATATATATATATATATATATATATATATATATATATATATATATATATATATTGAAAATAAGTGCAGGCAATTCACCCATAAACGACAATACTTTCAGACAGTAAATGGAAACACGTATGAAATGTAACAATATAGACATGAAACGTGTGTGGGTCAGTAGGGTCTTGTGTACTCCCTTATGTAATAGTTCAATTATTGGCTCCGGCAATGACTCTCTCTCTCTCTCTCTCTCTCTCTCTCTCTCTCTCTCTCTCTCTCTCTCTCTCTCTCTCTCTCTCTACTTAAATATTATTCTTTCACTGTATCTCTTGTTGATTTCATGATTTTATTATAACTAGTGTAGCGCGAACATTCAAGAAATGATGGCTAAATATTTCAAGAGATGTGTGACACACGTATCCCCTTCTCACCAGTGTATGACTACTTTCTATCCCTCTATCAAAGGGATAGGGAGAGCTGATGTGACAGCTAAGCAATATGTATATATATATATATATATATATATATATATATAAATGTATATATACATATATATATATATATACATATATATGCAATATACATATACATATATATGCAAAATATATATATATATATTATATATATATATATATATATATATATATTTATATATATATGCAATATATATATACATATATATATATATATATATATATATATATGTATATATATAATATATATATATATATATGTGTGTGTGTGTGTGTGTGTTTGTGTGTGTGTATGTGTGTATGTGTGTGTGTGATGTCAGGAAAGAATTTCACATTTAATATTATTATTTTTATTGTTATTAATTGCTAAACTACAACCATAGCTGGAAAAGCAGGATGCTATAAGCCCAGGGGCCCCAACAGGGAAAATAGCCCAGTGAGGAAAGGAAACAAGTAAAAATTAAATATTTTAAGAACAGTAACAACATTAAAATAAATATTCCCCATATAAACTAAAAAAACTTTAACAAAACATGAGGAAGAGAAATTAGATAGAATAAGTTAATATATGTATGTGATTAGCTATTTTATAAGTTTTGTTCATTAATCAACGACAGAGGGACAAATAAAATTAGTTGATTCCGTAAAGAGTTATTGAATAGAAAGACAAGAAACGAGAGAAATGAGGAGTGGAAAGGCATTTTGCGCGCTAAATGCTATATTGTAGTTTTTATAGACAAAACAAACGGACAGCTCAGGGGCTAGAGCCCAAGACTCACTTGTATGAGTAATTGCCACGGGCTGCTTTAGATAATAACCAGCCTGGAGGACGCCTGGGAGAAAGCCGGTAACAATGACGTCACCAAGACGTCAAGCATTATGAATGACGTCAACATCACGTTAGAAAAAGGAGACCAATAAAACACAGAACAGTCACGGGAAATAACGTCATTTAACCACACCTTAGATAGACCTATAAAAAGTCTTGCAAGGGAGCAAGTCTGCTCTTCCATCACCAGCAAACTAAGTGAAAGATTCCGCCTTCTCTCCTATCCTGGGGCGTGGCCCCCACACTAAATGCCGAGTAACAGGCACTTCTAATTATCTTCAAGAAATATGGTACAGTTGGCCGCAAGGTAAAGAATGAGAAAAGTCCAGTTGAAGATGCCCTTTTGCCTCTCAACCTAAGAGGTGAGTAAATAAGTAACTCCTGACGAAGACGGAGTAGGAGGAATTTTTCAATGTTTCCATGGGAGGACGTCTGTCTTAGACTTGAGTTCCCTTCCTGCTTGAAAAGGGGACTCATGGATTCTGCAACCCACAGCAAATGGAAGTTCCAGTCCACGACTACAGCCTCCAATCTTTAAGAGAATTAATTTTGTTCCCAGTTTGTGTTCTACTTATTCTGTAAATGTAAAGGAGATTTGTGAAATCGTTGTTCACCAAAGTTCACTTATTAAAGTAAAGAAATAGAACGGCCTTTTACCTGCACTCCTTCTCCTGAGGGTCTTATATATAAAGTAATTAATAGCACTCATAAGCTTAATGACAGTAACTCTTCAGTATAACTTATAAGGTAATAACTGGAAATATAAAATGCTTGAAGCTATTTTAAATTTCATTCATATATATATATATATATATATATATATATATATATATATATATATATATATATATATATATATATATATATATATATATGGAAAGGTATTTGGTAGCAGTGTTTGAAATGGATATCCACGATGTAGTTGTACACAAGAGATATCCCAAATGATTTAAATGTATTTCGCCTATAAATTGCAATTACCCGGACGAATACATTGACACGCATTGCAATTAAGTACTAGTGATATGGAAGTCCATTTATTAACTCGCTAATATTTTTATCGCATACAGCGTGTGTGACCTACTGTAGTTTTTGTTATACATCGGCTTTATTGTTATTGTGAAATTGAGGGATGTCGTAAAATAGATTTTTAATTCTTCGAGATACAAGAGGAACACTCTCTCTCTCTCTCTCTCTCTCTCTCTCTCTCTCTCTCTCTCTCTCTCTCTCTCTCTCTCTCTCTTCATTTACTCTTTCTTCTGCTTTCACTTGCTCTCTCTATTCTTTTTTCCTCCAGCTTCTCTCTCTCTCTCTCTCTCTCTCTCTCTCTCTCTCTCTCTCTCTCTCTCTCTCTCTCTCTCTCTCTCTCTCTGTCAAGCGACATTTTCATCTTAGTCAGTGCCACTAGATTTACATGCAAATAAACCGGTTCACTCTTTCTTTAAGTTTGTTTGATTTTGTGTTCACTATGAAAATTTTTTTTTTCTTTCAATCTTTTATAATTTTGTAAATGATTTCAAGGGTGATGGTGTTTCGTGCCTGTTACTATCGGTTTCAGATACAGGACTATTGTTCTGATTAAAATAATTTGACGAATGCATGATATATATGCAGAAAATACCTTTGCCTAAGAATTCTTATATATTTTTTCTACTTTCACATTCAAGTCACCTAGCACTACCACACTTTTTTTAAACTTTCACACCCAAGTCACCTACCACAACTAGCCTTTTTATCTACTTCCACATCTAAGTCTCCTACCACAACTAGTGTTTTTATCTACTTTCACTTCTTAGTCACTAAGAACAACTAGCCCTTTCATCTACTTGCATATCTAGGTCACCTAGCGTTACTAGTCCTTTTATCTTCTTTCACTTCTAAGTCCCCTAGCACAACTAGTCCTTTCATCTTCTTTCACTTCTACATCCCCTAGCACAAATAGTCGCTGTATCTACTTTAACATCTAAGTCACCTAACAAAACTAGTCTTTTTATCTACTTTCACATCTAGTTCACTTAGCACAACTAGTCATTTTATCTACTTTCACATTTAAGTCACCTAACGCAAATAGTCCTTTATCTACTTTCACATCTAAGTCACCTAATACAACTAGCCCTTTCATCTACTTGCACATCTATGTCACCTAGCACAATTAGTCCTTTAATCTGTTTTCACACCTAAATCACTAGCACAACTAGTCTGTTTTTTTATCTACTTTTACATCTAAGTCACCCACCACAACTAGTCTTTTTATTTACTTTCATATTTAAATCACATAGCACAACCAGTTCTTTTCACTCTGCAACCCAAACGTTGCAGATAGTTTTATACTCTCGATTTTTTCTATATCTCTTATATATGCTTTGCCATAGGTGAACTTCTTTGTGAAAAATTAGCTTTTATTATAATTAACGTCCATGTACTCTTCCACCTTTCCCAAACCTTCCTCTTAGTGTATTGTATATCTTACCTTGTTTACTTTACCGTTTTTCCTTTCCTATTCTTCTTATTATTAAATACACTGGTATTTCATAAGTCAAACGACTAAGGACTGAAGAAACGGATAGGAGATTAAAGTGATTTTTACAATCTAACATTATTTGATTAGATTAACCTCATAGATATTATATATAAAGACTATCCTGATATGTATCTTTAGACAATTATGATGTATGACATCCACATCATAATCTGAGCATCTCCCGATATAAAGTTATTTTTTTTTCTATTAGAATAATTGGAAAAAGTAAAATATCATAGTAATCTTATATTTTCATTCGGAGGCATATGCATGAAAAAAAAAATTTTTTCAAGCTAATGGAGTAAAGAGAGAATTTATTATGCAAATATTTTCCCTTGCTACAATGAAGACTTGAAATTAGGCAGTCTGGCTTCTTTTGTAGCCTGAAGAAAAGGGATATTTACTTAATATTTTGTTTGAGAGGATTTTTATATATCAGGTTTCCTGTTTCAATGCTTTTAGCATACGATCTCTCTCTCTCTCTCTCTC
Organism: Palaemon carinicauda; assembly: GCF_036898095.1. Taxonomy (NCBI): domain Eukaryota; kingdom Metazoa; phylum Arthropoda; class Malacostraca; order Decapoda; family Palaemonidae; genus Palaemon; species Palaemon carinicauda. The sequence goes on from NC_090753.1 coordinate 57,496,096, forward strand.
TCTCTCTCTCTCTCTCTCTCTCTCTCTCTCTCTCTCTCTAGTATACACATCTGTCTTAATTTTGGTCTCTCTTTTTTTTGCTCTTTCTGTTAGCATACACTCTCTCTCTCTCTCTCTCTAGTATACACATCTGTCTTAATTTTGGTCTCTCTTTTTTTTGCTCTTTCTGTTAGCATACTCTCTCTCTCTCTCTCTCTCTCTCTCTCTCTCTCTCTCTCTCTCTCTCTCTCTCTCTCTCTCTCTCTCTGTATACACACCTGTCTTAATTTTTGTCTCTCTTTTTTTTGCTCTTTCTGTTAGCATACACACACATTCTCTCTCTCTCTCTCTCTCTCTCTCTCTCTCTCTCTCTCTCTCTCTCTCTCTCTCTCGCTCTCTCTCAAAAGAGTATTTGAATAGTAAATAAAAGATAATAAATCAACTTTTGTAAGGATTTTCAAAGTTGAACAATGTAATTTTATGTAATGGAAATATGCAAATATTTTCCACTTCATTTTCATCTATATTTTTGTTAATATATTTCCTAATTTCCTAATTTTTGGTAGAATTAACCTTTCCTTTGTAAATTAGTGATGCGTAATGTATTTACAATTTACCGTCATATTTTGTATTCACTTGTTTGAATTTCTGTTTCCAAAATAGTTTTCTTGTAATTCAGAAATTTTCAGTATACTTATAATTTTTTTTTTGGGGGGGGGTGGGGTTTCTTAATGTAATAATTTTCTCCATTTATACTAAAAAATCCTTTTATTCCGTTATTTTCTCCTATGATTTTCGAGTTCAAAAATCTACTTTTTATTACTTTTGAAAACGATAAATGATAAATTTAATTTTGATTTTGATGAGTTTTGACACAACTAATAAACCTCATTTTACAAATCTAGTGTAATTCAAAATTAAGAAAAAATAACTATTACGATATCTCAATTAAAAATCGATTTTCCGAAATGATTATTTAAAGTTTTAATTTTTTGTTTTATCAGGTTCATATTTTCATTCAACCAGAAAACTTTTACTTTCGATGAGTTTTCCTAAATATATGATAAACTCATGATTTCTTCGAGCAATAATACAATTCCATATTTCTTCAACTTTGAGCGAAATCTTATGGGTTTATTGGTCTCTCATGTATGGTAAGGGAAAACACAATTTCCTAAAGACTGACCTTATATACACATGATCAGCGCCAAAGATCCCTCCCCTCCAAGCTTGGATCAGGGATGGCCAGACAGTAGACGCTCATGGCTCGTAGGGTAGACCAATAGGCTCCCACAATGCTCCCCCCCCCCCCCCCCCATCCATAGCTCACGAGGAGGGCGAGATTACTGACACTACTAGAAGCTCTCTAGCTTGAGCGCGTCTCGAACTCCCGTCCAACATAGTGCCAAACAGGGACATTACCATTAGGCTACCAAAATTGTAGGTTTTGTATTTTAGTGAAGAATTATAAAATAATTATAATCCCAATTAAAATATACTTATCTTGCACAATGATGGTATGAAATCAAAAGATTTTTTGATAGATCTCATATCGTTTGATGGATAACAGTCAAGTAGTTTTCCAGGTATTGTAGTCAACTATTACCAACACAATGACTTGAATCTACAAAGTTCCCAATCTTTTAATAATCCTATTTCCTAGAAGAATTTAAGATAAACATTTTGAAATACCACATTAAATAAACACATCTCATGTCAATGACTTAAAAAATTTCAAAAAATTTAATTTATCTTGATCTAAATCATAATAGTTTCCAAATATTCACATCCCCTATATAATAAAGGACAGTGTCTAGCTATATATATATATAGAGTATATATATATATATATATATATATATATATATATATATATGTGTGTGTGTGTGTGTATATATGAATATATATATATATATATATATATATATATGTATATATATAAACATATATATAAATATATATATATATATATATATATATATATATATATATATATAACACACACAAACACACACACATATATATATATATGTATATATATATATGTGTGTATATATGTATGTATATGTGTGTGAGTGTGTTCAAATAAGCCATATATTTAAATACCTTAATGTGTGGACTCTCTCTCATACCTCGGGATCAGAGAACCATGGGGGAACCACCCAAAGACAATAGCTTCTGGCCGGCCAGGAAATTGAACCCTTGTCCAGGAAGCAGTTATGATAGTGACATAGCATTTAGCCTCCTATGTACATTTCCAATCCCTTTAATATTTGGCATAACACATTTTACACAGATTGGGAAATGCTCCTAAGCATCCCTGGCCCTTAAGACGAAGCCCATCCTAAAATGCTCTCCTTCACCTCTCGATCGCTCTCATGATGAGCATCGCTCCAAGGACTGGATGTGTTTATGCTCTCTGAAGCATCGAGCAATTAGGTAAGTTATCCACTTAACCCCTGATTGTGCCTTCCCAAGCAAACATATCCTGTTTGTGTTGTTTGTTTACATCCTTCTCGGTCGGACGGAGTCATGTTTGGCGATGAAGGAGAATTGGCTTCGATTTGAGATTTGCTCCGAGACTCAGACTCGATCCGACTGAGTCTTCGTCTTCAATTTAGGATCGATTAACGACTCCTACATTTTAGATACTTTTAGTGTCATTTGATTCATATTTTGTTTTTGTTACTTTTTTCATTTAAGTTTTCCATTTTAAGGTCAATTGAACACTCATAATTTTTTAATAACCTGCCGAAAAGAACTTCCATCTGGACGACATGGCTCGAGCCTAAATATACATATATATATATATATATATATATATATATATATATATATATATATATATGTATATATATGTGTGTGTATGTATATATGTATAAATATGTGTATATATATGTACTGTTTTTAGCCCATTACTTTTCCTACTATATATACATTACATGTGGTTTGGGTTAGAAAAAAAATCGTTACATATGCGGATGATGCTACTCTCTTTGCATCAGTTTCATCTAGATGTAGATCTGGGTTTGCTGAATCCCTTGATAGAGATCCATCTAGAATTTGAGGTGTGAAATTGAACCCTAAGAAAACTCAAAGTATGATTGTAAGTAGGTCGAGGACGTGGGTCCTCATCATCCAGATTTTAGCATTGACAATTTTTTATTTAAATCTATACGATTCATGATAGCAAATTCCCTTTTTACAAACATTCGGTCAGTTTCTTCTTCAATTTCTCAAAAATAGGCTTATTGTGAAAGTTCTTTTATGATTTTTGGTGATGAATCTGTTCTGAAGAAGTCTTTTAACTTTTCTTCAGAGTGTGTATATAAGTATGTATGCATATATCCCAGTCTTATGACCTTACCGCCCCTCCGTATTTTGGAATAAAATAAGTACTTTCCGTGTCCTCCAAAGTGGGCAGCTGGTGAGTGATAATTACCTGAGGCTGACAAACATAATGTTTACACAGAAAGTAAATTGACTTAAGACTTTTGATGTTACTCTAGGAAAGCTTTGGTAGAAGGGCAATTTTCTATGATACAGAAAGTTATGAATGTTATAGTAGGCTTTGTATATATTTCATTCCGTATTAGTATTATTATTATTATTATTATTATTATTATTATTATTATTATTATTAATAAAGTAGTCTCTGTACCTCATACCAATATCACCTTAATAGATTGTTAACTGATTCACCGATATTCTGTATAAGTAAGACTGAAGATGAAGCTGCCACATCTCTGCCACATTCGACAACACTTTAAGCCATTAATGAGAAGCAGAGATGCACCTTCCTTTCAGGCGAGAGGCGAAGGCAAACCGCCAATTGTTATTACAGATTAGAGTCAAAGGATTGAATATTCTGGTTTTGTAATTTAATCAACAAGATATTATTAAGACAATGATATTTGCATCAAAAGGAGCGATAATCTTCTGTGCAATTATTAGTATTGTCTTTTATATTTAATGTTATTATAATTATCTTTATTATAACCAATGACTCTAATTGCATATCACATTAGCAGTGTAATTTTCTTTATTGCATTATTCAACTAATTTCCACATTGAAGCATTTTATGCTAGTTTGCTACTTGAACATACCAGTAGTGATGGTTTTTCTTTTTCCTTTTTCTTTTTGTTCAGGGAAAAGACTATTTTCTTGAGTAATAAACCTATAACAACTGGGACCTAATATTAGTAGACAGATTTGCTTCGAAAATCAACCGCAATTTCTAACTCTTTATAATAAAAAAACAAGTTGGCATCTTATAATGAAGTTATACATATTAATAATGACAATCGAGATTCATATAACGTTTTTTTCTAGAGGCCACGGGCAGTATTGTGTTTGAGTTTTTAGGTTAGGAGTTAACCCATCCTTGGCAGCAAGTATTCACGGATTCACATTTTTTCGTACTTTTGTCTGTTATCTAACCCTCGTGTAGTAGGAGGTCTGTTACCTAAACTCCGCAATGGGCGAGGGCTAACTGTAATAATAATTGTATTTTACGAAAGTTTCATGTTACCTAACACCAAATTAAGCCAGAGGAGGTCTCTATCACAAGCTATCTCCAGATCATAAATGCAACTTACACCTCCTTACCTTTTGCTAGAGACATTTCTTAATATAGTAAATGAATATATCTGACGGACCTCCAATGCTTTCTAATTTACCCGTATCTTCCAACTATTTTCAGAATGGGTTTCCTGTCCCCAGTAGGCAGTGTATAACACCCAAATTGAACATTTTCTTTTGAGTGACTGAAATATTTTCTGTTGTCCAATATTTGAATCGTGCTAGATATAAGCTGTTAATCTTTTTTTTTTTTCTTTTTTTTTTTTTTACTTTTTTCTTAGTAACTAGTGTACTCGACCCATCAAAAAACAACAGCTAGATATTTAGATAAATATTCACACATACGCACACAGTTTCATCCCTTTCCACAACCTCCCCCTTTCCTAACTACAACGTGCTAGTTTAGGCAAATTGTATATGATTACCGGAATTGTATTCGCGGCATAATTTAATGATTTTATGAATTATATTTGTGACAACGTTTGATGATAATAGCATATTAATCTTTGGTCTTTCGTTGATGGTTTGAAAGTGGTTAATATATAGTATAAGAATAACTTTAATTACATCGAAGCTGTATTTCATGTCATGTAGTGGAAGTAACAAGTACAATTTATTGACGTTTATATATATATATATATATATATATATATATATATATATATATATATATGTATGTATGTATGTATATATATATATATATACATACATATATATATATATATATATATATATGTATGTATGTATGTATATATATACATATATATATATATATATATATATATATATATATATATATATATATATATATATATATATAGTATATCTTGGGGAGTGCGTTGAGTATGCCCAAACCATCTCCATCTACCTCACAATGATCTCATCCACATAGGGCACTCGAGTAATCTCTCTTATAGTTTCATTCCTAATCCTGTCATGCCATTTAACTCCCAATATTCTTCTGAGGGCTTTGTTCTCAAATCTATGAAATTTGTTGGATACTGTTTAATTGTCATATCACGACTCGTGTCCATTCAGTAAACCGATCTCACTAAACTGATATATATCTTTATTTTTATATGTATTTTCAACAGGGCTCCAAAGGCATAGAAGAGTTGAAACGTGGAGATGATGAATGGAGAAGAATTGATTTAAAAGCTCAAGATAGAGACGACTGGCAAATCTAACCGAGGCCCTTTGCGTGATAAGGCATTGCAGGAGATGATATATATTTTATATATATATATATATATATATATATATATATATATAATGTATGTATTTATATATAAATATATATATGTGTGTATATATATGTATATATATATTATTAATTTGCGAGGCTTTTAATTGTATTTCCGTTTAATTACTCAATATAATTGTGCATGGACTCTGTTATTTGTCATGCAAATTTATTACTCCTCTGTTATTTAACTGTGAAATTTGTTTGTAGATTACCTTGATGGAGTTGAAATTGAAAATGATCTTATGAATATACTTGATAACATGTGTGTGTGTATATATATATATATATATATATATATATATATATATATATATGTGTGTGTGTGTGTGTGTGTATTTATGCATATATGCATGCATGTATGTATGTATGAATGTGTGTATGTAAGTATGTATGTATATATGTATGCATGTATGCATGCATGCATGTAGTGTGTTAGCATGAATAGGTGGGGGTGATACCTACAAGAATGAAAGGAGGTACAAAAGGAGTAATCAAGATTCTTGAATGGGTCTTAGAGAGAGAGAGAGAGAGAGAGAGAGAGAGAGAGAGAGAGAGAGAGAGAGAGACTCAATCTGCAAAAACAGTCAGTATAACAAGCATAGCTTTGTTCTCCTTCCCGTCTCTATAAAAATTCGCATACACTTCCAAGTCCCCTGGCGTTAAGCCTTTTTCATTCGCAGTCGTTCAACCCCCTCCCCCCACAAACAAAGCCATAAGCTGCCGGACGCTGTTCAATAACGACATTAAAATAAATCGTTCATATATAAACCATAAAAACTTTAAAATAACAAGAGTAAGAGAAACAAGATAGAACAGTGTGCCCGAGTGTACCCCGAGTGATTAGAATTATGCTTATAATAAAGTTGTATCATAATTTAGATATTCCAATTTGTTTAATGATTTACATTCCTTAATGAGCCGACGGGAATATATTTATTAATAGAGTGACAGATAACCTTCCTACCATTCACACATTGACACCTTTGATAGGCTTAGTCAATGAAACTCATTATTATGATCGATTGCGCATAATGTTATTCAGCCATTTGAATTTTATCATTGGGAAAAAGGAAATTTTAGGACTGTTCCTGAGGAATTATTAACTTATAACATATAGCTTATATAACTTATTTCCTGAATAAGCATTAACATATAACTTATAACTCATTTCCTGAAGAATTAATAACAAATTATTTATATAACTTATTTCGTGAAGAATCATTAACATATAACATTTAACTTATTTCCTGAAGAATCATTAACATATAACATATAACTTATTTCCTGAAGAGTCTTTACATTAACATATAACTTATTTCCTGAAGAATCATTAACATATAATTTATTTCATGAAGAATCATTAGCATATAATATATAACTTATTTCATGAAGAATCATTAGCATATAATATATAACTTATTTCATGAAGAATCATTAGCATATAATATATAACTTATTTCCTGAAGAATCATTAACATATAACATATAACTTATTTCCTGAAGAATCATTAACATATAACATATAACTTATTTCCTGAAGAATCATTAACATATAACTTATTGCAGTAAAGTTCAACGAGTTTTAAGATTATGAAATCTCCTCCATCTATTATTAAATAAATTGTTAGACCATCTTCTGCTGTTCTGCCTCTTTTCGCGCATTTTAATGTTTTCTTTACTTATCCTACTGTTATGTTTGGTGCCGGCTCAGACGTGTCATTATTTCTATTGGCACAGTTATTTCTTATATCACTATTGTATAACATTGTATAAAAATTCTCTGCAATTTTTATCATTTCATCTCTATTATGGATAATATTTCCATTTTCATCCTTTTAAGCAAACATCTGTTGGCGCCCTTTTTCAACTATTATTTTCATCAATTTGAAGCTTTTTTTTTCTTTGGTACTTTATCAATTTTTGTCTGATGGTGTTTTTTTTATTATTATTATTTTGGATATCGAATTCTGCTACTTTTTTCATCTCTTTTGGATTTTGCATTCATTTCCAATCTTTTCTTTATTAGGTATTTGGTCTTTTCTGATACACATATATTTTACACACACATATTTATATATATATATATATATGTGTGTGTGTGTATCATTATCACCAGCCGTTACTAGTCCACTGCCGAACAAAGGCCTCAGGCATGTCCTTCCACTTGCGTTTGTTTATGCCCGTCCATAATCGCGGACTTTCTTAGTTCGTCAACCCATCGTCTTCTCTTCCTTCTCCTGCTTCTTTTACAATCTCTAGGGAACCATTCTCTTATTCTTAATGTCCATCTATTATCTGTCATTCTTATTATATGTCCTCCCCATGTCATTTTCATTTTTTTACATGTTGTTAGAATATCTTCTACTTTAATTTGCTCTCGTATCCTTGCTGCTCTTTTTCTGTCTCTTAGTGTTATTCCCATTATTATTCTTTCCATAACTTAAATTCTAAGGTTTTATTAAGGTTTCTGGCTATTTATGCTCAAGTTAAAGCTGGTAGGACCATCTGATTAAATACCCTTGTTTTTAGAGAACGTGTCATCTTACTTTTCATAATCTCATTTTGTTTACCAAAAGCTTTCCATCCTTTGCTTATCCTTCTTTTGATTTCTCTCTTAGATATGTATATTCATATATGATCTCTAAAGGTTGGTCCATAACTTATTTTTTGTGTCTATACATTTTCATGGAACATTATCTTAGTTCAATCATATTCACTTTCAGTCCTATATTTCTATTTTTACAATTCATATCTTATATCATCTTTTGCAATTCCTCCCATGATCCACAGAATCAAAAGCTTTGTCATAATTAATAAATACCATGCATAGTCTGACTATTCTCTTGGTTGATTAAAGTCTAGCTGTCATTCTATTCGGCCTAATATGATCCTTGTAGATATTTTATATATTGCTTAGAGTAAACTTATTGGACGGTAATTTTACAGGTCTGTTGTGTCTCCCTTTTCTACTGTGAATTAGTATCATGATAAAGTTTTTCCAAGGTCTGGGTATAGAGCATTCTTGCAGATATTTAGGGCAAAGTTCGGTCAGTTTTGCTACTATGAAATCTCCCCCTTATATACATTATATATGTATAAAAATATATAATTATATATATACATATATATATATATATATATATATATATATATATATATATATTTATATATATGTACATTTATATATATGTACATTTATATATATATATATATATATATATATATATATATATATTTATATATATGTACATTTATATATATGTACATTTATATATATATATATATATATATATATATATATATATATATATATATATATATAGAGCATATATATGATACTGCATATAAACAGATGTACTGTACATATCTGACAACCTTTGTGTTAAGGTACTCAAGAAGACCCGGAAGGCTGAAACCACTTGGGAATCTTCCCCCCCCCCCTCTCTCTCTCTCTCTCTCTCTCTCTCTCTCTCTCTCTCTCTCTCTCTCTCTCTCTCTCATCCCTACCCTACCCCAACACAGATAAGAAAAGGTCCTAAGAAAAAAAAAACAGATTATATATGCATATAAAAAGTCTCAATGGCCTTATTATCCTAATTAGTTCGCTGAAAGAACAAAGGCGGGGTTGGGAGGGGGGTGGAGGAGGGTGTGATTTACATAAGAGAATCTACTCTATGGATTAATGACTCTTCCACTCACCTGAGATTTCACCGAAGGCGTCGGTCATTAGGCCTACGTGATTATGAAGGAGGAGGAACAGCAGGAGAGGAAGCAGGCGATTAGGCGAGGAACGACAGGAAGACGCAGGA
>NC_090753.1:57510711-57525711 GCF_036898095.1 Palaemon carinicauda
TCACCATTTTAATTAGAAGAAATGTGTAATCGAAGATCTTTACAAATGGCCTTTAGGTATGGAAAGAAAATTTCAGTTTCGTAATGTTTCCCTTTTCTTGTCTTCGTGGTCATTCGGTGCATTTTTCTTGCTTAGTGTCTGTGCGTGAGATGAACTAGTGGCGTTGCATCTGCTTAGAGGTACAGCCTGAGGGACTATTATTTACCTGAGCTGAGTAACCTCTTTAAAAGAGTGTACTCACCCTCCCCCCCTACCCTCAACCCCCAAGGAAAGAAAAATTACCATGCTTCAGGTTGAATTACTCCAGGGCACAAGGTTAAAGTAGTCTGGTCATCTCTCTCTCTCTCTCTCTCTCTCTCTCTCTCTCTCTCTGGAAGTTGTAAGTAGAGCAGAATAAGCCTAAGTTTAAAGCGAATATATTACCGTCAATATTATCAATTTGCTCAGAAAAGGAACTCTCTCTCTCTCTCTCTCTCTCTCTCTCTCTCTCTCTCTCTCTCTCTCTCTCTCTCTCTCTCTCTCTCTCATTTATTTACTGACTCCTCTAGGAATTGATCACTAGATAGATAAGTGAACCTATAGTCTATGTAATACAAATACTATTCTTGACACCTCTCTCTCTCTCTCTTGGCTACTGGACCAGATAGCGAAGGATTAATTATCCATTTTTTTACTGTTTTCTGGATAAGTTTATTGGATAAATTTCTGGTGTATAATTATTGAAGGAGTCAGTCTTCACTGTGTGAATGACTCAAACTGCTCCGAGGATTCCCAACTGCGCCGTGGATTCCAAACTGCTCCGAGGATTCTCAACTGCTTCGAGGATTCCAAACTGCTCCGAGGATTCCCAACTGCTTCGAGGATTCCAAACTGCTCCGAGGATTCTCAACTGCTTCGAGGATTCCAAACTGCTCCGAGGATTCCTAACTGCTTCGAGGATTCCAAACTGCTCCGAGGATTCTCAACTGCTTCGAGGATTCCAAACTGCTCCGAGGATTCCCAACTGCTTCGAGGATTCCAAACTGCTCCGAGGATTCTCAACTGCTTCGAGGATTCCAAACTGCTTCGAGGATTCCAAACTGCTCCGAGGATTCCCAACTGCGCCGTGGATTCCAAACTGCTCCGAGGATTCCAAACTGCTTCGAGGATTCCAAACTGCTCCGAGGATTCCCAACTGCTTCGAGGATTCCAAACTGCTCCGAGGATTCTCAACTGCTTCGAGGATTCCAAACTGCTTCGAGGATTCCAAACTGCTCCGAGGATTCCCAACTGCGCCGTGGATTCCAAACTGCTCCGAGGATTCCAAACTGCTTCGAGGATTCCAAACTGCTCCGAGGATTCCAAACTGCTTCGAGGATTCCAAACTGCTCCGAGGATTCCCAACTGCTTCGAGGATTCCAAACTGCTCCGAGGATTCCCAACTGCTTCGAGGATTCCAAACTGCTCCGAGGATTCTCAACTGCTTCGAGGATTCCAAACTGCTTCGAGGATTCCAAACTGCTCCGAGGATTCCCAACTGCGCCGTGGATTCCAAACTGCTCCGAGGATTCCAAACTGCTTCGAGGATTCCAAACTGCTCCGAGGATTCCAAACTGCTTCGAGGATTCCAAACTGCTCCGAGGATTCTCAACTGCTTCGAGGATTCCAAACTGCTCCGAGGATTCCCAACTGTTTCGAAGATTACAAACTGCTCCGAGGATTCCAAACTGCTTCGAGGATTCCAAACTTCTCCGAGGATTCCCAACCGCTTCGAGGATTCCCAACTGCTTCGGGGATTGCATCAACCAAATGAACTAACAAGGTTGAGTGGGACTCGAACCCTAGTCAGGGACGTTACCACATGGACCGCCACAATCCATTTACATTACGATTATTCCTAAGATATGGAAATTTCATCTCTCATGTCGTAATGAATTTCTCACATTTGTTTCTGTCTTTATATTTTATTTTTGTGTCTTGACCAGAGATCGCGAGACGAATGATATGGATAACGCACGCATATTCACTCTCAAGAACTCTGGATGTATTCATCAAATCGGTTAAATTAATATAGAATATTATAATGGTGAAAATCCTACTGATTTACAAGAGTCTTAAACTATTTTGTGATACATAGTTATATATAGGCTAGACTTCAAAAGTTCAAACTTGCAGCAAATGTCTTTATGTTGAGCAGGCTGACACAAGTCTCTATTATAGTTTATATATGAAAGATCAGTTTTAACGTTGTTACTGTTCTTAAAACATTCTATTTTAATTGTTCATTGTTTATGATATCGTCTATTTATTTCCTTTTTCCTTTCCTCATTGGGCTATTTTCCCTATTGGAGCCCTTGGGCTTATAGTATCTGGCTTTTCCAACTAGGGTTGTAGCTTCGCTAGTAGTAATAATAATAATAATAATAATAATAATAATAATAATAATAATAATAATAATAATAATAATAATGGTAGCTGCTTAAATGCAAACTCGTTTGCTTACTGTTTGCACCAATGGCTTATTACCCAAAGGTTAGGGAAGCTTAAGTGTGGCATCAGTCTTTCTATTAAGCATAAAAGTACTTTAGAAAGTTTATAACTTGAAAGGCTCAGGGAAGTTTAAGTCTGGCATCAGTTTTTCTATTATGCATGTACCTGCCTTAGAAAGTTTATAAAATTAAAGGTTTAGAGAAGCTTAAGTTTGGTATCAGTCTTTGTATTAAGCATAAAACTGATTTAGAAAGTTAATAAAATTAATCAGAATATCTCCATCTCGACAGTCCTTTCAAAATGAGAGTATTTTCACTTTCACGAAGAAAGTGAAAGTGTGGTAATCGTAGCCTGGCAACTTAGCTCTCATTTATTGTCTCTGATTCCTATTGGGAGATTGAAACCAGTTTCGTTGGCCATTATTGGTTACATTTTTCAAGATCATGACGTTTTTTTTTTTTCTTTCCGTGGGGGGTAACTAGGTCGCTTCATTTGCAGGTAGTAGGTTGCCCAAGGCACCAGCCACCCGCTGGAGAATTATTGGGTCCTTTGTCTGGTCAGACAGTATGATACATTGGATCCCTCTCTCTGGCTACGGATAATATTCCTTTGCCTGCACATACACCGAATAGTCCGGTCTATTCTATCCACATTTTCTGTCATTTGACTGGCCAGACAATAATACATTGGATCCCTATCTGTGGTTACGGATAATTTTTCCTTTGCCTACACATACACCGAATAGTCTGGCCTATTCTGTCAACATTCTCTGGGTCCTTTGACTGGCCAGACAGTACTACATTGGATCACGGATAATTTTTCCTTTGCCTACACATACACCGAATAGTCTGGCCTATTCTGTCAACATTCTCTGGGTCCTTTGACTGGCCAGACAGTACTACATTGGATCACGGATAATTTTTCCTTTGCCAACACATACACCGATTAGTCGTATTCTTTCCACATTCCCCTCTGTCTTCATACCCCCGACAACACTTAGATTAACAAACAATTCTTCACTCAAGAGGTTAACTACTGCACTTTAATTGTTCAGTGGCTATTTTCCTCTTGGTAAGGGTAAAGGAGACTCTTAGGAGAAGGACACTTCAAAATCAAACCATTGATCTCTAGTCTTAGGTACCCACTGGGTAGTGCTATAGCCTCTGTATCGTGGTCTTCCACTGTCTGATTACATCCCTATATAATAAAGAGCAAGTGTCTGATTACACACACACACACACACATACATATATATATATATATATATATATATATATATATATATATATATATATATATATATATATATATATATATATATATACAGTATATACAGTATATATAAAATTCATTTATCATCATCATCATTTCATTTAACTCCAGTAGTCTCTAGCTTGAGCTCTTAAATCAATTTATATTTCTTTCTTGTCACGCTTAGGAGAGAGGGAATAGACGTACCCTTGTGGGAGGGTCTACCCTGAAGGTGCAGTCGGAAACCACACTGCCCCACAAATTCCTGAACAACCGGGTTGTAGTTAGGAAAGGGGGTTGGGTGGGAAGAGTTGAATCTGTGAGTATGTGTGAATGTGTATGTATATCTAAGTATTTTGACGTCATTTTTGACGGGTCGCTTTCACTAGTTGTATGATATTTATCCTTCGAGATTTTGTTTATTTTCTAATATATAATCATCATCATCATCATCATCTCCTCCTACGCCTATTGACGCAAAAGGCCTCTGTTAGATTTCGTCAGTCGTCTCTATCTTGAGCTTTCAATTCAATAGTTCTCCATTCATCATCTACTTCATGCTTCATAGTCCTGAGCCATGTAGGCCTGGGTCTTCCAACTCTTCTAGTGTCTTGCATTCGAATGCAATGACTTTCAATTGAATTTTAAATAACTTTTTTTTCTTTTATAAACTATTTCGTCATATTCGACTCGAATGAAAGAGCAACATATTCTATAATTCCAATAAACACTCTTTTCAATGTATTTTTTTTTTATTCTAAACCGACGCTCAGTCACAAAATCAAAAATATTTCCGGCTCAAAACACAGGACGAAAAGAAAATTTAACCCTTTTACAGGAAAAATTTAGTTTTTTTTTCGCAAATTGAAATAGGGAAATAAATGAATATATCCGGCAATGGTGTTACTGCAAAAATTGCCATTGCAAAATGTGGCATGATTAAATGCGGTGGTTAACTTTTGTTATTGCATTTTATAGATCACGTTTGCAATTACCTTGTTCAACCCCAATTTATTTTGTCAATTTGTCAATATCATCTCTCTCTCTCTCTCTCTCTCTCTCTCTCTCTCTCTCTCTCTCTCTCTCTCTCATGCATTGTGCAGCGTTCCATTACATAATCGGCATGAGAATAGAGTGGTGTTGTCTGTTGTTCGAGGTACCGTCTCTAATTCTAATTCAAATAAGCTTAGTAACATTAAAGCTACAAATGTTGATACTTTGAGGTAATGGAAACTTTTGATTGATTAACTGTAGGCTTTTAGACTCAGGTTATATTATTATGTATTTTAAGTAAACATTTGGTTATTTTAGTGACCATGTGAAGTAGAAATATTTCACTTTTCGCTTTGACGGCTTCTTTTCCGGTCCCTTACAGCAGGGGAACCCCCCTCGTTGTACCTTGTTTGTTCAGAGTCATTTAACGTTTCATATCACGTATTGTTCATTTACTGTTAAATCGTCACTGTTATTTGACTGATGAAATAAGAAAGTCTTCAGTTTCCTGTTGAAAGCCTTAATGTATTCAATCATTCGAATATTTCGTGGGAGCTTATTATATAGTCTCGGGGCCGCATATTCAAAGGCTCTGGAGCCTAAAGTAGACATAAATCTAGGTTCCAACAGTTTGAAACCATCTGTAACTATTCTCGTGTCGACACGATTTGTTGGCTGCGCACTGTGTTACAATTGTTTTAAGTATTTTGGACGCCCGGTTCTGATAACTTGGTGGGTTATTGTACATTTATAAATTCAATTGTCGCTTTAATCGACAGTCAGTGTAAATCGATTAGTATAGGGGTGATCCTTTCTCTAGGTGAGACACCTCTTATCAGTCTTGGTACTCTGTTTATGTTTTGTAATTTCTTAAGTTGCACTTTTGTTAAATTGTAATAGATGGAGTTACAGTAGTCAATCCTGGTAATAACACAGTTTATCACAAGTTTTTTTACTGAATTTTCATCCAGGTACTTTTTTTTATAAACGCAATATTTCTTAGATGATAACCAGCAGTTTTTACTACATTATTTATTTGGGCATTGAGAGATAGGTTACAGTCAAGAAATACACCTAGATCTCGAACTTTACTAGATATCGGAACCGAGTCATTATTTATGTTCCTTTGAATATCACCCAAGCTTCTCACGTTGTTTACCCACCACCATGAACTCAGTTTTGTTCTCATTTAATTTTGGTGGTTTAAATGTCATCCTTTCTCTAAAAGGATATTTTTTCTCTCCGAAATTGGGTAATGGATAAACCGAAGACCCGAAGCCAGAAAATGATTAAGAGATTCCCGTTTGCGATGTATTGATGGTAAATTATTGTTTCATCTATATAACATATTTGTAATGATTTTTTATGTAATATATATATATATATATATATATATATATATATATATATATATATATATATATATATATATATATATATATATATATATATTTCTCTTACAAATTGTAATTACCCGGACGAATACATTGACTTATAAATAGCAATTACTCAAACGAATACATTGACACGTATTGCATCGCAATACTAATGATATGGAAGTGCATTTGTTAACTTGTTAATATATTTCTCACATACAGCGTATGTGACCTACTGTAGTTTTTATTCATACATCGGCTTTATTAATATTGTGGAATTAAGGACTGCGTTGTGTGGGAGACTTCTAGAGGAAATAGGAGCACCTGCTTTAAGTCATCAATCTCGCTCTCTCTCTCTCTCTCTCTCTCTCTCTCTCTCTCTCTCTCTCTCTCTCTCTCTCTCTCTCTCTCTCTCTCTCTCTCTCTCACAATATTATTTCAGGTTTATTCCTTTTTTTTATGTGAGGAAAATTTAAGGTCTGAATTCTTTTCTAAAAGGTAATCTTCCTGCACAGTAGCACCTCGCTGGTTAATGTCTTCATTGCGTGATACTTGCGGTACTGTAGGCATTACTAGAGGGTCCTATCAACGTTCATTCGGCCCTTATCTGCACCCACTTTTTACATTTCTACTTCAGTTCCATCTCGCTATCCAACCTCCTAACTCTACTTAGTAATGCAATTTGAAAGATTTCTCCCATTTTTATATGGCTGGTGATTGGCCTCCCAGTATCCAGCGCTGAGCCTCGTGGATAGATTGTATAAATACAACGATGGACACTGAGTAGAAAAGTAGAGGAAACAAGAACAATCGGAGATTTCAATGAAGATCGTCACCATTTACTCAAGCCTACGGACCGTGATCTCCCTTTTTCATATGTTGATCGTGTTTGAATCTACTACATGATAATAACAATAATGGCCAGAATCGCGATCTTGATCCGGATCACCTCCTAAATTTAATGGATTCTTCCGTAGAATATTAAACATCCGTTGTTGAAATTTGGTGAAAATCTGGCAAGTAGTTTTAACGTAATCTTGCTATCAGTCAAACAAATAAATGAATAAATGAATAGGTAAATGCTGTTCATGTTATAACCTCTTTTGCACAGGTGAAAATATGTGAAAGGTGTTGATTAAAACCTGTCTTTTGCAACACCAGTGTTTTGTTGAAACGAAATAAACATCAGGAGACACAGCTTTGCCAATCAGCAACCAATTGGTGCTGATGTCATTGCTGGCGATGGTTGCTACACCCGGGAATGGGGGATTTCATTGCTCAAGAGCAACAAATAGAAGGTTGCTGCTCTAAGGAAAGGTCGTAAACAGAGCTCAGTGCCAAAACGTGCAGGGAATAATGGCCCCGAGGGGGGGGGGGGGTCATGGTTTAGGACCCCTGAAATAGGTTACATGCGAGATGAAGGAAGCTGATAATGGAGGGCGGAAGAATTACTCATTCACGTTAATAAGGAATCCCATTTAATGATAGATGTATTTTGCACAATCAATTCGTTAATAAGTAATCGGTCATTTCTCTAAAGCAAATTGCTTATAAAGCATGACACTGTGATTATCAGCAACTAATTATAAAAGAGGAAATGTATAGCATTACATAAATTGTCGAGGCATAATTTTTCATATGAATTATATTTTTGCAACGTTTGATGATAATAGCATATTGATATTCGGACTTCTGTTGATGGTTTGAAAGGGATTAATATAAAGAAAATATTAAAATAATTTTAATTACATCGAAGTTGTACTTAACGTCATCTAGTGAAAGTAATAAGTTTAATTTATTGACTTATGTGTGTGTGTGTATATATATATATATATATATATATATATATATATATATATATATATATATATATATATATATATTCTGTGTTCATTATCCAAACCAAAGAGATACATATTGTGTTCATTATGTATCCATACCATAGAGATACATATTGTGTTCATTGTGTATCGATACCATTGATATACATATTTTTTCATTGTGTATCCATACTATTGAGATACATATTGTGTTCATTACATATCCATACCAAAGAGATACATATTGTGCTCATTATGTATCCATATATACCATATAGATGCATAGTGTGATAATTTGGTACCCATGTCATTGAAGTTCATCATGTATACATAACATAGAGATACATATTGGGATCTTAATGTATCCATACCATAGAGATACATATTGTGTTCATTAAATACCCATACCATAGAGATACATATTGTGTTCATTATATATCCTTACCATAGAGATAAATATTGTGTTAATTATGTATTCATAATATGTTGATACATATTGTGTTCATTATGTATCCATATTAGAGAGATGCTTGTTACGCTCATTATGAATTTATTCCATAGAGATACATATAATGTTGATTATGTATCCATACCATTGAGATACTGTACATATTGTGTTCATTATGTATCCATACCCTATATATATATATATATATATATATATATATATGTATGTATATATATATATATATATATATATATATATATATATATATATATATACATATATATATATATATATATATATATATTGTTTTCATTGTGTATCCATACCATGCAGATACATATTGTGTTCATTATGTATCCATACCATTGAGATACACATTGTGCTCATTATGTATCTTTCCCATAGAATTGCACATTGTGTTAATTATGTATCCATAATTTAAAGATACATATTTAGTTCAATATTTGTCTAATAGCACTGAGATGTATACTGAGCATTTATCTATATTTTGTTTCGAGTCTAAAATGTAGGATAAATTAGTTATACGAAATTCGTGATACTTTATTTAGTATGATGGCCAACCCCATCTGAAGATAAAATATGTGATTTATTATTATTATTATTATTATTATTATTATTATTATTATTATTATTATTATTGAAGTATATATTTAGAGTATAGATAATGGTTATTGTTTTAAAGGGAAAAGAAAATAGACGATGAGGGGAAATTATTTTATCTTGAATCGATAATTATGAAACATAAGATAAAATGTTTTCCCATGCAAATATATTTTGTCTGAGTGGGCCTGCTTCAGTTTAGGTGGATAGATGAATAGATAGACAGATAGATAGATAGATAGGTGGAAATTGACAGAAATACCTTAACTTTTGCGAAAATTTCGACCAAAGATAGATGACAGCTCTGGGCCGTCAGAAGCACAGTGTGTTATTGCTATGAATGTATGAATATATTTGAGGAATATTTCATATATGAAGTTTTGAAATGTTACGAAATATCTTGAAAAGGAAAAACAGGATCTTTTATTGCATTATATATTTTTATTATATTTATATCCGCCAACGAGGTTGGAAGGAGGTTATGTTTTCGCCCCTGTTTGTGTGTTTGTTTGTTCGTAAACAGCTTCCTGGCCACAATTTTATTCGTAGGATAATGAAACTTGCAGCGATAAACTGCTATGTATAAAGCTGGAAATGATAAAATTTTGGAAGCTCAAGGTCAAAGGTCAAGGTCACGGTCAAGCAAAATGTCCAATTCACGCAATCAGCCATAAGTTTGGACATCTTTGTTACAGAGACTTCAAATTTGGTTCATATTTGAGTGTATGAAAATCCACGCTAATTGATACATGGTAAGGTCAAAGCTCAAGGTTGAGCAAAGGGTCGAGAAATAACTGCGATGGTGGAGGTCTGCACTCTATTGAGTACCCTTCTAGTCACTTAATGTTATTAACAGATATTTGATAAGACCCCTCCGGACTTCTGTAGTTCGAAAAGAGCTTTTCTTTCTATGCAGATATTTTAACAGAATAAAGAAATTAAATTATTTCATTTGATCTGTAACATAAAAAAGGGATATTTTCTCTTCATCTCTTGACAACGTTGTTAAAGAATGAAACCTTTTGTTCTGCTGAACTTTTTCTTCAGATAATTCATCTTGGCAATAACATAAAAATCCTTTTGGACCAAACGTCAGAAACCCATCACAACGTTTTGAATAACAAAACTTTCGTTCAGGTAAACGTTTTCTCTCGAGATATTTCACCCGAGTGATGCCACAAAAACATTTCGAACAAACACAAGGTTTCTTTAGTCTCTTCAAGTAATGTGTTTTTTCTTCATCCATGACTATTGTCAAGGGGTTACCTCTGACGTCACGACTGTCCGTCAACATACTATAGAAAGAATGAAGCTTCGATTGGAGGTACAACTTGAATTTGGAAAAATCTAAACGCGTTGTTTTATTTTGGTTCAGATAGAAAACTTTGAAGGAAATTGAAGATTTTATGTAGTTTTTAAGCCACTATAGAATATAATGTCAATTTTGTCATTATTTTTGATAAGTAGTATGTCAAAAGGGGAAGTAAAATAAAAAGATCTGTTTCATTTTGGTTTGAATGGAATAAATATGAGGAGCCCCGATTCTTTTTTCATAAACTGGTATAGATTAGAGTTAAATTTTTCCTCCGTTATAATTAACAGTCTGTTAGTATGGAAGGTCAAAGTGAAATATAATTGTAATTTAACAGATGAGAAATTGAGAGAAGATTTGGGGAAAGAAGAAAGTGAAGGATTGCGAGTGCGATTCTCAATCACAATTCAAGTTTTGTAATGATATTTATAGCCAGTAAAACTAATGATATTTTCCTTAGTTTCGCCTCTGACAGGATTAAAACCTGTGGTGGCCGATGTGGTAACGTCCATGACTGGCGAACACCAGACCGGGGTTCGAGTCCTCATCAAACTCTTTAGTTTCTTTAGCCGCTGTAATCTCACCATCTTTGTGAGCTAATGATATGGGGTTTGGGGGGAGTCATCAGCAGCCATTGCCTGGGCCTCCTTGGTTCTAGCTTGGGACGAGAGGGGGCTTGGGCGCTGATCATATGTTGTATATGGTCAGTCCCTAGGGTATTGTCCTGCTTGATAGGGCAATGTCACTGTCCCTTGCCTCTGTCATTCATGAGCTACCTTTAAAACCTTTAAAGAGGTTATAAATTTATTGAATGAAATTAGAATGATATTAATTATCAAAAAATTCAACCGAAACAGTTTGATAATGATAATTACTTCTTGGTTTCACCTTTGGATTATAAACTTAAGAGATTAGTGTGATATTGAATATATATATACAGTATATATATATATATATATATATATATATATATACAGTATATATATATATATATATATATATATATATATATATATATGTATATATATATATATATATATATATATATATATATATATAAAACTAAGAACTGCAGATGGAAATAATGATTCTTGAATGCACGTATTTTATAAACTACTGTAGATCTATTTTATTGCCAATTTCCTGTTGCAGCGTTTGTTGAAAATAAATTTCATCGTATTTATTCATCAGTTTATTTAAACGTACTTTTACGAAATGTATACGAAACAACTTCTATTCAGTATGAAATATTAGAATCTATTTGTGTAACATATGTATCTTCTGTCATATTTCCTTTGTCGTAATATAGAAACCTTGGTATATTCTTTAAAGAATTAGATAATTCACAGACCTCCTATTTTCAGTTATGTTTACTAAATAAAAAATACTTGGCAAATGTTTCATTGCTGGAATGGAACTATTCAGTTTTTTAATTAGCTAAATTGGAAAGAGACCGAGAGATTAATTATCTACTTCATTGTTTTCCTTCACCTGAGCACGAAAATAGACTGAATTTTTAATGGAAACAAATTGTGTGAAAGAAACTTCACTTTGCAGGAATGTTCAGCTCTTAGCTCTTTGTCTTTTGTTTATTTTTGATAAAGTGATGATTAATTGATCTTTTTTCCAAATAATTGTGGTAATTAAGTGTAAGGTTCACCTCAGAGCATAACCAGTCAACCTTTAGGAGCAATAGCCAAGTCGTGTTCCAAGTGCTTTCCCAGTCAGGTGGTACAAATGTCAAACACCGCGCATGGCCTGATGGAAATCGCAATGACCGCATTTTTACTATTTCTGCGAGTTAGCGGTGTGTCGCTATGGTATTCTAATAGGTTTATCTGGTGAGACGTTAATGGCTATTGTCTTGTTCTATCTGGTTCTCACATAGGTTGACTTGCTTTTAGCTTGAGATACAGCTATTGCCTCTCTCCTGCTGTTCTCATAAGTTGCGCTGTTCTTAGCTTAAGTCATTAACAGCTGTTGCCTTGTTTCTTCTGGTTTTCTCATAAGTTGACCTGCTCTTAGCTTTTGTCATTAACAGCTATTGCCCTTTTTGCTTCTGGGTTTATCATAAATTGAACTACTCTTATCTTGCGTCATTAACAGGTATTGCCTTGTTCTTTCTGATTTTTCATAAGTTAATCTGTTCTTAGCTTATGTCATTAACAATTCTTGCCCTTTTTCTTCTGGGTTTATCATAATTTGAACTGCTCGTAGCTTAAGTCATTAACAGTTATTGCCTTGTTCTTTCTGGTTTTCTCATAAGTTGACCTGTTCCTAGCTTATGTCATTAACAGCTCTTACCCTTTTTCTTCTGGGTTTATCATAAGTTGAACTGCTCGTACATTAAGTCATTAACAGTTATTGCCTTGTTCTTTCTGGTTTTCTCATAAGTTGACCTGTTCTTAGCTTATGTCATTAACAGCTCTTGCACTGTTTCCTCTGGGTTTATCATAAGTTGAAGTGCTCGTACGTTAAGTCATTAACAGTTATTGCCTTCTTCCTTGTGATTTTCTCATAAGTTGACATGTTCTTAATTGAAGTCATTAACAGATATTGCTTTGTTTCTTCTAGTTTTCTCATAAGTTGCCCTGCTCTTAGCTGAAGTCATTAACAGCTATTGCCTTGTTTCTTCTGGTTTTTTCATAAGTTGATCTTTTTCTAGCTCAAGGTATTAACAGCTATAGCCGTGTTTCTTCTGATTTTCTCATAAGTTGACCTGCTCGTTTTATTTTTTTTTTCATCGGACTAACCTTAGTGAGAGAGCAACTCCCACTAAACCATTTTCCTGGTGTTACCCAACTCAACTCTCCCCAGTTAGACCTCTTTTCCTATATACTATTATATAGGTATCTCTACATATCATGCTAGCCTGGGATATGCAGAACCTACTAGATGTCGACGAACAGCTGCATTCCCACCCTGCGTTGTATCTCTACTCAACAGGAGTTGAAGTTCTTGTACTCCTGGAGGAACGTCGAAAGGTAGTCAATCATCATGGTAGATGCTCTTACGAAACTTTGCCTCCACCCGACATGCCCATATAATTTGCATATATGGACAGTCCTCCTTCCAAGATCTTAACGGTTAACAAGTCCATATCCCCAAGTCGTAACTTCAGCTTCTGGCACAAGCTGACGGTCCCTCGCGACAGTACTCCTCGCCAGTTCCCTGTAATAACCGTTACTGAGGGCACTGTCGCCGTGAAGTACTCTACAGCCTCCTTGATGCAAGTGGTGTTTTATTTCGCGATTTTCGCGTTATCGGAGAAGTCGAGAGATCGTACTCTGGCGTCTGCGTTTACATGGCAGTCATTGACAGTTGACTCCCCGTCGTTCCAGACGACGAGGTTTGGCTTCCTTAGCCCGTGAATCGTTGGGATGTGTACCCCGCTTCGATGGCCTTTTTCTTGATGAAGCACTTGATGGAGTCGTGCCTCTTGATCCTCTATGGTTGAACGGCTGGGCACGTCTGCAGGATGTGATGCAGGGTACCGGGGACGTTGCAACCAAGGTCACAGCGGTTGCTCTGCTGCCTGCCTTTCGCTGATTATCAAACTAAATAAGAAGTATAAACTGAAGATCATTCAAACGTATGCGACAACAACAACTCATACAAAGAAAGAAATAGAAGCTTTTTATGAAGATCTGGAGATCTTATAAGATTTTCTGTGATCAATCTATTCTGAAGAAGTGTCTTAATTTTTTCATTCTACCTTATTTCGAGTAATGTTCTCCTGTCTAGTTTTCAGCTGCCGATTCTCATCCTAATTTCTCCACGGCGTCAGATTTCAGAAAAACGTCAAAATCTGACATTTCTTCTGACCTGTTTGTTGCACTTTTCGATTTTCGCACACAACTGACATTTCCCTGAATCACCTTTCCTCAAAGGAACAATTGGTGTTAGGTTGTTATTGTTGTTGTAGATTTCGTCATTTATCTCTATCTCGAGCTTTTGAATTAATACTTCTCCATTCATCATGTCCTACTTCACCTTCCATACTCCTCAGCCATGTAGGCCTGGGTCTTCCAACTCCCCGAGTGCCTTGTGGAGCCCAGCTAAACGTTTTGTTGTCTTTATAACGTTGTTTTTCTGTCGGTTGGGAAATGATTAAACTCTACTTTTTTATTTTAATTTTTTAATTGTTGCTGCATTAATGAGGATTTGAAGCATAAGCACTTCACATAGGAACTCATTTGGCTTAGGTTGTTTACCGATGTTTACCCATGTTTACCGTGGTTTTAATAAAGGCGGGGCTTTCATAATACCGATAAAATTACTTATATTCTATAGTCTTGATATCCAGTTGATTTATCTTTCTTTTCTTTTGTTATTAATTATCATGTTTATATACAACCTCTTTAATGTTTTGCTCACTTTTTTTATGTTTAACTTTTACTCTTCAACCCTAAAAAAATCCGTTAAATAAGTATCATGTGTATTCGAAATTGATAGAATTTAATTATCATAAATAACAATGAATCTTTTCCACTCATTGAAAAATATTGTCGATATCTATTTATTTATTAATCTTGTTAATCGATATCTTATCTTAGTATACATAGAGTGGCTGACTGATTTACGTTTCTAGCGACGCACGTGATTATCTGGTTTCTTGAAATATTGTGTCCTGATAAACTATCATTGACTTATTAACTATACTCTTTTTTTTTTTTTTCTAACCGAGGCGCATTTGCACTCACTCTCATT
>NC_090753.1:57530711-57535711 GCF_036898095.1 Palaemon carinicauda
TGTATACATACCATAGGGATACATATTGTGTTCATTATGTATACATACCATAGGGATACATATTGTGTTCATTATGTATACATACCATAGGGATACATATTGTGTTCATTATTGACCCATACCATAGAGATACATATTGTGCTCATTATGTATACATACCATAGGGATACATATTGTGTTCATTATGTATACATACCATAGGGATACATATTGTGTTCATTATGTATACATACCATAGGGATACATATTGTGTTCATTATTGACCCATACCATAGAGATACATATTGTGCTCATTATGTATCCATAGTATATAGATGCATATTGTGTTGATTATGTATCCATAACCTAGAGATACATGCTGAGCATTTGTCTCTATTTGGGTTCTAGTCTAAAGTCTTGGAGATATTAGTTATGAAATTTGTGATATGCTACATGGTCTGATAGCCAACCCTATCTGAAGATTATAGGATGTTAAGAAAATGTCCCTAAATACAACATCATTCATTTATTATTATTATTATTATTATTATTATTATTATTATTATTATTATTATTATTATTACTATTGTTGTTGTTGTTGTTGTTGTTGTTGTTATTAAGGGATGGTTTCTGAATATACATAATGCTCATTGGTTTAAAGGAAAAAGAAAATAGACGATGAGAAGGTTCGAAATAGATAGATAGACAGATAGATAGATAGATAGGTGTAAAACTTTGGACATTGTTGTCACAGAGACATCAAGCTTCATATTTGCATGTATAAAAATCAACGCCAATTAGTATATGTTAAGGTTAAAGGTCAAGGTTAAGGACTAGTAATAACTGCCGTGGCGGAGGTCTGCTCTCTACTGCGTACCCATCTATTCGCTAGTGTTATTAATAGATATGTGAGGTGACCACTCAAGTCTTTTGTAGTTCGAAAAAAGCTTTTCTTTCTATGGAGATTTTTTAACAGAGTAAAGAAATAAAATGATTTCAATTGATCTGCAACACAAAAAGAGGGATATTTTCTCTCCATATCTTGACAGCGTTGTTAAAGAACGAAACGTTTTGTTCTGCTGAACGTTTTCTTCAGATAATTCATCTTAGCAATAACGTAAAAATCCTTTTCGACCGAACGTCAGAAACCCATCACAAACGTTATAACAAAACGTTCGTTCAGGTAAACGTTTTCTCTCGAGATATTTCACCAGAGTGATGCCACAAAAACATTTCGAACAATCACAACGTTTCTATAGTCTCTTCAACTAATATGTTTTTGCTTCATTCGGGACTATTGTCAAAGGGTTACCTCTGACGTCATGACAGTCCGCCAACAAACTATAGAAAGAATGAAGCTTCCATTGGATGTTGAACTCGAATTTAGAAAAATCAAAACGCCTTGTTCTATTTTGGTTCAGATAGAAAATTGGGCAGAAACACAAAGAAATTGTTTATGTCTTTAAGTCACTCTAAATATAAGCTCAATTTTTCCTCATTTTTAATTAGTAGTATGTTGAAATGGAAGGTAAAATCAAAAGGTCTGTTTTATTTTGGTTTGAAGTGAATAAATGTGAGGGGCCATAATTATTTTTTTTTCATAATCTGTTATAGATTAGAGTTAAACATGATATTTACACAGAAATTAAATTAACTTAAGACTTTTGATTTTACTCTGAGGGAAGCTTTGGTAGAAGGACATTTTTTTATGATACAGAAAGTTATTAATGTTATAGTAGGCTTTGTATATATTTCATTCCGTATTATTATTATTATTATTATTATCATTATTATTATTATTATTATTATTATTATTATTATTATTATTATTATTATTATTAATGATAATAAAGTATTCTCTGTACCTCATAAGAATGTAACCTTAATAGATTGTTAATTGATTCACCGATATTCTGTTCAAGCAAGACTGAAGATGAATCTCCCACATCTCTTCCACATTCGACAACATTTTAATCCCATTAATGAGAAGCAGAGATGCAGCTTCCTTTCATGCGAGAGGCGAAGGCTAACCGCCAATTGTTATTACAGATTAGAGTCAAAGGATTGAATATTCTGGTTTTGTAATCTAATCAACTAGATATTATTAAGACAATGATATTTGCATCAAAATTATCTTTAATCTACTGCGCAATTATTAGTATTATCTTTTATGTTTAATGTTATCATAATTATCGTTATTATAACCAATGACCCTAATTGCATATCGCATTAGCAGTGTAATTTTCTTTATTGCATTATTCAATTGATTCTTCATCTGAAGCATTTTATGCTAGTTTTTACTTGAACATACCAGTAGTGATGGTTGTTCTTTTTCCTTTTTCTTTTTGTTCAGGGAAAAGACTATTTTCTTGAGTAATAAACCTATAACAACTGGGACTTAATATTAGTAGACGGATTTGCTTCGAAAATCAACCGCAATTTCTAACTCTTTATAATAAAAAGTCAAGTTGGCCTCTTATAATGAAGTTATACATATTAATAATGACAATCGAGATTCATATAACGTTTTTTTCCATAGGCCACGGGCAGTATTGTGTTTTATATATATATATATATATATATATATATATATATATATATAATATATATATATGTGTGTGTTTGTGTATATATATATATATACACATATACATATATATATATATATATATATATATATATATGTGTGTGTGTGTGTGTGTGTGTGTGTGTGTGTGTGTGTGTTTATTTCATGCTTCATTACCCTAAACGTGTGTCCTCCATTGCAATAACATTCCCACCAGCACCCCCCCCCCCCCCCAATATAATTACCATCTGTCCTTGTGGAACCAAATGTCCCTAGGTGAGTGATGAGACGTCCACCAACTGTAGAACAGTTCAATCAGTCCCTTATGTCAATTATGTCCTGTTTGTGGAATGTGAATAAATAAAAAGGATTTCACTTATTCGACTCTTAGGATTAAAATGGTGGGAGTATTTACCCTAAGTCAATGTTGACATCGGCTGTGCTATTGTTTGCCGTCCTTAATTGGTTACCCTTTGTTGAATGAAGAGGAAAGGAAGCCTGCTCGGTAAAATAGAAGTTGAAAAAAAACTTGAAAACAAAAGGAAAATCTATGTTTAGTTTGTTTGCTGGTTTGAGTAGTGTTATGATGAGGTATCGCTCTGTCCACTAAATAACTGAATTTTCAAACCCGAAGCTAGAGCGATATAAACAGTTATATTATCTCTGGGTTTAACAGAGGATTTATAAGTATTAATTCTATTCGCCGTTTGTTTGAAATCTTTACATACAAAGCTATTATCAAATAATAGGTTTATGAATATTTTTTTTATTCAATTTAATTAGTTAGATTATGTAGTAGGTAGTAAGGACTCAATTGGGGAAGTGTAAGTCAAATAAACAATTTCTTATTTATCTCCTTTGATTTTCGTTTAATAATTAATTATTCCATCCACTGTTTCTATGGAACTTTAATCTGTTTGGAAATGTGTTTATTCATTCGAGGGATTTTAATTGTGTAAGATAAAGTCATGATTTGATTATTAATTCCGAATCTCTTACACTTCCTTGATGAATATTGGGCAAATGATCTATTCGTACCTAGGTGATATTCTTAAGTACAAGATCACATACCAAAATGAAGTGTATTTTTATCAAGGATATGAGGTTCAAGAAAACTCTTCATTTTATTAATAATGAAATAAGTAAGCAAAGATATCGATATTTTTTTTATATATATTTCATAATTCGGTAATCTTTAGTAAAAGAAGAATTTCAGAAAATTGTCTTTATTCTTGAAGCAAAATGAAGGACATTTTAGAAATTGTATTTACTATATTTTAGTAATAATAATAATAATAATAATAATAATAATAATAATAATAATATTATTATTATTATTATTATTATTATTATTATTATTATTATTATTATTATTATCATTATTATTATACAGTTAGTCCTCGCTTTTCGTGGATTAATTTTTGGCGATTTTGCTCTTTTGCCACTGAGAGAACCATATAATTTATTAAATAGAAAAATGTCATATTCGCCGGTTTGCGATAACTACTTTCGTATCCTAATGATTTCAAACTGTGTGCACATTTACTGTAAATTACTGAATTAGTATAAGACTTCTACTGTGATATAAACAAAGTAAAAACAATATTAGGCTACACTTAGCATGTTAGTCGACCGGACATAGGCAGTGGGGTGCGAGTTATTAGATTAGGAGTTAACCCATCCTAGGGCAGCATGTATTCGAGGATTCTCATTTTCTCTGTTACCTAACGCTCGTGAAGTAGGAGGTCGGTTATCTAAACTTCGCAGTGAGCGAGGGCTAACTATAATAATAATCATATTTCACGAAAGTCTCATGGTACTTGACACCAAGTTAAGACAGAAACTTGCCACTTATATGAGCAAGCATAACTAAGGATATTCTTAAAGTAAAGGTCCATAGTTGATACTACTACTACTACTACTACTACTACTACTACTACTGATAGTTGTTTTAGTAGTAACAACACTGACACAAGACATAAATCCCAGGTGAAGGAGGAGGGAGTATAGGATTGCGTACATTACGTTCTTACCATTATTAATAATGTTCAACGGAGTGCAGATAAATCGATGTTGCATTTTCAATTTTGAACACCAATACCTAAGTTCTTTTTCCAAATAATGTATTGTAGTGTTTTTTTCATTTAATAAATTGTTAAATTTTGAAAAAGAGTACAACGTATGGTCGATATTTTTTTCTTTAGTAAATATTGTTCTGAAAGAAAAAGATAAGTTTTTGAATGTATTATTCTCGTGACGAGTGGAAGAATGTTTTTTTTTTTTTTAAATTACCAGTGTTCTACTTCTCCTCTCTGTTTGCATAACATTGAATTTGAAACAGGATAATCTTTGACGAAATATCCTGTGGGAATTGAACCTGAAGCGTTGGTAACCATCTGTAGTTTGATGCTACTGACATTTTTAAACAACAATAACAACAATCAACAACAAAAGT
>NC_090753.1:57540711-57543211 GCF_036898095.1 Palaemon carinicauda
TATTAATTGATTTAAGATAGAAAATAGCATTACATTACCAGCGAAAGAAATAGCTAGCAGATACATAACAAGAATTACTCTACTTAACAATAATAGAAATATTTACAATATTTTAAAAGTTTGATGAAATCCTCCCAGTTCAACTATTAATAATGATCTACACAAATCTGTAACGTAATACAGACCTTTAGTTTATATCTCTATGATTTGAGACTGAGATGACAAGTGTGACGAATTTCCAGAACGAGTTTCATGAAAGTAATTTCAAATGCCAAAGAATATAAGCATGAACACAGCTTCTGCTGATATCCGATCTTCCAGGATTTTTCTTGTTTCGTTTGAGAAATTAGTTGTCACAAAAATGTTTCCACAAATGCAACATTAACACAGAGATGGTCGAAGCAAGGCTCTGCTCGAATGCATCGCCTTACTCTTTATATACACAAGACCCGTTTTCTATAAAATTCAAGAAAGTTTTTGGGTGTAGCCTATACCATACTATAAGGAAACCTGGAGACGTCGATAAATCTCGAAAATTTGTCACCTCTTGTTCTATAATACAATAGTTACATGGTTTTATCTAACATTAACTTTTAATATTTCAAAATAAACCTTTTTCAAGTGTTATCAGCACCCTAACCCGTTTTCCATCAAGCTAGGACCAGGGAAGGCCAGGCAATGGCTGCTGATGACTCAGTAGATAGACCTATAGACCCCCAAACACCCCATTGTTAGCTCACAATGATGTTGAGGTCGTACACTACAAAAATCCATTTTAATGAGGAAACGTGAATGAAATAAATCATCATCACAGGCACATTTTTTTTAAGTACAATTTATATTCTATGGAGTATTATGTAAAATTCACTTACCGAATTATTGATATTGGATAATAGAAGTAAAGTAACTGGAACACATGTGAAGCAATGAAGTTCAAATTGAATTTTCGTTTAACGACCCTTAATGACTTAGTCATTTAAGTGAGCATGTTAATATCGTTTTTAAACGTAGATTTGGATGATTTTATTATCGTTAACTTTGTGGTAAATTTGTAAAAGCGAGATAAGCAACACAGGTGTTATAAAAAAAGATGGCACGAGAAAAGCACGGAAGAATGGTTCGTATTTTTACCTCTACCAACGAAGGTAGGAGGAGGTTATGTTTTACCCCCTGTTTGTGTTTGTTTGTGAACAGCTTCCTGGCTACAATTTTAATTGTAGAAAAATGAAACTTGTAGGGAATAATTGCTATGTAAAACCTGGAAATGATTAAATCTTTGAAGGTTAAGGTCAAAGGTCAGGGTCACGGTGAAGCAAAATGTCCCATACACGTAATCAGCCATAAGTTTGGACATCGTTGTCACAGATACTTCAAACTTAGTTCTTTCTAATTGTGTTATTTATGATCATAAGTCGCTGATTCAGCTGTACACTTTTCTAAATTTATGAGAATGGATTCTATTTGAGATATACTATTGTAAAACTGATTCACTTTGGCTTGTTTCTCAATAGTTTAGTATAGCTGTATTTTTCACTTTCTTGGAAAGGGATAAACCCAGGCACACTATTTCATCTGATGCATTGTTTCCTTTGCACACTGGACCATTTTCCATGTTGGAGCCCTTGGGCTTATAGCATTCTGCTTTCCCAACTAGAGATGTAACTTAGGTAATAATAATAATAATAATAATAATAATAATAATAATAATAATAATAATAATAATAATAAAAGCCATGAAATCTATCTTTATTTGTTTGCAACAATAAAAACTTTACTTTTTCTGTTGTAACTTTCATACTAACCTTCTGCAAACATTTTAATTCCCTTTCATGTCGTTACACCATCATCCAATTCAGTTCCTCCTAGATCTTAGTACATATTGCCAATTTCTCTTTATTATATCATTATAATTAACATTCTTTAGTCTCCTTTCATGGTTTCAATTCGATATAAAAAAGTACCAGTCTCCTCTGGCAAACGATGCCATGCTTTTACCAGTCCCTGCAGTTTTTCCTTTTTATCACCAATTATAACTAAGAGTCTCTCGTTGCTCTTCAGTTGTTCTGGAGAAATTACTTTTTACACTGTCAATCCACACTATCTGCAACATATATAATTAGGTACACATTTGGGCCAACCATTGATGAATTTCACAGGAATTTTTTGGCTAAATAAATATGATTATTTACATACATATATTATCTCTCTCTCTCTCTCTCTCTCTCTCTCTCTCTCTCTCTCTCTCTCTATATATATATATATATGTATATATATATATATATATATACATATATATATATATATATATATATAGGCTACATACATACACGCTAGGGTTGGATCTCAGTATGGTGTGCACATTTATCTTTTGATTTCTATTTGAACACGGTATTGTGAGGATTTTCATCTATATATATATATATATATATATATATGAATATATATATACATATATATATATATATATATATGTGTGTGTGTGTGTGTATTTGTTTCTGTG
>NC_090753.1:57548211-57553211 GCF_036898095.1 Palaemon carinicauda
TAATCGATAATTGAGAAATATAAGATAAGATTTTCTCTTCAGATCAGGTAGATAGATAGACAGATAGATAGGTAGATATATAGATAGATTGTTAGATAGATAGATAAATAGATAGATAGGTGTAAATTGTTAAAGGAATGTATGAGGAAATTCTTCAACTTTTGGGAAAATTTCGACCAATGATAAATGGCAGCTCTGGGCCTTCAGAAGCATAGTAAGTTATTGCTATGAATATATGAATATATTTGAGGAATAGTTCATATATGAAGTTTTAAATGTTACGAAATATCTTGAAAAAGAAAAATATGACCTTTTACTGGATTATATATATATTTTTTTTTTACTATCTCCGCTAACGAAGTTGAAACATCCACGGATTAGCTCCTATATAAAAACCTAGAAGTTATTAAAGTTTGGAAGGCCAAAGTCAAAGGTCAAGGTCACGGTCAAGCAAAATGTCCAATTTACGCAATCACCCATAAGTCTGGACATCTTTTTCACAGAGACTTCAATCTTGGTTCATATTTGAGTATATGAAAATCCACGCCAATAGATATATGGTAATGTCAAAATTCAAGGTCGAGCAAAGCATGGAGAAATAACTGCCGTGGTGGAGGTCTGCTCTCTGTTGAGTACCCCTTTAATCACTTGATGTTATTAACAGATATTTGATAAGACCCCTCCGGACTTCTGTAGTTCGAAAAGAGCTTTTCTTTCTATGCAGATATTTTAACAGAATAAAGAAATAAAATTATTTCATTTGATCTGTAACACAGACACACACAAAAAAAGAGGGATATTTTCTCTCCATCTGTTGACAACGTTGTTAAAGAATGAAACGTTTTGTTCTGCTGAACGTTTTCTTCAGATGACTCATCCTAGCATTAACGTAAAAATCCTTTTCGACCAAACGTCAGAAACCCATCACAACGTTTTGAATAACAAAGCGTTCGTTGAGGTAAACGTTTTCTCTCGATATATTTTACCTCTGACGTCATGACTGTCCGTCAACATACTATAGAAAGAATGAAGCTTCCATTGGAGGTCGAACTCGAATTTAGAAAAATCAAAATGCGTTGTTTTAGTTTGGTTCGGATAGAAAATTGGGTATTTCTATTAGCCAATATAAAATATAGAATAAATTTTTACCTCATTTTTAATTAGTGTATGTTAAAATGGAAAGTAAAATCAAAAGGTCCGTTCTATTTTGATTCAGATAGAAAATTGGACAGAAACATGAAGAAGTTATGTATTCCTTTTAAGCCACTATAAAACATAGTCAGTTTTTTCCTCATTTTGAATTAGAAGAATGCTAAAATGGAAAGTAAAATAAAAACACATTTGATTTTACCTTCCATGTTCGACACTGTTGTCACAAAGACTTCAGACTTAGTTCATATTTAAGTGTATGAGAATCCACGCCAATTAATACATGTTAAGGTCAAAGGTCAAGGGCAAGGGAAAGGTCGAGAAATAAGGTGCAGTGGCCGAGGTCTGCGCTCTACTGAGTGCGCCTCTAATTTCCAATAAAACCTGTGGTATTTTTCTTAATTTCGCCTCTGAAAGGCATAAAACCTGATAAAGAGGTTATGAATTTTGTAAACAGACACGAATCGCGTCCGCTACTTCCATTATTGAACTAGCCAATTATAAAATTTGGGGTCGTTTAGTTGCCGAACTAGGTACTGGACGAATTCTTTAACAAGTGAAAATCTGGGTAAAGAATTATTGTTTTACACTTGATCTTGAAGACTGGAGCTGGGCGGTTCTCTTTTCGAGATCGCCATTAATAATTTAGAATAAGACTGCGCCCTCCAACTAAATAACTTGGAGTAAGTAACTGTATAAATTAATTCATTCCATTTGTAATTTACTGGTCAATTCAAATTCAAATTTGTTATTTCTGTTTTGATTGGTTTTGTTGTAATATACTTATTATTGTTTTTTGTAAGTCGTAATATAAGTGTAATTTAATATTAATTTCGGTCTGTTGACACTTTCTTTGTAAAAGTGGGATAAAAATGTTATTGTAATTATTTCATTTGCAGAATGAAATGTCTGTAACGACTTCAACGTCGTGACGTTACATGCCTCGTTCGTATGGTTGGTTGAGGTGTCAATGGTCTTATTCTGATTGGGCAGGTGCAAGCCCCTGCAGTTGCGCTACAAATTTATTGAATGAAGTCCGTACGATATTAATTATAAACAATATACATCCGAAGCAGTTTTATAATGATAATTTATTCTCAGTTTCACCTTTGGTTTATAAACTTGTTGAGAGATATTAGAGTGACATTGAATATATAAAAAAAACATGAAAGGCAGAAGGAAATAATGATTCTTAAAAACACGTATTGTATAAACTACTGTAGATCTATTTTATTGCCACTTTTTTGGTGCAGCGTTTGTTGAAAATAAATTTCAGCTTATTAATCTATCAATTTATTCAAACGTTTTTGTACGAAATAGATACTAATCAACTTTCATTTAAGTGTGAAGCATTAGAATATATTTGCGTAACATAATCATCTTTAGTGATTGAATTACCCAATACTTTCTTTGTCGGTATATAGAAATCTTGGTGTATTCCTTAAACAATTAAATAATTCACAGAACACCTATTTTCAGTTATGTATACTAAATATAAATACCTTGCAACTGTTTCATTGTTGAAATGGAAAATTCAGTTTTATAATTAGATAAAATGGAAAAAGATTAAGAGGTTAATTATCTACTCATTTGTCTTCCTTCACCTGAGCATGAAAATAGCGAAATCACTAGGACCGCATTCTTACTGTTTCTTCGAAGTGGTTTGGCGCTCTAGTATTCTAAGAGGTTTACCTTGTGAGTCATTAATGACTATTGCCTTGTTCCTTCTGGTTCTCACATAGGAGTACTTGCTTTAGCTTAAGATACAGCTATTGCCTTGTTCCTTATGGTTTTCTCATAGGTTGACTTGCTCCTAACTCGAGTCATTGACAGCTAGGGCCTTGTTCCTTTTGGTTCTTACATAGGTTGACCTGCTCTTAGCTCTAGACATTAAGGACTATGGCCTTATTCCTTCTGGGTCTTACATAAGTGGAATTGCTCTTAGCTTGATGGAAATAACTAATGTCATACCCGTATCGTCGGTATTAGTTAAGGAGGGAGATTGTTAGGGTGCTAGTAGATCTCCATGTGTTGTCATAACCAGCCATGGCCTTGTTTCTCTTGGAACTTACATGTGGTGAATGTTCGACAGCCTAATGACCCTTTCATTATTTTGATACTAACCCTGAAAATTAAGTTTTTCAACCTTTGATTAAAAGATCAGATAAGATCTAAATAATGCCTAAAATCTGCTGCCTGAAATCTATCTTCCCCCTCCTGAGTCGAGGTTGATTCCATTAAATGGACCAACTGTTCTATTTCCTGTATGTTTGCAGAGCCTACACACTTCCCTTTTTTTATTCTAGTTCTTCGTCAGTGACGGTCTTTCTTTTGTCCCCTCTTTTCGTGTATTTATGTTGTGTTAGTATTGTTTCTTTTTATTTTTAAATAAACTATTCCACATTTCTGTTGTTTTTTCTTTTAGTTTATTGAAGTTTTTTAATCATGTTTCCAATTTATTTTCCCATAAACTATTCCATATTTCTTATGCTCCTTGTTTTCGTCTATTTAATTGCGTTAATTATTTTTGTTTATATTCTTCTCTAGACTTTTAACCTTTTTGGAAATTTAAAATTACTTTTTTTCTTAATAAGGATATGAAAATGTACATTTATTTTGATTGGGTGTTTGAAATTGTTGAACCTTGTTCCCAGCTGATGTCAATCAGCAGAAGTGCTAAGTAGTCAAGCTATCTTTCACTATAGTTCGTTGTTGAATATTAAAAGCAATACGTCCATTTATTCATTTTATAGCCACAATAAACAATGATCCCCAGACAAAGCCAGCTGAGCGCTCGCTAGACCCCAAGAATTGCGAAAAAATATTTAATAACCCATTAAATTATGTTGGATGATAAGGAGAATTCTTTATAAAAAGAGGATATTTTGTGTGTGGGTATGTTTGTGTATGTCTGTGTATATATAACCCACATGTATAGGCTTATATACCTACACGTATCATATTAGGATACACAACCCTAATGTTCATTTATTGTAGATGTTTCAATTGTGCATTAACATCCAGAGTAAATTATCATTGAACAGCAAGACCAGGTAATGATTGTGTAATTGCTCTAAAGGAATCTTACTAGAAATAGCGAACCTTGTAGCAGAACATTGAGAAATGTTCTACATAACATTTTAGCTTCTTGCGCCTTCCAATTATATGTATGTGTGTTTATCAAGTTATCATATTTAGGCAATTTTTCTTATGTTGTAAAGAGCAACTGCGTAGTGAATTTTATATGTACATCGCCACTGAACAGAGAGAGAGAGAGAGAGAGAGAGAGAGAGAGAGAGAGAGAGAGAGAGACCTTCACCCAAGAACTTGGAATGGTTCGTGTGGGTGTTTCTCTCTCTCTCTCTCTCTCTCTCTCTCTCTCTCTCTCTCTCTCTCTCTCTCTCTCTCTCTCTCTCTCCCCTGGTCATTTACAGCAGCAGCAAGACCCCGAACACACAGGTCACCCTTGATATTGTTTTCGTTTGCGAAATGGACGTTACTTTCATCTAGCAATCTTCGATTCTCTCTCTCTCTCTCTCTCTCTCTCTCTCCTCTCTCTCTCTCTCTCTCTCTCTCTCTCTCTCTCTCTCTCTCTTTCTCTGTCTTCGTAAGTGGAAAGTAGAGTAGATTAATCCAAAGTTCAAAGCGAATATATTACCGTCCGTAATATTAACAACTCAAAAAAGGGACTCTCTCTCTCTCTCTCTCTCTCTCTCTCTCTCTCTCTCTCTCTCTCTCTCTCTCTCTCTCTCTCTCTCTCTCTTTTCGGAATATTATTTCGTAAAGTTTTAATGACAGAAAATAATTTCAATTTCTCTATCAAAGGAAGCTGCGTAATTTCGTGAAAACAT
>NC_090753.1:57560711-57578211 GCF_036898095.1 Palaemon carinicauda
ATTCGTCTGATGTTAGTTAAAATTATTTTTTAAAATTCTACGTTTCAAGTACTGTTTTTCCTTTTCTTTCATATTATTCCTAAGATATGTCCATTTCATCTCTCATGCCGTAATATTACAGTTTATTATTTAGTAGTTCTTTTTAATTATAAAGAGAACTTTTTAAAAGGATAATTACCTCGACATCATTTGAAAGTTTAGGAGTCGTAAATTCATGAATGTCCGGAATGATTAGATGAATTTTCCTTAAACAATGGTGATGTTCTTAAAAATGATAATTAAATCTGGCTTTTACCTTTCATAACTGTCTTATATTAATATGACTCTTACCTGCTATGTATATCTTAGGTTTCCGTTGACTTTTTAAAGATAAATTTAATCTACAATTTAACTCTTCAAGATTTTGCTTATGGTATAATATCGTTCTTTCGAGATTTTGTTTATTGTATAAAATTCTTCGTTTGAATGTTAAATAACAGTACTTTTTATCAACTGTTTCGTCATATTTGATTTAAATAGAAGCGCATTCTATAATTTCAATCAACTCTCTTTTCAACATTCTTTTGAACCCATACTCAGTCACAAAATCAAAAATATTTTTGGCTCAAAACACAGGATGAAAAGGAATTTTATCCTTTTTTTTTTTTTTTTTTTGCAAATTGAAATAGCGAAATAATAAATATATCAGACGGAGCTACAATGCTGTCACTGCAAAAATTGCCATTGCAAAATGTGGCATAATTAATTCGGTGGTTACCTGTTGTCATTGAATTTCAAAGATGGCGTTTGCAATCGACTTGTTCAACGTTAATTTCTTTCGTCAATTTTACCCATTAATATTTTATATAATTTATTAGACGTTGCAGTAATATTTTATCTCTCTCTCTCTCTCTCTCTCTCTCTCTCTCTCTCTCTCTCTCTCTCTCTCTCTCTCTCTCTCTCTCTGCTTTTTGCAGCATTCCATTACATATTCGGCATGAGAATAGAGTAGTGTTGAGTGATGTTGGAGATACCATATCTGATTATAATTCAAATAAGCTTAGTAACATTGAAGCTACAAATGTTGATACGTTCAGGTAATGGAAACTTTTAATCGATTAACTCTAGACCTTTATATATATATATATATATATATATATATATATATATGCATATATATATATATATATATATATATATATATATATATATATATATATATATATATATATATATATATATACAGTTTCTCTTTATTATATAGAGGAGATTCTACCATGGAAGGTAAAGAACTTTCCCTCAATTGCATTTTAAACTAAATATATTTCTATCGACTGTCTCATCAAATTTGATTCGAATAAAAGAGCAGCACATTTTATAATTTCAATCAACATGGTTTATTTAAGCCAACTGACGCTCACAAAATAAAAAATGGTTGTAGCTGAAAACACAGTCCGAAATATATTTTTTTCTTTTCGTTTAATATAAAAAGCGTATTTTTTTGTGTGTGAAATGAAGTAGTGAAAAGAATAAATATATCAGCCTGGTCTCCAATGTTGTTACTGAATAAATTGCCAGTATAAAACTTGGTTAACTTTTGTAATTGGAATTTGCAGATGTCATTTGCAATAAATTTCTTTTTTCCGTTGTATCCATCAATGTAAATACAATTCTGTTGAGAGAAAGAGAATATAGTGAGTCAGTGTAAAGACAATAGTGTTTAAGGTAGTGAGAATGTAGTGAGTCATTGTAGAAACAATGTTGTTGAGGGAAGGGAAATGTTGTGAGTCAGTGTAGAAACAATGTTGTTGAGAGAAGGGAAATGTGGTGATTCAGTGTAGAAAAAATGTTGTTGAGAGAAGAGAAATGTGGAGAGTCAGCGTAGAAACACTGTTGTTGAGAGAAGGGAAATGTGGTGAGTCAGCGTAGAAACAATGTTGTTGAGAGAAGGGAAATGTGGAGAGTCAGCGTAGAAACACTTGTTGAGAGAAGGCAAATGTGGTGAGTCAGCGTAGAAACACTGTTGTTGAGAGAAGAGAAAGGTTTAGTTGTGGGAGTTGAGGGAGACAATATAAGTTCTTTCTGTTTCTTTTTTCGGTGTTGACAATATTTGCAGTTGTTACTTTTTTTAAACGAGAAAAAAAGGAATGAATACTTAGCTATTTTCCGTTTTACTCTCACATAATGCCTCCATGACTAAAGGTATTCTGTGTTTATATTTATATTTTTTAGAAATATTTTCCATGCAAAAGTTGCTTGCGTTAATATTCTAAATTACTTCTTATTTATGCGATATGTATGTATGTATATATATATATATATATATATATATATATATATATATATATATATATGTAGATTCAACCCCACTTGGCCCCCAATTGGGGGTGGTAGGGGGAATTGGCCTGACCGCTGTCCTATTGGTCAGGCTTTGTCACGTGGCCCTACATCCTTCACATCTCGCCTCCCTCCTTCTCCTGGGATCTCAACGCTGTCACGTGGTTCGTAAAAGATGGATGAAAATGAGATCTCAAGGGGAGTAGACTGGTATAGGATGGTTGGAGAGGGGGGTGAGACTCTGGGTAGGGTCCCAAAACTTGTGGCCTGCCGACCAAGTCCTTGCTGGTGGGGTCTTTGTTTGAAAAAAAGGTGGCGCAATGACCTCCATTAATAACAGCCCCCCATTTTAGCAGAGATTTTGTCCTACATCAGGACAAGAACTGCAAGCAAGGTCTGAAGCCACTAGTCTTAATGACTCCTCCCTCAGTGAGTCTCACCACGATAATGAATTAATTTCTAAGCTGCAACTAGGGTCATAATTTTATGTTATTTTGACAGTAAATTAACTTTAAGTGCCACGTAGAAATAAGCATGCTGGCTGTGAGGCAACAACCAAAAAAAATTAAAAATGCAGAAGTAAAAATTTAAATGCCACAAATGGTTAAAGTTAAGTGACCTAATTCAGTGGGACACATGAAAATTAAAACAAATTAGTGTATAATATGCAAAAGATGAATTAAATACATAAAATACATTAAATGCAACTAATGATGCCCAGATGGCTCCTCAAGTTTATCTATCTGGGGAGACACCAAGGCCAATAATATTTTTTCATACAACCTAAATTAACTTACTGACTATGACTACAGGCTAGGGACATGGTACTGTGCACTGAGCATTAATGCCGGGAGAGCACATCTCTCTCATCTAAGCTCTTTAGGCACTTGACCTTCCAGTTGTAGTTCTGGAGGTCTATGCCCCACCTCATGAGCCCTTTATTTTTCCTATGTAGCTCAGTCAAGTAAGTTGCTGGGTTATGGTCCGTTAGGACTGTCAGTGGAAACTCTTGGTCCACATGATTGGCATAAGCACACCTAGTTGTCACAGCTTCGAGGCAGCGCATGAAATGATCGATCATTGTTCATCGAAAACGATTTCCTCATTTACTCCTAGTCAGGGAACCTACATACCCCACCACTACACCACGAAAAGGAATACTTTTTCCAGCCTCGCCTGAGTTGGCAGGTGCTCTGTAGTCTTCCAGCCTCTCGTCCAAATGCTTGAACCTGATGAGCTCTGTCTGGCTCCTTGGGGTCTCGGCGCTGATGGGTGGTTCGCCTCTTGCCTTCTCTGAGATCTCTGGCCTGGTGGTTGAGGTAGCCCTATTGCCAGTGGTGTTAAGTAGCACAGCTTCATCCGGATTGAATTTGCGGGTACTCGGCTCACACTCATGATGGGAAGAGGGAGACCCCTGGCCCTCCTCTGAGACCTCTGGCATGATGCTTGAAGTAGCCCTATCCGCTGTGGGGGAAAGTGGCACACCTTCACCAGAATTAACTTCTGGCGAACGAAGCTCAGACTCACTGCTGGAGGAGGAAGACTCTTGGGCCTCCTCACTTAGCCAAGCTACATCACCAAGGTCAACGTCACCGAGCCATTCGTCTTCCGCTGCAGGAAGCATCCTCACTGCTTTGGGCTCCGGCCTGGCAGCCTTCATGCACCTGAGGGGCACTTGCTGTACCACCTTCATGGGCTCTTGACCCAAACGCAAGTTGTAGCCCTCATGTCTGAGATCACTCACTGCCCCTAGTCCGCACTTCTTACTAAGCTGGGGTGTGGTTGCCTTGAACTCCGCTGTAGGGAGTTCCTTGGTGAACCTTTCAATGAACAGGACCCTCCTGCGATTGTCCTGCTGGACTTTGGCAACATTGGGTTGAGGTGGCGAGTGATTGAGCCGTGCCAATCGGGCGTCCATCTTCTGCATTTTTAATTCATGCGCCTCTCTCTCTCTCTCTCTCTCTCTCTCTCTCTCTCTCTCTCTGTCTCTTGCATACTGTGTCCTTTCTTGATCTGTTCTTCTCCGGGCATTGGCTTCATCCATGAGTTCGTGCACATATCTTCGCAATGCCTCTCCCTCATAGCCTTGTCGTTCTGCCAAATCCACGAACGCACTGATTTCAGCATCAGTCATTTTGCTAAATTCTTGTGGAGACAGCGACAAGAACAGACTCAACAGCACAAGATACGATGTTGACCATGCAAGAAATTACACAGAGGGGAAAGACACTCTAGCCTTACGCAACAGTCTCATGGAAGGAAGGATGAAGATGGAGCTGGGCAAAATGCACAATGCCTGTAAAGAATGCCTCTCGAGAAAGAACTATCACCAAATAGTAAGCCTTGCAAGTAATTGACCAGGAGCCTAACTTGAAAAAAAGGGAGAACGCCAAGGGATGCTTGCATAGGCTGTCTGGTTGCAATGCGTCCAAAACAAGTAACGATATATATAAAACTGTGCTAGAATATAAAAGATGGAATCCCAACTATGGGTGACCCTCTATGCTAGTCAATGAAAAAAATGGAGTCACAACTATGGGTGACCCTCTATGCTAGACAAAATAAAATGGAATCACAACTATGGGTGACCCTATATGCTAGTCAAAATAAAATGGAATCACAACTATGGGTGAATCTCCATGCTAGTCATAAAAAAATGGAATCATAACAATGGGTGAACCTCTATGCTAGTCATAAGAAAAATGGAATCACAGCTATGAGTGAACCTCTATGCTAGTCATAAAAAAATTGGAATCACAACTATGAGTGAACCTCTCTGCTAGTCATAAAAAAATGGAATCACAACTCTGGGTGAACCTTTATGCTAGTCATGAGAAAAATGGAATCACAACAATGGGTGAACCTCTATGCTAGTCATAAGTAAAATGGAATCACAGCTATGGGTGAACCTCTATGCTAGTCATAAAAAATTGGAATCACAACTATGGGTGAACCTCTATGCTAGTCATAAAAAAAAAATTGAATCACAACTCTGGGTGAACCTCTATGCTAGTTATGAGAAAAATGGAATCACAACAATGGGTGAACCTCTATGCTAGTCATAAAAAAAAATTGAATCACAACTCTGGGTGAACCTCTATGCTAGTTATGAGAAAAATGGAATCACAACAATGGGTGAACCTCTATGCTAGTCATAGAAAAATGGAATCACAACTATGGGTGAACCTCTATGCTAGTCATAAGAAAAAATGGAATCTCCATGATGTGTGACCCTCTATGCTAGTCATAAGAAAAAAATGGAGTCTCCACGATGTGTGACCCTCTATGCTAGTCGTAAGAAAAAATGGAATCTCCACGATGTGTGACCCTCTATGCTAGTCATAAGAAAAAAATGGATTTGTAAAATGTGTAGGTGCGTTCTTGCAACACCACCACTTGCAACTCTGTGACTTAAAGCAAAGTTTGTATTTATACTTAAAGTATAATAAATTAAATAAAACAAACAATGTCAATGAGTTTGCTTATTGCTTCGCTAAGAAAATCAACCCCTTAACATATTTTCCCTTCAGTAAAAAAAGTGAATTTAAGAAATTACACTTCCCAAATATTTCATCTAAATGATCCTATACCTTATCTGAAAAAATGAAATTGAATGTGATATCGTAAATCCTTTATCTTTAGGTTAACAAATTTAACACAATCGTACGAAAATTATCCCTTTCAAAAATGTACATAGAAATAATATCCCACGAAAAGTAACAAAATGAAATTACATACCCTTGCTATCAAAAGAAAAAAATCGAAATAAGGAATGCCACGTGTTCTTACCGTTACCCTACACAGGAATTATGCCTCACTGGAAATCAACAAGTGGTTAGCCGGCCACGTTTTTTCCCTAAAATTTTGTAAATTTCACTTCACTTATTTAACACAAAATTGAACATTCACTCACTGCACAATATATATAAATGAGAAATTTTAACCACTGTGATAATAAACACTCAGAAAAAATCAGAACACAAATTCTTCTCACGCAGTTGGCTATCCTGCTAAACAATAGGACTAAAGTCTACCACTTGGGTTTTAAAAACGAAATGGTTTGTGGTGCGAACACACGGACAAATAAACACAAAATTTTAACAATGAAAATAGAATGCTTTTGCTGTTTTCTTCCACGATTCCAACTCCAGTGATAAAAGAATTTACTTTGAATGAAATGAGATTTGTCAAGTCACTAAAGACAGAAAAAGGGGAAATTTTACGTTAATAACAATAAATTGAAATTACTATCTTAGCGAATCCTGGCAAGATCGCCAGTTTGTTACAAGCCCGTGCTGGGAAGTCCGGCCTTGCTTAAGGAACTCTGGGCAATAACAAAGGAAAGGAATAATGGAAATACCGACAAATAGATATATTTATAATAATATTTAAATAAAAATTAATAAAAGGGGAGCACAGAAGATAACTATATTTTAATTTAAGCCACGATAAGCTTCGAGTGGAGTTTGATGGACCGTGGGTGAGATTTCAGCACAGCAATCACGTTCCCTGGAAAGGGAAATGAATTGAATTATTAACGGAACACTTACTTCTACAGGCTGGGAACACGATGAAGTCGTGTGGTTAAAACCTTTAAGCAAGTTAAATGAAAGTGCAAAGGTTAGGGATTTAAACACTACACGTGGGAATCAACACTGTCACACGGTGAAATAATTAAGGTAGAAGCA
This sequence comes from Palaemon carinicauda, assembly GCF_036898095.1. Classification (NCBI taxonomy): domain Eukaryota; kingdom Metazoa; phylum Arthropoda; class Malacostraca; order Decapoda; family Palaemonidae; genus Palaemon; species Palaemon carinicauda. The sequence continues at coordinate 57,567,716 of NC_090753.1, forward strand.
AGCGGCACATGTGGTTTGGGTATAGGGAATAGGATAAAAAAGGTTCACTGTGGGTAGGATCTGTCTTTAAAGGATAAAAGGGAAAAATATGGGATGTGATTAGGAAGGGATGGAAGGTTGGGTAAGGATGATGAGGATATCAAAATCAGACACCTTACCTTAGTAAAAAGGATTCTGGTTCCTCCCTTGCTGGAGGGTATGTCAGGTCCCAGCCTCCCTGATGTCTTGAGGGTGAAGAGAGCTGATGTTTCTCTCATGGAGGTCTGTTAGCGAAGAGCGAGACCCAGTTTTTCCTGGGTAGATTCAACCCCACTTGCCCCCCAATTGGGGGTGGTAGGGGGAATTGGCCTGATCGTTGTCCTATTGGTCAGGCTTTGTCACATGGCCCTACATCCTTCACATCTCGCCTCCCTCCATCTCCTAGGATCTCAACGCTGTCACGTGGTTCATAAAAGCTGTCTGAAAATGAGATCTCAAGGGGAGTAGACTGGTATAGGATTGTTAGAGGGGGGGGGGGGCGGTGAGACTCTGGGTAGGGTCCCAAAACTTGTGGCCTGCCAACCAAGTCCTTGCTGGTGAGGTCTTTGTTTGAAAAAAAGGTGGCGCAATGACCTCCATTAATAACTATATATATATATATATATATATATATATAAATATATATATACACAACGCGTTCCAGAGATCATTACAAAGCGGCCTCCCTTTGGATTACTTTTTGCTTTGCCAAATTTGATGTTGCGAAAAAATTGGCGAAGGGAAACATTTGGCGATTGTATCCAATGAAATAAAACCAGATATATTTAGCCAAAGATTTAGTTCATATTTTCCCTTTCATGGAAACGATGCTTGAGCTTTTAAAAGATGTTGAAAGGTATTTGGTAGCAGTGTTTGAAATGGATTTTGATGACGTATTTATACACAAGAGATATCCCAAATAATGTGAATGTATTTGGATTATAAATTGCAATTACCCGGACGAATACATTCACATGCATTGCATTGCAACACTAATGATATGGAAGTGCCTTTGTTAACTTGTTAATATATTCATCACATACAGCGTGTGTGACCTACTGTAGCTTTTGTATATACATCGGCTTTATTGTTATTGTGGAATTAAGGCTGTGTGTGTGGGAGACTTCACAGTGCATCAGACTCTCATTAAATCTCGTAAAATGGATTTTTAATCCTTTTAGAGGCAAGAGGAACACCTGCTTTAAGTCTTCTCTCTCTCTCTCTCTCTCTCTCTCTCTCCTCTCTCTCTCTCTCTTTTTTTTTCCTGTTTTTTCTCTATATCTGCTCTTTCTTCTGCTCTCTCTCTCTCTCTCTCTCTCTCTCTCTCTCTCTCTCTCTTTTTTTCCTGTTTTTTCTCTATATCTGCTCTTTCTTCTGCTCTCTCTCTCTCTCTCTCTCTCTCTCTCTCTCCCCCTCCCTCTCTCTCTCTCTCTCTCTCTCTCTCTCTCTCTCTCTCTCAAGCGACATTTTCATCTTAGTCAGTGACACTAGATTAACATGCAAATAAACCGGCTCAGTCTTTCTGTAAGAGTTTGTTTGATGTTGTGTTCACGGTAACAAATTCCTTTTTTTTTCTACTTTCAATATTTTATAATTTCGTAAATGATTTTAAGGGTGATGGTGTTTCGTGCCCATCATTATCAGTTTCAGATACAGGACTATTCGTCTGATTAAAATAATATGCCGAATGCATTATATATATGCAAAAACTTCATTAGCATAAGAATTCTTATTTCATTTTTTATCTACTTACCCATCCAAGTCACCTAGCACACTAGCCCTTTCCTCTACTTTCACATCTAAGTTACATAGCACAACTAGTCTTTTCATCTACTTTAACATTTGAGTCACCTAGCACAACTAGTCTTTTTATCTGACTTTAACATCTAAGTCACCTAGCTCACCTAGTCCTTTTATCTACTTTAACATTAAGTCACCTAGCACAACTAGTCTTTTTATCTACTTTAACATTTAAGTCACCTAGCACAACTAGTCTTTTATCTACTTTAACATCTAAGGCACCTAACACAACTAGTCTTTTTATCTACTTTAACATTCAAGTCACATAGCACAACTAGTCTTTTATCTACTTTAACATCTAAGGCACCTAACACAACTAGTCTTTTTATCTACTTTAACATTTAAGTCACCTAGCACAACTAGTCTTTTTATCTACTTTAACATCTAAGTCACCCATCACAACTAGTCTTTTTATCTACTTTAACATCTAAGTCACCTAGCACAACTAGTCTTTTTATCTACTTTAACATCTAAGTCACCTAGCACAACTAGTTTTTTTATCTACTTTAACATCTAATTCACCTAGCACAACTAGTCTTTTTATCTACTTTAACATCTAAGTCACCTAGCACAAACTAGTCTTTTTATCTACTTTAAAATCTAAGTCACCTAGCACAACTAGTCTTTTTATCTATTTTAACATCTAAATCACCCAGCATAACCAGGTCATTTTCACTCTGGAACCCAGCCTGGGATAGTTTTGTACTTTTGAATTGTAATATATATTTTTATATATGCTTTGCCATAAGTAAAACCCCTAGTGAAAAATTATCATTTGTTATAAATAGTTACCATGTACTCTTCCACTTTTCCTACGCCTTTGTCTTCATTATACTATATTCTTCCCATTATTAAACACATTGGTATTTCATAAGTCAAGCAACCTAGGACTGAAGAAACGGATAGGAGATTAAAATTTGTTGTGAGATGATCGTAAAAAGTAACTTAATTTTAAAAATGAGGCATGCAATCACGGAGACTGGAGGGATCCTCCCTCTCTTTGAAAGTTAATCGTACGACTTTCACTAACTTAACATTATTTGAATAGATTATCCTCATAAATCTTATGTATAAAGAATTTATCTTGATATGTATCTTCAAAAAATTATGTACACTTATAACATTTACATCATAATCGGAAGATGAACATTTCATGATATAAAGCTAGTGTTTTCTCTTACAATAATTGGAAAAAGTAAAATATCAGAATAATCTCATATTTTCATTCTAAGGCATATGCATGGAAAAAAAAACCTTTTTCAAGCTAATGGAGTAAATAGTTAATTTATTATACAAATATTTTCCCTTGCTACAATGAAAACTTGAAATGAGGCAGTCTTGCTTCTTTTGTGGACTCAGGAAAAGAAAAGGGATATTTACTTAATGTTTTGTTCGAGAGGATTTGTATCTCTCTCTCTCTCTCTCTCTCTCTCTCTCTCTCTCTCTCTTTCTCTCTCTCTCTCTTAGTATACACATCTGTCTAATTTTTTGTCTCTATTTTTGTTCTCTTTCTATTACCACACACACACATCTCTCTCTCTCTCTCTCCTCTCTCTCTCTCTCTCTCTCTCTCTCTAAAGAGTATTTGAATAGTAAATGAAAGACAATAAATAAACTTTTGGAAAGACTTTCAAAGTTAAACAATGTAATTTCATGTAATGGGAATATGCAAATATTTTTTCCTTTCATTTCCATCAATATTTTCATCAATATATTTTCCTTTGTAAATTAGTGATGTGTAATATATTTACAATTTACCTTCATATGTTGTATTAGAATTTCTTTTTCCAATATCGTTTTCTTTTAATTCAGAAATTTTCATTTTACTTATATTTTTTTTTTTTTTTTTAATGTAATAATTGTCACCATTTATATTTAAAAAAAAAACGGTATTTTTTATTCCCGAATTCCAAAATCCACTTTTTATCACTTATGAAAATGACAAATAATAAATTTCATCTTGATTTTGATAATGAGTTTTGAACACAACTAATTTCGAAAAACCATGAACTTAATTTTTCAAATGTACTGTATATCTAAATAAAAAAAATAATAACTTTTACGATATCTCAATTAAAAACCGATTTTTCGAATTGATTGTTTAAAGCTTTTATTTTTTATTTCATCAGGTTCATCCATTTTTTTATATTCAACCAGAAAAGTTTTCCTTTCGATGAGTTTTCCTATATATCTGATAAAGTCATGATTTCTTCGAGAAATATTACACTTCAATAATACATTTCGAACCGCTTCGAGGATTCCCAACTGCTCCGAGGAATCCCAACTGCTTTGAGGATTTCCAACTGCTTCGAGGATTCCCAACTGCTCCGGGGATTTCAAACTGCTTTCAGAATTCCCAACTGCTTTGAAGATTTCAAACTACTTTGAGGATTCCCAACTGCTCTGAGGATTCCCAGCTGCTCTGAGAATTTCAAACTGCTTCGAGGATTCCCATCTTCTTCAAGGATTTCAAACTGCTTCGAGGATTCCCAACTGCTCCGAGAATTCCCAACTGCTTTAAGGATTCCCAACTGCTCTGAAGATCCCCAACTGTTCTGGAGATTCCCAACTGCTTCTAGGATTTCAAACTGCCTCGAGGATTCCCAACTGCTCCGAGGATTCCCAACTGCTTCGAGGATTTCAAACGGCTCCGAGGATTCCCAACTGCTCTGAAGACTCCCAACTGCTTTGAGGATTCCCAAGTTCTTTGAGGATTCCCAACTGCTTCGAGGATTCCCAACTTTTTCGAGGATTCCCAAATGCTCCGAGTATTTCCAACTGCTTCGAGGATTCCCAACTGCTCTGAGGATTCCCAAATGCTTCGAGGACTCCAAACTGCTTCGAGGATTCCCAAATGCTTCGAGGATTCCCAACTGATTCGGTGATTCCCTTCTACTTCGAGGACTCTCAACTGCTTAGACGACTCCCAACTGCTTCGAGGATTCCCAAATCCTTTGAAGATTCCCAAATCCTTCGAGGATTCCCAACTGCTCCAAGGATTCCCAAATGCTTCAAGGATTTCAAACTGATTCGATGATGCCTAACTTCTCCGAGGATTCCCAACTGCTTTGAGGATTTCAAATTTCTTTGAGGATTCCCAACTGCTTCAAGGATTCCAAACTGCTTTAAGGATTCCCAACTGCTTCAAGGATTCCCAACTGCTTCGGAGATCCCCAACTCCTCCGAGGACTCCTAGCTGCTTCGAGGATTCCCAACTGTTTGGACGATTCACAACTGCTTTGAAAATTTCCAACTGCTTCAAGGATTCCCATCTGCTTCGAGGATTCCCAACTGCTCCGAGGATTCCCAACTGCTCCGAGGATTCCCAACTGCTTTGAGGATTCCCAACTGCTCCGAGGATTCCCAACTGCTTCGAGGATTCCCAACTCTCTGAGTATTCTTAACTGCTTCAAGGACTCACAACTACTCCAAGAATTCCCAACTTCTTCGGGGATTCCCAACTGCTCTGAGGATTCCCTATGTCTGCGAGGATTCTCAACTGCTCCAAGGATTTTTAAGTGCTCCGAGGATTCCCAACTGCTCCAAGGATTCCCATTTGCTTTGAGGATTCCCAACTGCTCCCAGGATTTCCAACTGCTCTGAGGATTCCAAATGACTCCGAGGATTCCCAATAGCTCTAAGGATTCCCAACTGCTTCGAGGATTCCCAACTGCTCTGAAGATTGCCAGGTCCTTCGAGGATTTGAAACTGCTTCGAGGATTCCCATTGTCTCCAAAGATTCCCAACTGCTTCAAAGATTTAAAACTTCTTCGAGAATTCCTAACTGCTTCGAGGATTCAAACTTCATCGAGGATTCCCAATTGCTCCGAGGATTCCCAACTGCTTCGAGGATTTCAAACTGCTTCGAAGATTCCTAACTGCTTCTAGGATTGCTAACTGCTTTGAGGATTTCAAACTGCTTTGAAGATTCCAAATTGCATAGAGGAGTTCAAACTGCTTTGAGGATTCCCAACCGCTCTGAGGATTCCCAACCACTTTGAGGATTTCAAACTGTTTCGAGGATTCCCAACAGCTCCGTGGATTCCCAACTGCTCCAAGGATTTCAAACTGCTCCAAGGATTCCCAACTGCTTCGAGGATTTCAAACTGTTCCGAGGATTCCCAACTGCTTCATGGATTCCCAACTGCTTCGAGGATTTCAAACTTATTCGAGAATTCCCAACTACTTCGAGGATTTCAAATTGCTTCGAGAATTTCCAACTGCCCCAAATATTCCCAATGCCTTCAAGAATTTCAAACTGCTTCATGGACTCCAACTGCTTCGAAGATTCCCAACTGCTTCGAGGATTTCAAACTGCCTCGAGGATTTCAAACTGCCTCGAGGATTCCCTAGTGCATAGACGATTTCAAACTGCTCCGAGGATTTCAAACTGCCTCGAGGATTTCAAACAGCTTCGAGGATTCCCAACTGTTCTAAGGATTCCCAACTGCTAGAGGATTTCAAACAGCTTTGAGGATTCCCAACAGCTCTGAGGATTCCCAACTGCTCTGAGGATTTCAAACTGCTCCAAGGATTTCAAACTGCTTCGAAGATTCCCAACTGCTTCGAGGATTTCAAACAACTTCGAGGATTCCCAACTGCTTTGAGGATTCCCAACTGCTTCGAGGATTTCTAAACTGCTTAGAGGATTCCCAACTGCTTCGAAGATATCCTACTGCTACGAAGATTTCAAACTGCTTCAAGGATTTTCAACTGCTATGAGAATTCCCAACTGCTTTGAGAATTTCAAACTACTTCGAGGATTCCCAACTGCTACGAGGATTCCCAACTGCTTCGAGGATTTCATACTGCGAGGATTTCAAACTGCTTCAAGGATTCCCAACTGCTTCGAGGATTCTCAACTGCTTCGAGGATTTCAAACTGCTTCAGGATTCCCAAATGCTCCGAGCATTCCCAACTACTTCAAGGAATTAAAACAGCTTCAAGGATTCCCAACTGCTTCGAGTATTCCCAACTGCTTCGAGTATTCCCAACTGCTTCGAGGATTTCCAACTGCTTCGAGGATTTCAAACTGCTTCGAGGATTCCCAACTGCTCCAAGGATTCCAAATTGCTTCAAGGATCCTAAGAGCTTTGAGGATTTCAAACTGCTTCGAGAATTTCCAACTGCTTTGAGGATTCCCAACTGCCACGAGGATTTCAAACTTCTTCGAGGATTCCACACTGCTCCGAGGATTTCAAACTGCTCCGAAGATTCCCAACTGCTCCGTGGATTTCCAACTGATTCGAGGATTTCAAACTGCTTCGAGGATTCCCAACTGCTCCGAGGATCAAACTGCTTCGAGGATTCCCAAATGCTCCGAGGATTTCAAACTGCTCCGTGGATTCCCAACTGCTTTGAGGATTTCAAACTGGTTGAAGGATTCCCAACTGCTCCAAGGATCCCCACTTCGAGTATTACCAACTGCTTCAAGGATTCCCAACTGCTTCGAGGATTTCAAATTTCTTTGAGAATTCCCAACTGCTTCGAGGATTTCTAAACTGCTTGTAGGATTCCCAACTGCTTCGAGGATTTCAAACTGCTTCGAGGATTTCAAACAGCTTCGAGGATTTTCATCTGCTCTGAGGACTCCCAACTGCTAGAGGATTTCAAACAGCTTTGAGGATTTCCAACAGCTCTGAGGATTCCCAACTGCTCCGAATATTTCAAACTGCTCCGAGGATTTCAAACTGCTTCGAGGATTCCCAACTGCTTGGAGGATTCCCAACTGCTTCGATGATTTCTAAACTGCTTGGAGGATTCCCAACTGCTACGAGGATTTCAAATTGCTCCGAGGATTTTCAACTGCTCCGAGGATTCCCAACTGCTTTGAGGATTTCAAACTGCTTCGATGATTCCCAACTGCTTTGAGGATTCCCAACTGCTTCGAGGATACCCAACTGCTTCGAGGATTTCAAACTGCTTGAGGATCCCAACTTCTCCGAGCATTCCCAACTGTTTCGAGGATTTCAAACAGCTTCGGGGATTCCCAACTGCTTTAAGTATTTCCAACTGCTTCGAGTATTCCCAACTGCTCCAAGGATTCCCAAATGCTCAGAGGATTCCCAACTGATTCGAGGATTCCCAACTGCTTCGAAGATTTCAAACTGCTTTGAGGATTCCAAACTGCTCCGAGGATTCCCAACTGCTTCAAGGATTTCAAACTGCTTTGGGGATTCCCAACTGCTCTGAGGATTCCCAACTGCTTCGAGGATTTCCAACTGCTGCAAGGATCCCCAACTGCTGCGTGAATTCCTAACTTCTTTGAGGATTCCCAACTGCTTCGAGGATTCCCAAATGCTCTGCGGATCCCAAACTTCTCCAAGGATTCCCAACTGCTTCGAGGATTCCCAACTGCTTTGAGGATTCCAAACTTCTTCGAGAACTCCCAACTTCTTCGAGGATTTCAAACTGCTTCTATGATTCCCAACTGCTCCAAGGATTTCAAACAGCTTCGAGGATTCCCAACTTCTTCCAGGCTTTCAAACTGCTTCGAGGATTCCCAACTGCTTCGAGGATTTCAAACTGCTTCAAGGATTTCAAACAGCTTCGAGGATTCCCAATTGCTCCGAGGATTCCCAACTGCTAGAGGATTTCAAACTGCTTCGAGGATTCCCTGCAGCTCTGAGGATTCCCAACAGCTCCAAGGATTTCAAACTGCTCTGAAGATTTCAAACTGCTTCAAGGATTCCCAACTGCTTCGAAGATTCCCAACTGCTCTGAGGATTCCCAAATGCTCCGAGGATTTCCAACTGCTTCAAGGATTCCCAACTGTTCCGAGAAATTCAAACTGCTCCGAGGATCCCCAACTGCTGCGAGGATTTCCAACTGCTGCGTGGATTCACAACTTCTATTAGGATTCCCAACTACTTCGAGGATTCCCAAATGCTCCGAGGATTCCCAACTTCTTCGAGGATTTCTAACTGCTTCGAGGATTTCCAACTGCGTTGAGGATTTTAAACTTCTTCGAGAATTCCCAACTCCTTCGAGGATTTCAGTCTGCTTCTAGGATTCCCAACTGCTCCAAAGATTTCAAACAGCTTCGAGGATTCCCAACTTCTTCCAGGATTTCAAACTGCTTCGAGGATTTCAAACTGCTTCGAGGATTTCAAACTGCTTCGAGGATTTCAAACAGCTTTGAGGATTCCCAACTGCACTGAGGATTCCCAACTGCTAGAGGATTTCAAACTGCTTCAAGGATTCCCAACAGCTCTGAGGATTCCCAACAGCTCCGAGAATTTCAAACTGCTCTGAGGATTTCAAACTGCTTCAAGGCTTCCCAACTGCTTCGAGGATTCCCAACTGCTTCGAGGATTCCCAACTGCTCCGAGGATTCCCAAATGCTCCGAGGATTTCCAACTGCTTCAAGGATTCCCAACTGTTCCGAGAAATTCAAACTGCTCCGAGGATGTTCAACTGCTTCGAGGATTTCAATCTGCTTCGAAGATTCCCAACTGCTTCAAGGATTCTCAACTGCTCCGAGGATTCCCAACTGCTTCCAGGATTTCAAACTGCTTCGAGGATTCCCAACTGTTCCGAGGATTCCCAACTGCTCCGAGGATTTCAAACTGCTCAGAGGATTCCCAACTGCTTTGAGGATTCCCAACTGCTTCGAGGATTCTCAACTGCTTCGAGGATTTCAAATTGCTTCAGGATTCCTAACTGGTTCGAGGATTCCCAAAATGCTTCGAGGATTCCCAACTGCTTTGAGGATTCACAACTGCTTTGATGATTCCCAAATGCTCCGAGGATTTCCAACTGCTTCGAGGATTCCCAACTGCTTCGAGGATTTCAAACTGCTTTTAGGATTCTCAACTGCTCCAAGGATTCCCAACTTTTTTGAGGATTTCAAACTGCTTCGAGGATTTCAAACTGCTACGAGAATTCCCAAACGCTCCGAGGATCCCCAACTGCTTCAAGGATTTCAAACTGCTTCAAGGATTTCAAACTGCTTGGAGGATCCCAACTGCTCCGAGGATTTCCAACTGCTTCGAGGATTCTCAACTTCTTTGAGGATTCCTAACTTCTCCGAGGATTCCCAACTGCTCTGAGGATTCCTAACTGCTCCAACGATTTAAAATGCTTCGAGGATTCCCTACTGATCCGAGGATTCCCAACTGCTCCTAGGATTTCAAACTGCTTTTAGGACTCCCAACTGCTCCAAGGATTTCAAACTTCTCCGAGGACTCCCAACTGCCTCGAAGACTCCCAACTGCTTCGATTCCGAAATCCTTTGAGGATTCCCAACTGCTCCGAGGATTCCCAAATGTTTCAAGGATTTCAAACTGCTTCGTTGATTCCCAACTGCTCCTAGGATTCCCAATTGCTTCGATGATTTCAAACTGCTTCGAGGATTCCCAACTGCTTTAAGGATTCCCAACTGCATAAAGGACTCCCAACTGTTTCACAGATTCCCAACTGCATAGAAGACTCCCAACTGCTTTGAGGATTCCTAACTACTCCTAGGATTCCCAACTGGCAGGATTCCCAACTGTTTCCACGATTCCCAACGGCTTCGACGATTCCCAACCGCTTCGAGGATTCCCAATTTCTTCTAGGATTCTCATCAGGTCCGAGGATTCCCAAGTGCTCCGAGGATTCCCAACTGCTCCGAGGATTCCTAACTGCTTCGAGGATTCTCAAATTGTCTGAGGATTCCCAACTGCTTCGAGGATTCC
>NC_090753.1:57583211-57593211 GCF_036898095.1 Palaemon carinicauda
CAAACTGCTTCATGGATTCCCAACTGCTTCGAAGATTCCCAACTGCTTCGAGGATTTCAAACTGCCTTGAGGATTCACTACTGTTTAGACGATTTCAAACTGCTTTGAGGATTTCAAACTGCCTCTAGGATTTCGAACAGCTTCGAGGATTCCCAACTGTTCTGAGGATTCCCAACTGCTAGATGATTTCAAACAGCTTCAAGGATTCCCAACAGCTCCGAGGATTCCCAACTGCTCTGAGGATTTCAAACTGCTCCAAGGATTTCAAACTGCTTCAAAAATTCCCAACTGCTTCGAGGATTTCAAACAACTTCGAGGATTCCCAACTGCTTTGAGGAATCCCAACTGCTTCGAGGATTTCTAAACTGGTTAGAGGATTCCCAACTGCTTTGAGGATTTCAAACTGCTTCGAGGATTTCAATCTGCTTCGAGGATTTTCAACTGCTCCGAGGATTCCCAACTGCTTTGAGAATTTCAAAGTGCTTCAAGGATTCCCAACTGCTCAAAGGATTCCATACTGCTTTGAGGATTTCAAACTGTTTTGAGGATTCCCAACTGCTTCGAGGATTCTCAACTGCTTCGATGATTTCAAACTGCCCGAGGATTCCCAACTGCTCCGAGCATTCCCAACTACTTTGAGGATTTAAAACAGCTTCGAGGATTCCCAACGGTTTCAAATATTCCCAACTGCTTCGAGTATTCCCAACTGCTTCGAGTATTCCCAAACTGCTTCGAGGATTTTAAACTGCTTCGAGGATTCCAAACTGCTCCGAGGATTCCAAACTGCTTCAAGATCCCCAAGAGCTTCGAAGATTTCAAACTGCTTCGAGAATTCCCAACTGCTCCGAGGATTCCCAACTGCCACGAGGATTTCAAACTTCTTTGAGGATTCCACACTGCTCCGAGGATTTCAAACTGTTCCAAAGATTCCCAACTGCTCCGTGGATTTCCAACTGCTTTGAGGACTGCCAAGTGCTTCAAGGATTTCAAAATGCTTCGAGGATTCCCAACTACTCCGAGGATTTCAAACTGCTCCGAGGATTCCCAACTGCTTTGAAGATTTAAAACTGATTGGAGGATCCCCAACTGCTGCGAGGATTTCCAACTGCTTTGAGGAATCCCAACTGCTTCGAGGATTTCTAAACTGCTTAGAGGATTCCCAACTGCTTTGAGGATTTCAAACTGCTTCGAGGATTTCAAACTGCTTCGAGGATTTTCAACTGCTCCGAGGATTCCCAACTGCTTTGAGAATTTCAAAGTGCTTCGAGGATTCCCAACTGCTCAAAGGATTCCATACTGCTTCAAGGATTTCAAACTGTTTTGAGGATTCCCAACTACTTCGAGGATTCTCAACTGCTCCGATGATTTCAAACTGCCCGAGGATTCCCAACTGCTACGAGCATTCCCAACTACTTTGAGGATTTAAAACAGCTTCGAGGATTCCCAACTGCTTCGAATATTCCCAACTGCTTCGAGTATTCCCAACTGCTTCGAGTATTCCCAAACTGCTTCGAGGATTTTAAACTGCTTCGAGGATTCCAAACTGCTCCGAGGATTCCAAACTGCTTCAAGATCCCCAAGAGCTTTGAGGATTTCAAACTGCTTCGAGAATTCCCAACTGCTCCGAGGATTCCCAACTGCCACGAGGATTTCAAACTTCTTTGAGGATTCCACACTGCTCCGAGGATTTCAAACTGTTCCGAAGATTCCCAACTGCTCCGTGGATTTCCAACTGCTTTGAGGACCGCCAAGTGCTTCAAGGATTTCAAACTGCTTCGAGGATTCCCAACTACTTCGAGGATTTCAAACTGCTCCGAGGATTCCCAACTGCTTTGAAGATTTAAAACTGATTGGAGGATCCCCAACTGCTGCGAGGATTTCCAACTGCTGCGAGGATTCCTAACTTCTTTGAAGATTCCCTATTGCTTTTAGGATTTCCAAATTCTCCAAGGATTCCCATCTTATCCGAGGATCTCAAACTGCTTTGGGGATTCCCAACTGCTTTGAGGATTCCCAACTTCTATGAGTATTACCAACTGCTTCAAGAATTCCCAACTGCTTCAAGGATTTCAAATTTCTTCGAGAATTCCCAAATACTTTGAGGATTTCTAAACTGCTAGTAGGATTCCCTACTGCTTCGAGGATTTCAAACTGCTTCGAGGATTTCAAACTGCTTCGAGGATTTCAAACAGCTTTGAGGATTCCCAACTGCTCTGAGGATTTCAAACAGTTCGAGGATTCCCAACAGCTTCGAGGATTCCCAACAGCTCCTAGGATTCCCAACAGCTCCAAAGATTTCAAACTGCTCCGAAGATTTTAAACTGCTCTGAGGATTTCAAACTGCTTCAAAGATTCCCTACTGCTTCGAGGATTCCCAACTGCTTTGAGTATTTCCAACTGCTTCGAGTATTCCCAACTGCTCCGAGGATTCCAATATGCTCCAAGGATTCCCAACTGATTTGAGGATTTCCAACTGCTTCGAGGATTTCAAACTGCTTCGAGGATTTCAAACTTCTCTGAGGATTCCCAACTGCTTCGAGGATTCCCAACTTCTGTGAGGATTCCCAACTGCCCCGAGGATCTCAAACTGCTTCGAGGATTCCACACTGCTCTGAGGATTTCATTCTGCTCTGAAGATTCCCAACTGCTCCGAGGATTTCAAACAGCTACGAGGATTCCCAACTGCTCTGATGATTCCCAACTGCTTCAAGGATTCCCAACAGCTCTGAAGATTCCCAACAGCTCCAAGGATTTCAAACTGCTCTGAGGATTTCAAACTACTCTGAGGATTTCAAACTGCTTCGAGGATTCCCAACTGCTACGAGGATTCCCAACAGCTCCAAAGATTTCAAACTGCTCCGAAGATTTCAAACTGCTCCGAGGATTTCAAACTGCTTCGAAGATTCCCTATTGCTTCGAGGATTCCCAACTGTTTCGAGGATTTCTAAACTGCTTGGAGGATTCCCAACTGCTTCAAGGATTTCAAACTGCGAGGATTTTCAACTGCTCCGAGGATTCCCAACTGCTTTCAGGATTTCAAACTGCTTCGAGGATTCCCAACTGCTCCGAGGATTCCCAACTGCTTCGAGGATTTCAAACTGCTTCGAGGATTCCCAACTGCTTTGAGAATTCCCAACTGCTTTGAGGATTCCCAACTGCTTCGAGGATACCCAACTGCTTCAAAGATTTCAAACTGCTTGAGGATCCCAACAGCTCCGAGCTTTCCCAACTGCTTCAAGGATTTCAAACAGCTTCGGGGATTCCCAACTGAATTAAGTATTTCCAACTTCTTCAAGTATTCCCAACTGCTCTGAGGATTCCCAACTGATTTGAGGATTTCCAACTGCTTCCAGGATTTCAAACTGCTTCGAGGATTTCAAACTGCTCTGAGGATTCCCAACGTCTTCGAGGATTTCCAACTGCTTTGAGGATTCCCAACTGCTTTAAGGATTCCCAACTGCCTCGAGGATTTCAAACTGCTTCGAGGATTCCACACTGCTCCGAGGATTTCACTCTGCTCCGAAGATTCCTAACTGCTCCGAGGATTTCCAACTGCTTCGGGGATTCCCAATTGCTTCGAGGAATTCAAACTGCTCCGAGAATTCCCAACTGTTTCGAGGATTTCCAACTGCTGTGAGGATCCCCAACTGCTGCGAGGATTTCCAACTGCTGCATGGATTCTCGAATTCTTTGAGAATTCCTAACTGCTTCGAGGATTCCCAAATGCTCCGAGGATTCCCAACTTCAACGATTCCTAGCTGCTTCGAAGATTCCCAACTGCTTCAAGGATTTCGAACTTCGAGAATTCCCAACTCCTTTGAGGATTTCAAACTGCTTCTAGGATTCCCAACTGCTCCTAGGATTTCAAACTGCTTTGAGGATTCCCAACTTCTTCCAGGATTTCAAACTGCTTCGAGGATTCCCAACTGATTCGAGGATTTCAAACTGCTTCAAGGATTTCAAACAGCTTCAAGGATTCCCAACTGCTCTGATGATTCCAAACTGCTTCAAGGATTCCCAACAGCTCTGAGGATTCCCAACAGCTCCGAGGATTTCAAACTGCTCTGATGATTTCAAACTGTTTCGAGGATTCCCAACTGCTTCGAATAATCCCAACTGCTTCGAGTATTCCTAACTGCTCCGAGGATTTCAAACTGCTTCGAGGATTTCAAACTGCTTCGAGGATTCCAAACTGCTCCGAGGATTCCAAACTGCTTTAAGATCCCCAAGAGCTTCTAGAATTTCAAACTGCTTCGAAGATTCCCAACTGCTCCGAGGATTCCCAACTGCGACGAGGATTTCAAACTTCTTCGAGGATTCCACACTACTCCGAGGATTTCAAACTGCTTCGAAGATTCCCAACTGCTCCGAGGATTTCAAACTGCTTTGAGGATTTAAAACTGCTTCGAGGATCCTCAACTGCTGTGAGGATTTCCAACTGCTGCGAGGATTCCCAAATTCTCCAAGGATTCCCAACTTCTCTGAGAATTTCAAACTGCTTTGGGGATTCCCAACTGCTTCGAGGATTCCCAGCTTCTCCGAGTATTACCAACTGCTTCAAGTATTCCCAACTGCTTCGAGGATTTCTAAACTGCTTGTAGGATTCCTAACTGCTTCGAGGATTTTAAACTGCTTTGAGGATTTCAAACAGCTTCGAGGATTCCCAGCTGCTCTGAGGATTTCAAAAAGCTCCGAGGATTCCCAACAGCTCCGAGGATTCCCAACAGGTCCAAAGATTTCAAACTGCTCCGAAGATTTCAAACTGCTTCGAAGATTCCCTACTGCTTCTAGGATTCCCAACTGCTTTGAGGATTTTTAAACTGCTTGGAGGATTCCCAACTGTTTCAAGAATTTCAAACTGCGAGGATTTTAAACTATTCCGAGGATTCCCATCTGCTTTGAAGAATTCAAACTGCTTTTAGGATTCCCAACTGCTCTGAGGATTCCCAACTGCTTCGGGGATTCCCAACTGCTTTGAGGATTCCCAACTGCTTCAAGGATACCCAACTGCTTCGAGGATTTCAAACTGCTTGAGGATCCAAACTGCTCCAAGCATTCGCAACTGCTTCAAGTATTTCAAACAGCTTCGGGGATTCCCTACTGCTTTGAGTATTTCCAACTGCTTCAAGTATTCCCAACTGCTCCGAGGATTCCCATATGCTCCGAAGATTCCCAACTGATTTGAGGATTTCCAACTGCTTCGAGGATTTTAAACTGCTTCGAGGATTTCATTCTGCTCTCAAGATTTCCAACTGCTCCAAGGATTTCCAACTGCTTCGAGGATTCCACAATGCTTCGAGGATTTCACTCTGCTCTCAAGATTTCCAACTGCTCCAAGGATTTCCAACTGCTTCGAGGATTCCCAACTTCTCCGAGGAATTCAAACTCCTCCGAGGATTCCCAACTGCTTCGAGGATTTCCAACTGCTGCGAGGATCCCCAACTGCTACGAGGATTTCCAACTTCTGCGTGGATTCTCGAATTCCTTGAGGATTCCTAACTGCTTCGAGGATTCCCAAATGCTCCGAAGATTCCCAACTTTTCCGAGGATTCCCAGCCGCTTCGAGGATTTCAAACTGCTTCGAGGATTTCAAACTTCTTCGAGAATTCCCAACTCCTTTGAGGATTCAGACTGCTTCTAGGATTCCCAACTCCTCCCAGGATTTCAAACTGTTTCGAGGATTCCCAACTTCTTCCAGGATTTCAAACTGCTTCGAGGATTCCCAACTGATTCGAGGATTTCAAACTGCTTCGAGGATTTCAAACAGCTTCGAGGATTCCCAACTGCTCTGATGATTCCCAACTGCTTCGAGGATTCCCAACAGCTCTGAGGATCCCCAACAGCTCCGAGGATTACAAACTGCTCTGAGGATTTCAAACTGCTCTGAGGATTTCAAACTGCTTCGAGGATTCCCAACTGCTTTGAATATTCCCAACTGCTATGAGTATTCCCAACTGCTCCGAGGATTTCAAACTGTTTTGAGGATTTCAAACTGCTTCGAGGAATCCAAACTGCTCTGAGGATTCCAAACTGCTTCAAGATCCCCCAGAGCTTCGAGGATTTCAAACTGCTTCGAGAATTCCCAACTGTTCCGAGGATTCCCAACTGCCACGAGGATTTCAAACTTCTTTGAGGATTCCACACTGCTCCGAGGATTTCAAACTGCTCCGAAGATTCCCAACTGCTCCGTGGATTTCCAACTGCTTTGAGGACTCCCAAGTGCTTCAAGGATTTCAAACTGCTTCGAGGATTCCCAACTGCTCCGAGGATTTCAAACTGCTCCGAGGATTTCATACTGCTTCGAGGATTTCAAACTGATTGGAGGATCCCCAACTGCTGCAAGGATTTCCAACTGCTGCGAGGATTTCCAATTGTTCTGAGGATTCCTAACTTCTTTGAAGATTCCCAACTGCTTCTAGGATTCCCAAATTCTCCAAGGATTCCCAACTGCTTCGAGGATTTCAAACTACTTTGGGGATTCCCAACTGCTTCGAGGATTCCCAACTTCTCCGAGTATTACCAACTGCTTCAAGGATTCCCAACTGCCTCAAGGATTTCAAATTTTTTTGAGAATTCCCAACTGTTTCGAGGATTTCTAAATTGCTTGTAGGATTCCAAACTGCTTCAAGGATTTCGAACTGCTTCGAGGATTCCCAAATGCTCTGAGGATTTCAAACAGCTTCAAGGATTCCCAACGGCTCCAAGGATTCCCAAAAGCTCGAAAGACTTCAAACTGCTCCGAAGATTTCAAACTGCTCCGAGGATTTCAAACTGCTTCGAAGATTCCCTACTGCTTCGAGGATTCCCAACTGCTTTGAGGATTTTTAAACTACTCGGAGGATTCCCAACTGTTTCAAGGATTTCAAACTGCGAGGATTTTCAACTACTCCGAGGATTCCCAACTGCTTTTAGGATTTCAAACTGCTTTGAGGATTCCCAACTGCTCTGAGGATTCCCAACTGCTTCGAGGATTTCAAACTGCTTCGAGGATTCCCAACTGCTTTGAGAATTCTCAATCGGTTTGAGGATTCCAAACTGCTTCAAGGATACCCAACTGCTTCGAGGATTTCAAACTGCTTGAGGATCCCAACTGCTCTGATTATTCCCAATTGCTTCAAGGATTTCAAACAGCTTCGGGGATTCCCAACTGCTTTGAGTATTTCCAACCGCTTCGAGTATTCCCAACTGATTTGAGGATTTCCAACTGCTTCGAAGATTTCAAACTGCTTCGATGATTCCAAACTGCTCTGAGGAATCCCAACTCCTTCGAGGATTTCCAACTGCTTCGAGGATTCCCAACTGCCGCGAGGATTTCAAACTGCTTCGAGGATTCCACACGGCTCTGAGGATTTCACGCTGCTCTGAAGATTCCCAACTGCTCCGGGGATTTCAAACAGCTTCGAGGATTCCCAACTGCTCTGATGATTCCCAACTGCTTCGAGGATTCCCAACAGCTCTGAGGATTCCCAACAGCTCCGAGGATTTCAAACTGCTCTGAGGATTTCAAAATGCTTCGAGGATTCCCAACTGTTTCGACAATTCCCAACTGTTCAGAGGATTCCCAACTGCTTCGAGGATTCCCAACTGCTTAGAGGATTCCCAACTGCTCTGAGGATTTCCAACTCCTTTGAGGATTCCCAACACCTCCGAGGATTCCCAACTGCTTCGAGGATTTCAAACTGCTTCGAGGATTCTCAACTGCTCCGAGGATTCCCAACTGCTTTGAAGATTCCCAACTGCTCCAAGGATTCCCAACTGCCCCGAGGATTTCAAACTGCTCAGAGAATTCCCAACTGCTTCGAGGATTCTCAACTGCTTCGAGGATTTCAAATTGCTTGAGGATTCCCAACTGCTTCGAGGATTCCCAACTGCCCCGAGGATTTCAAACTGCTCAGAGAATTCCCAACTGATTCGAGGATTCTCAACTGCTTCGAGGATTTCAAATTGCTTGAGGATTCTCAACTGCTTCGAGGATTTCAAATTGCTTGAGGATTCCCAAATGCTCCGAGGATTTCCAACTGCTGCGAGGATTCCCAACTGCTTCAAGGATTTATAACTGCTTCGAGGATTCTCAACTGCTCCGAGGATTCCCAACTTCTTTGAGGATTTCAAACTGCTTTGAGGATTTCAAAATGCTACAAGGATTCCCAACTGCTTCGAGGATTCCCAACTGCTTCGAGGATTTCAAATTGCTTGGAGAATCCCCAACTGATCCGAGGATTTCCAACTGCTTCGAGGATTCCCAACTTTTTTGAGGATTCCCAACTGATCCAAGGATTCCCAACTGCTCCGAGGATTCCCAACTGCTCCGAGGATGTCAAACCGCTTCGAGGATTCCCAACTGATTCGAGGATTCCCAACTGCCCTGAGGATTCCCTACTACTTCGAGGACTCCCTATTACTTCCATGACTCCCAACTGCCTCGAAGACTCCCAACTGCTTCGAGGATTCTGAAATCCTTTGAGGATTCCCAAATGCTTCAAGGATTCCAAACTGCTTTGAGTATTCCCAACTGCTTCAAGGATTATCATTATTATTTTTATTATTATTATTATTATTATTATTATTATTATTATTATTATCATCCTCATCATTATTATTATTATTACTATTGTTGTTGTTGTTGTTATCATTACGGATACTTTTCATATGAATTTATATGAGATTTTAGTCTATGTGCTAATTGATTTAGGAAAATTCATTATCCTTCTTTTTCAAATCCAAGTAATGAGGAAAATATTTAGCAAAAACTACGATACATGTGAGTAAATTAACATTCATCCTATATTACTAATTAATAAGTAGAAAAACTTAGTTATTTTAAAACAATTCAAGGAA
Source organism: Palaemon carinicauda (assembly GCF_036898095.1). NCBI lineage: Eukaryota > Metazoa > Arthropoda > Malacostraca > Decapoda > Palaemonidae > Palaemon > Palaemon carinicauda. The sequence continues at coordinate 57,592,050 of NC_090753.1, forward strand.
TGCATAATGAAACCAGCTGTACCTCCAAAGTATCGATATTTATTATATTCTCTGTAATACTCCATGGCAATTTGATTCCCACACGACAGCACCAAGAAGATGAAAAAGAAAAATAATAACAATCATTACAAACACATCTTTGTAAACACACTGTTTAAAAAAAAACGTAATTTTAATCGGATATTCTCCGTAAAAATATACTGTTCTCAGCCGTATTTCAGAAAAATACAGGCGACCGTAATTTTATTATACCATGTTATTATATTTTACGGGTTGGTGACCGTAATACCACTTCTTAAAAAACATTAAATACCTGGCAACATTTATTCCAGGATTTTCACCATTGTTTACGGCCAATGTTTAAACATGGCCCAACCGTTCTATAAAACACTCTCGCCACTTTTAGTTTCGTCTTGGACGTGTTTATTCTGCGCCAAGCGACACAGATCTAGGAAGCGGTTTCCCTCACTGCCACTGGTCACGTGATTCACAACCCACTTCCACTTCACAAACCCAGTCTTCCTTCCCTCCTCCTCTTCTTTGCCAGGCGTTCCGTCTTGCTGTTGAGCGGCCCTGGCTTTGGCTTCGTTTTCTGCGTTCGTTTTAGGCATCTCGGAAGCGTCTTTGGACGCCTTCGTTAGTGGTGAATCTCTCTTCAGGAGGGAGAGCCTGCTCTGGAGTCCCCCGGGGTTATCAGGCGGTTTTGGAGCGCTGGTGGGCGTGGCCGAAGAGCAGACCATGCCAGGGCCCTGGGTGTCAGACTGGAATTATAGAAGGTTGATAGTTAAAAGCTACTTTTGCTTAAAAAAGGAAAAAAAGTGGGGGAGGTTATTAAAAGCTGTTGCCAGCTGCGCTAAGGATAATTACTTTTGGTAAAAGAACAAAGAAAGAAATATTATTTGGTATAGATTTTTTTACTAATGATTAAAAAATGAATAAAGCTAATGATATGAATGATCATACATGTCATTGAGTATATGTACAGCTAGACACAAGTATTCCTATCACACCACGTTCTGAGGAGATACACCCTGCCTCACCCTTACTGAGCGGCAAGTAACCAATCAGATAAGCCTAGAAAGAGATCGCATCAGTGGCCGATAGGTCTACAACCAGGATATCTCCGCCCAGTAAAGGTGTGACAGAGTGCATCTTTTCAGAG
>NC_090753.1:57595711-57603211 GCF_036898095.1 Palaemon carinicauda
TGAATATATTTCATATTTATTTTGACTTGATACTGGAGCGGTAATCTCCCTAATTATTGTTTTAAATACATTTTAACCGGTTTTTTATTGACGAAGTTTTATTCATATAATTATAGATTCTGATTAGGTATAATATTGAACGCCAGATAAACTGTACATCATAATCTTGTTCTCGAGATTATTATCATTACTTGTTAAGCTACAACTCTATTTGGAAAAGTAGAATGCTATAAGCCCGAGGGCTCCAGCAGGAAAAATAGCCCAGTGAGGAAAGAAATAAGGAAACTACAAGAAAAGTAATTAACAATCGAAATAGTTATCATAAAAAAACATTGCATATATAGGGTTACTTTAGAATACCTAAGAGACCACATTATGTCCAGGAACTTCGTGCAAATAATGAAAGTGTACTATCTACATGGTCACTTTGCAAGGAATAAGAAACCATAGTATATACAGTTTACTTTGGAACAATGAAAATAGAGTATTTATATAAAGGGTCACTTTGAAACACAGAAGAGGTATTCATATTCCCTGTGCAATTTGAATGAAATACTCTACTACAACTTTCTGAGGGCATATCAAGCCAGTCTTCAATCACACCAAGCACAGATCACCAGATTCTTTTTAGTTAAAGTGATGTGTGCAATCACACACACATGGAAAGCTACTGTAATTCAACTATCAGAAGTTAACATGCTAGATCTGGTGTGGCAGAGCAATTGCAGTGTTGTTTGTGCTTTTGCCTGTGTCAATATCTGGGTTGGAGCGATATGAACAATCACAAACGTATGGATAAGCTACATTAGTTCAAATTGAGGTGTCTAAAAGGTAACTACTTCCTTTGTCAGAAGGTAAAGTGCTAGATCTGGTGTGGCAGAGCCTCTACATTACCTGCAAGTGCAGTGTTGTTTGTGGTTTTGCCTGTGTCAATATCTGGGTTCCTCAGGGTGTGCGATGACCGTCTGCCTCGAGCCATCCATAGGCCTACCAGAAGTGCGACTACCGTTAGGACGATCCCTAGGCCTATCCCCATTATCCAAAGGAACTTCCTGGGCTTTGGCCTGGAGGGTAGGCCTACAGTAGATCAGAAAATAGAAATGTATGAATTTTATCAATTTGTTTCCCGTGAAAGAAGAATATGTGTAAATAGACAAGTTCAAATCATCATCCATCCTTTTTGTTTGAACAAAACCTCGCTAGATTTCAAATTCAAAGACTTTAATGGCCTAAATTTCAATCAGATAATTTTTATATATCACTCAAAGTGCCATGAAATATATCAAATCAACCATTTCTACACAAACTTCGTATACTTTTACACCAACTTATTTGCATTTTGGCTTCTCTGTGTGTTTGTATATGGAAATTCTTCACCGGGGTCTTTCCTCTGGCGTTAACTGCACTAACAGAGACTATGTACTTTCTGTTGGGCTCCAAGGAAGACAATTCTACTGTGGCTTGACTGGAAGACTTGTTCAGGACGAGCTCCCCACTTGAAGATAATCGAACCTGTGGAAGAAGATTAACATCGATGAAAAATAGTGATGGATTTCAAACATTAGATATTCCAATAGATTGTTGCTTTGTATTATTATCAGTTTTAAAAAAAGGAGTTCTCCTGTTTATCAAACATAGCAACTGTAGGAAGAAAAATAAAACATAGCAACTGTAGGAAGAAAAATACGAGAATATTCACTGCTGTTATTCAATAACTATTATCCAGGACCATTATTAGTCATCAGTTATCTAAAACTACAAGATACACCCCCCCCCCCGCTGGAAGCGACAAGAAATGAAATACATGTAAGAGAGGACTCACTTGGTGGAGAAACTGCTGACGTTGGCTGTTTGATTTCGCCTGGTCACAAGCGACTGTTACTTCGTTTGAGGACACTTTGGCTATGGAACAGTTCACCTGAACTTCAGGCAGACCTGCAGTTTGAAGTTTTAGGGAAAATTGCAATTTTGATTAGCTATAAATCAAAAGAATTTTGGATGAAATTGTCATTTTTTTTTCAGGAGGGAAAATATGCTTGACAGAAGAATTATATTTTAAAGTAATTATTCTTGGTTAAGAAATATAAATTGCCATATATCAAACTTTAGAATGTTAATTTAATGTTTGAAGTTATTGATGAAATATGAAAAGTGAGCATAATTCTATCCTTCGCTGACCAAACTATAGAAAAGTTAACCATCTAGTAACTTTTTATTGCGCTTTTCAACAAGACCCCAACCTCCTTCTCTCTCTCTCTCTCTCTCTCTCTCTCTCTCTCTCTCTCTCTCTCTCTCTCTCTCTCTCTCTCTCTCATTACATGTCTATAGATTAAATCTTCTTACTCCTGCTTATTTACATAATCCTAGTTACTTTTTTTCAAAAAAGCAATTCATGTCAACAACGGTATCCATAATATTTACAGTTTACCTTCACTTAGCAAGAAACCGTATTTAGCCTTCAACAACAGATAATCTCAAACAACACCATCAACGTCCCTGCTTGGTGATCAACTTCACTAGGGTTTGAGCCCCGCTGAAGCTTGATGGTTTCTTGTAGTTTCTGCAACCTCGCCATCGTTGTAAACTTGCTGAGTCATCAGCAACCATTGCCCGGTCCTCCCTGTTCCTGGATTGAGCTTTAATCATACCGACATATGGTGATCCTCTAACTTGTGACTGTTCATTAGCTGGTTCTCATTAGCCTTAGCCTGGGCGGTGATCATATGGATATATGATGAGCCTCTAGGGCATTTATCACTGTCCATTGCTTTGTCCTCCCTGGTCCTAGCTTGGACGTTGATCACTTGGATATATGGTGATTCTCCAGGGCTTTTGTCACTGTCTATTGCTTATTTCTCACTGGTCCTAGCTGGAGCTTTGATCATACAGATATATGGTGAGCCTTTAGGGCATTTGTCACTGTCCCTTGCCTCTGCCATTCAGGATTGACCTTTAAACCCTTAAACCTAAGCGACCTCTTACCTTCAGGAACTAGATTAAAGGTGCAGGGCTGTTGCTGGATGCCGTTCTTGTTGGTCCCATAGCAGGAGAGGACGCCGAAGTCCCTGGAGGACTTCGGGGTCAGGTGCAGGGTGCTGGAGAGCCCCTCGCACGTATACCTGGGGAGAAAGGGCCATGAGTTTCAATGCATATTTGAGGGTTTTTTTTTCTGTTTAGGGAGATTTACATGTGTAGTAACATAATTACGGTACTCACAGAGGCAGAAATATTTACCTGCGTATATGCATGCAAACTTATATATGTATGTATGTATATATCCATACATGCTCATATATGTGAATATATCCTACTTTATATACAGTAAATTCATATGCATGAACAGTGCGTGTATATATACATATATATATATATATATATATATATATATATATATATATATATATATATATGTATATATATATATATATATATATATATATATATATATATATATATACATATATATATATATATATATATATATATATATATATATATGTGTGTGTGTGTATGTGTGTGTGTATCCAGCAAAACAGAATCTTCACTCCCCCACCACAACCCTCTACAAAAACACACACAGACACAATTACAATCACTCACATATAGTACACTTTTTCTCTCGTTCCCTCTCTATTTTCTTGGGTCCAAACGTACCCTCGAAGATGCTTATTAAATTAGGAAGATTCTAATGAACTCCAATTATGAACAAGAGAATGGCGTAACGATATTAAATAAAATGCTCTCCGTGGTGACCTAATTAGTCCAAAGAATTGGGGGATGAGTCGGTGAACTTCGTAGGTCGGGGGTGGGGGGGTTGGAACTTCTTAGGTCAGGGGTGGGGGGGGACTTCCTAGGTCAGGAGGTGGGGGGGTGGGGGGGACTTCCTAGGTCGGGGGTGGGGAACTTCCTAAGTCACCGTGACGGAATTTTACGACGAAGTGAAGCCGACAAAAATCGAAAGATCAAAAGAGGCAAAGAGTTTATTTCACAATTAACTTTTATATGAAAGTTATGAACAGGTTACGATATAATTTTAGAAAAGGATAAGAGGTATTGTCTAGTTACGCATATTTTCTTTTCAACTAGGTGTTAATTTGATGAAAAAGACTTTATTATTGAAATAATATTGGTAGGGAGATCATTTAGCTCTTTGGGGCAACAGTGTTATTATTATTATTATTATTATTATTATTATTATTATTATTATTATTGTAATTATTATTGTTATTATTATTATTGTTATTATTATTATTGTTATTACTATTATTATCATTGTTGTTATTATTATTATTATTATTATTATTATTATTGATATTGTTGTTGTTGTTATTATTATTATTATTATTATTATTATTATTTTTATTGTTTTTATTTTTGTTATTATTATTATTATTTTTATTATTATTATTTATATCAATATTATTATTATTATTATTATTATTATTGTTGTTGTTGTTGTTGTTATCATTATTATTATTGTTACTGTTATTGTTAATGTTGCTGTTATTGTTGTTATTCTTGTTGTTGTTGTTGTTAGCTAATCTACAATCCTAGTTGGGAAAGCAGAATTCTATAAGCCCAATGACTCCAACAGGGAAAAGTAGCACAATGAAGAAAGGAAATAAGGAAATAAACAAACAAAATGTACTGAACAATTAAAACCAAATATTTTAACAGCAGTAGCCTCATTGAAATATATATTTCATATATAAATTATAAACAGAGACTTATGTCAGTCTGTTTAACATGAAACCATTCGTTGCACGTTTGAACTTTTGAGATCATTCCACAACCTGGTCACAGCTGGAATAAAACTTCTAGAATACTGTTCAAATCAAGTTAAAAGAAAATGAAAGAAAGTTGTTAAATAGTGGAAGAAGAAGGCTAAAAAAAAGTGGCTAGTGGGGGAGGGTAAGACCCTTTAAATGGCTACAGAGCACCGCTTGAGGTGCGCGGTTTGCACTTTCTCCCTACGGAGAAATGCTAAAATCTATGATACTCTTTCCATGCATATGTAATACAATTAATGGCCCCTAGATGGCACTTGAAGTCCCTGACTTCAAAAAGAAAGCAAATGTCAAGGCATAGTGTCTATAATCCCATACTACTGCTATTTAAATTACTACTATTTTTACTATTACTGCTATTGCTGATATTACTAAAACTCCCACTACTATTTATAATTAAACATAATCCTACTGCAATTACATATCTACTGGTATCCCAACGCTACCACTCACCCAATCACATCTATTGATAACTTACTGAAGGGCATCTATGACACGAGGTATTCCTCCTCCTCCTCCTCCACCACCACCTCCACCTCCTCCTCCCTGTTCCTCATCTCGCGCGTCACTCACGAACATCCAGGTGAAGTTGACATCTGTTGGGTACGCGTGCACCAAACAGGTGAGCGAGACCGTCTGGCCAATTTGGGCTCCAATGGTACTCTCGTTCAGGGCACAGATGGGGACGTCTGTCAGCGGATAAAATACATAGATTAATCAAGTTTATTTGCTCTCAAGTCTCATTTGAAGTTATTGGACATCAACAACTGAGTTGATGAATGGATGTAAAAAAAGTGACAGATATCCAGCAAAGAAAAAATAGGTAATGAAGAGGCAGGAGCTAGTGACAGTGACAACGTTCTAGAGACTGGCCATATATACTTATGATCAGCGTCCAAAGTCCCCTCTCCACCAAAGTTAGAACCAGGGAGGGCAAGGCAATAGCTGTTGATGATTCAGTAGGTAGACCTATAGGCTCCTCCAAACCCCCCATCCTTTAGCTCAAAAGATTGCTGACACTAAGGAAACTATCGAGTTTGAGTTGGACCCGAACCCCAGTCCAGGATATCGCTAGGCAGTGACGTTTTCAATAGGCCAAAATTTAGATTGATGGATTCTAATAGTTCTTTTTTGTGAAGAAAATTATTTAATGACATTTGGGTAGAGAAAGTTCTTTAATATGAATTCCATAATTGTTATTTTTGTATATATATATATGTATATATATATATATATATATATATATATATATATATATGTCATGTCTATATAGTATGAAAAGTAATGGTCCAAGAACACTACCCTGAGGAACACCAGATATTACACACCTTATCTCACTATGGCGCCCATCAGTAACAACTATTTGTCATCTTTTATTTAAAAATTCAGTAATGGTGCGAAGAATAGATCCACCCACTCCTAACCGTTTTAATTTGAAAACAAGGGCCTAAGGATTTACATGGTCAAAGGCCGCACTTAAATCAAGGCCAAGCATACGAACTTCCTGACCACAATCAAGGGATTTCTGCACAGCACTGGAGGTAGAAAGAAGGGCATCATATGCTCCAAGGCCTTTATAAAAACTAAATTGAAAACTATGGAGTGGGTTATTACCATCAGCATACCATTTTAGACGTTTTGCCAAAACTTGCTCAAAAACTTGATATAATAAAGGAATTATGGAAATATGGTGGTAATTAGCTGAGCTAGAGCTGATAATAATAAACATACACTTGACTGTCCCCATTCTCGGAAAGAACTCACTATCTCAGGATAGGACTGATCCACAATTTATAATGAATCTCTTAATACTTTGATATATAGAAAACCAGATTATGGATGGAGTAGTTGAACAGCAGAAATATTTAAAGGAATTATTCCGAATGATATCTTCAATGCGCAGTTAAGCGATGCAAATGTTTTATTGCAAAGCCAAATACTGCAAAAAAATTATCTTGATGACGCTTATGAATAAATGTCAAGATGCAACAATAACATTCACACCTGACAATTTATAATTTATCTATATATTCTTGACGATTAATTTTTAATTTAATATTGTTAAGAAAGCATTCATTATCATCATAGACAATATTTAGATACAGCATTAGTGTATATAAAACAACAACAACAAGAACAAATGCAACTGTTTCTAGTTCAGTATAGAACAAAGGCCTCAGATATGTACATATTCATGTCTGGGGTTTGGCCATTTACAACCGTTTGTAGTTCACTATATGACAAAGGCCTCAAACATGTCCTTATTCAAATCTGGGGTTTGGGCATTTGTAACCGTTTCTATTTACTGTAGGGAAAAGGACTCAGACATGTCTGTATTCATGTCTGGGGTTTTTCCATATGCAACCGTTTCTAGTTTAGTATAGGACAAAGGCCTCAGACATGCCCTTATTCATTTCTGGGGTTTGGTCATTTGCAAACGTTTCTAGTTCACTATGGGACAAAGGTCTCAGACATGTCCTTATTCATGTCTGGGGTTTGGCTATTTGCAAACGTTTCTAGTTCACCATAGGACAAAGGCCTCAGATATGTCATTAATCATGTCTGAGGTTTGGTCATTTACAAACGTTTTTAGTTCACAATAGAACAAAGGCCTCAGACATGTCCTCATTCATGTCCGGGGTTTGGTCATTTGACAACGTTTCTAGTTCACTATAGGACAAAGGCATCATACATGTCCTAATTCATGTCTGGG
>NC_090753.1:57608211-57610682 GCF_036898095.1 Palaemon carinicauda
ATATATTTATATATATATATATATATATATATATATATATATATATATATATATATATATATATATATATATATATATATATACACACAAACAAACACACATGTATATATATACATATATATGCGTGTGTATTCCGGGGAAGTAAGAGAAAAAAATAAAGAGGAATTGGAGAAAAAATTTTAAACGAAATAACAGAGCTAATTTTTTTTTCCGTTTTTTCTTTCCCAGCGAATACGTTTGAAAATCTATCATAAAAGATACCGAATATATCATCCGAATCGTCAATTTAACATTGGAATATAGAGAGGGAAACGAAGGCGAAGAGAATAATTTATAGTTGATGTTAAACAAGAGAAATTGAAGGAATAATTGGTTATAATCTTTTAACGAATGTTGACCGATGTCTGTCAATCACTCGATGACAGATGATGTTGAGTTCGATAATGGTGATTGACGTGTGGCCTCTCATGACAGCCGACTCTTCGTACTTCGCTATGCTGAACGCTCGGTGTCATGTACAGTTGGACACAGGAATTTCTTGAACACCTTCACTGAGGAATTACACCTTGTCGCACCCTTACTACACGGTGAGTTATATATTTACCTCCGCCGACCATTTCCATTACTAGACGAGCAGAGCAGTAGGGGTTACACCCTTACTTCACGGTGAGTGACCAAAGAGATAGTGTAGGGGAGAAATGGCAGAGGTGGTGGGCGTGGATAAACACAGGAACTCGCCTCGCAGGGAGGGTGCGACCGAGTGCACTTCCTCAAAGTTAGGTGTACCAGGAATTCTTGTGTCCTACTGTACGTATTCGTATGTATGTATATATATATATATATATATATATATATATATATATATATATACGGTATATATATATATATATATATATATATATATATATATATATATATAATTGATTTTAGCAAGTTTTATTGTAATAATTTCTTGATTTTGAATGACTTGCTATATGATTATTGTCATCATGAATTCTTGTATAAAATATACCAGGGACTGAATGTGTAGATTTAATTTCTATATTTGTAAAGCCAGTGATTAAAAACTATTAATGAGACTGGCCTAACAAGCTCCTATTTAAGCATACAATCATTGGCTTTCATTATTGATAATGAAAGTTTTCAATACGTTATTAAATCGTTTTTTTCCGATGATGTCATCCAGATTATTTACATGGGAACAAACTTTTCAAATATCATCATCATCATCATCATCATCATCATCTCCTACGCCTATTGACGCAAAGGGCTTCGGTTAGATTTCGCCAGTTGTCTCTATCTTGAGCTTTTAAATCAATACTTTTCCTTCCATCGTCCCCTACTTCACGCTTTACAGCCCTCAGTCATGTAGGCCTGGGTCATTCAAATCTTCTAGGGCCTTGTCGAGCCCAGTTAACGTTTGGTGAACTATTCTCCCTTGGGGAGTGCGAAGAGCATCCCCAAACCATCTCCATCTACCCCTCAACATGATCGCATCCACATTGGCATTCGAGTAATCTCTCTTATAGTTTTTAAAATTTAAATGGTTTTATTTTTAGTTACATTATTTTCACGTCAAATAAGATTCCTGTGAAATTCTATTCCGCATATAAATATATAACAAAAACTTTGGATATACCGGTATTATTTTTCGATATAAGAGAAACTTTTGATGTGTTATTTTCCGATCAAGTTATTTTTTTTTTTTCATGAAAACAGTGACTGACCTTTGACCTTAACTTTCCAAATTTATTAATTTCTCTATTTTTTTTCATAACAGTTAATCCCTGAGAGTTTCATTACGATTAAAATTGTGGCTTCGAAGCTGTTCACAATCAAACACACACGCAAAAAACACAAAAAGGGCCGAAAACATAATCTCCTTCCGACTTCGTTGGCGGAGGTAACAATAAAACTTTCCATAAAAAAAAAAACTATATAAAAAAAAACCGTGCAATTCCCTATCCTGGTGACTTTCCACGCCTCATAACTCAAAACAAGAAAAATTTTCCATGAATAAAAAAAAAAAAAACACTTAAAAAATAATACAATGGCCATCCCCGGTCATGAGTACAAAAATAACTCATAAAAAGCATTGATCTCCCATTTAAAATGCTCGAAGAAATATATTCATAGCTATAAAAAAATTACATAAATAAAAAGAAAACTTTAAATTAAGAATAAAAAAAGAACACCGTGAAATTCCACATCTCGTAACTCTTTTTCCCGAGCTTCTTCCACCTCACAGAATAAACTCCTTTCCTGGCAACTCACAAGCCACGTTCAGCGTGATGATGTCTTCGAGAGTCTCCAGAGGCAGGAGGGGATTCTCAGCTCGACACAGCAATTGTCTCATGTGGTGGTGCCTTCCAGGTTGCAAATGCAACACGCTCACCGTCTCGGTTCCATGGGTTGTTACCTGGAAATGGAAATGGCAGAGAAATGTTCTATATAAGTTATAAGCGTCTACG
>NC_090753.1:57616182-57638682 GCF_036898095.1 Palaemon carinicauda
GCTTCAAAGTTAAAGTCTTAATCCGAGCATCCATATAGTTACGCCCGATAGCGTGACCCTTTTGATTTGATTTGCATCTCTCGACGCCCTAATGATATTCTTGGGGAGGGGGGGGGGGGGGGGTTTAACCATACCTCCAAAAGAGGGATATATCTATATATCTCAAGATTGAGGGAGACATACGAGTATATACAAATGCTCACACAAACAAAAGTGTCTTGTGCGCAAGTTATATTTTTGTGCTTGCGTGTGTGCATATTTTTCGATGGAAGTCAAATACAAGCAAAGCCTTGATAAAACACTTTTGATACCTATTGAATTAATCACCAAACACTCTTGAATAAAGGTATGTATAAAGGCCTATATATACACACACATATATATAATACACACACACACACACACACATATATATATATATATATATATATATATATATATATATATATATATATATATATATATATATATATATATATATATTATACATATATATATTCAAATAAGCCATATATATTTTGATATATTAATGTCTGGATTCTCTTAACGACCTCGGGATCAGAGCCCCAGGCGAAATCTCACAAAGACAAGAGCTTGGCTCCGGCCGGAATCGAACCCTGGTCGGCAAGCTTATATTAGACAGTGACTAACCCATTTGGGTTAGTCACTGTCTATATAAGCTTGCCGACCAGGGTTCGATTCCCGGCCGGAGCCAAGCTCTTGTCTTTGTGAGATTTCGCCTGGGGCTCTGATCCCGAGGTCGTTAAGAGAATCCAGACATTAATATATCAAAATATATATGGCTTATTTGAATATGAAAAACACGTAAAAAATGTGCAAAATTTATCATACATATATATATATATATATATATATATATATATATATATATTATATATATATATATATATATATATATATATATATATAGTTATATATATATATATAAATATATATATACAATGTACTTACATATATCTATACAGAGATATATATATATATATATATATATATATATATATATATATATATATATATATATATATATATATACATAAAATGTTCTTACATATGTTTATATATAAGTACTTACATATATCTACATATAAATGTATATATATACACACACACAAACACACACACACACACACACACACACACATATATATATATATATATATATATATATATATATATATATATATATATATATATATATACATGTATGTATGTATATATATATACTATTATATATATATATATATATATATATATATATATATATATATATATATATTATATACATACAATGTACTTACATATATTTGTATATAAAAATATACATACAGTATATACATATATATATATTATATATATATATTATATATATAATATATATATATATATGAATATACATACGTTTATACATACATATATATATATATATATATCTATATATATATATATATTTAAATATAAATATATATATGTATATATATATATATATATATATATATATATATATATATATATATATATATATATATATATATATATATATATATATATATACTGTATATATATTTATATAATGTATACATATGCGTGTATATATATATATATATATATACTATATATATATATATATATATATATATATATATATATATATATATATATATATATAAATTCTTCTTTACTAAATTAGGAAAGTTAATCATTCAGAGCCTTTTATATTTAAAGCACTTCATCTAAACATTGAAACAAATTTATAATAAGTCTGGAAATACATCACTGAATAAAAGATTCATATATACTAATATTAATAGATAAACATTTACCAATAGATAAACACTTAAACACCCCCCCCCCCCTCCCCCAAAGAGGAGATTAGTTCACCTGGGCTCCAAAAGGCACTAGAAGAGTTGGAAGGCCAAGGCCTACATGGCTGAGGACTATGAAGTATAGGTAATGATGAATGGAGAGGCATTGATCTAAAAGCTCAAGATAGAGACGACTGGTGAAATCTAACCAAGGCCTTTTGCATCAATAGGCCTGGGATGAGATGATGGCGATAAACTACCCTAATAGCCAAGCGATATTTATGTCGATACAATTGTAAACAAACTAAATAATTATTAAGTTTTTACCAAGAAAAAAATTAGAAAAATTCAGAAATCCATCAGAATCAACGAGTCAATTCTACCAACCAAGTAAATTCTAAACAATCATTACATCATTTGGATAAACAGCGCAAATTTCCGTACTTCTTGGAGTGTTGCCATATATTAGAATCTCCGTTTATTCACCTACGTAGAAGTCAAGACAATGAAAGATAACTAATTCTAACTGAGCCCACACTTTATGTTATTGTATATTCTTTGTGACAGACATAATTAAAACGATTTACAGAAATCGTAAATATGATATATTGCATTCAAAAGAACATTCATGCATTAACACATACACACGCATGTTTATACACAAATACACGCATATTATATATATATATATATATATATATATATATATATATATATATATATATATATATATATATATATATATATATATATATATATATGAGTAAACATGAATATATGTACATATACATGTACATATTTATAAATATCCCACTAGATAGGATTTAGTCATATAATCAGCAGATCAAAGATGAGTAAAAAGATCCAAGTTAACGAACAAACCCAGAAATCAAATATTAAATCCCATTTTAATTGCCCGTACCAAATATCATAATTTAAACCCTAAGCACTGATATGTCTTCCGTTAATCCGGTATTATTATCTTATCTAAAATCTGGGATCCCATATACGATGTCTTTGTATATGTATACTTATTATTAGTCCTTTGATGTTACTAATAAGAAGAAAGTACTGACTCCAATTAAGTCTTTTCCTCTTTCCTTTCGTGGCTTTATTGCATTTTTCATATTCATCACGTGTCAGCTTGCTTTCTTGATATCTACACAGTCCGTATGGATACATGTATGCACACACACACACACACACACACACACACATATATATATATATATATATATATATATATATATATAATATATATATATATATATATATATATATATATATATATATATATATATATATATATATATATATATATATATATATATATATACAAACATACAGAGAGAGAGAGAGAAGAGAGAGAGAGAGAGAGAGAAGAAGAGGAGAGAGAGAGAGAGAGGAGAGAGAGAGAGAGGAGAGAGAGAGAGAGAGAGAGAGAGAGAGAGAGAGGAGAGAGAGAGAGAGAGAGAGAGAGGGATAATTAACTTAAGGATGTATGAACACATCAAGATATTAACAACGACACCAAGCCTTCAATCTACATATAAACAGCGTTGCGAATGGCCTATAATTTCATAATTGCATGTTCTCGATCTTCAGATGTGCAATTGCAACTTTGAAATCATTAGGTTGCATGCAATCGTGCGTACAATGGATCCACATAATTTACTTTTTTTATCTTTATAGTTTATAAAGGAGTTATTCATTTTAATGTTACTTTCTTAAAATATATTAATTTCCTTTTTTTCCTTTCATCACTGGGCTATTTTCCCTTTTGGAGTCCCTGGCCTTATAGCATCCTGCTTTTCCAACTAGGATTGTAGCTTAGAAAGCAATAATAATAATAATAATAATAATAATAATAATAATAATAATAATAATAATAATAATAATAATATGAAATACACATTTACAATCTTACAATTTATAGCATAAAATATTTATATAAATTTTTATTTTACATATACTGTATCTGCAATTGAAATTTTTGGGCCCAGGCCATGTCGTCCTGATGGAAGTTCCTATTAGGTAGCTTTCTAGGGTATATTTGACTACAGTGATATTCCCAGAGAATTTTACCGTAAGGTATCCAGAATTGTAACTCCTGAAGCGAATATCCCTAAATAATCGCACAGGGATATCGCATAAAATCAGAGGACGTATTCTTGACACGTCACATAGCTATCTTCGCCCCCGAACAGTATTAACGCTTCGAGGGGATATAGAGACAAGAATCCGAAACGAGAATGAAAAGAGAGCCGCTCATAAGGCATCTTTCCTATTCCGATTCCAGTGTGTATCTGATGAAGGCGGTGGCGCCCTCTTTATTCCTTTTTTTGTGTAGCTCAACTACTCGGTGTTTTCCCTGTGTTCTCTCGTTATTTGGATTTAATTCAACATTTTGATGACTTCTCCGGCCTCTTCTGCCTCTAGGAAGTTGAGTAGTATCTTTACTATGTATAAATGTAGGCTCTTGTCGTTTTGAATTAAATCAAAGTGATTTTAACGTAAACAAGAGCTGTTGCCTACCGGAGGCATCCTGGATGCTATCGCTCGCTCTTACGGTTCAGTTAGTTAGCTAGAGCGACGTTCCCGGTTTGTTACGCTTTAATAATTTTGCTATTTAGCTACTCTAGAAATGCTTATATTGTTCGGTCAGTGTTAGCTCGGTGAATTTGACACGGGTCGAGGTACCGATCCTGCCTTTCGCGAGGCTCGTAGCCTAGACGTCTGGCACTAGTATAAGTTTTTCCGATAGTTATTTTATTGAAGCTATAGGCAAATATCTTATACATGTGAGATATTGTTGAATGTTTTTTCCAAGATTGTATACGAGAGAGTTTCGGTGATTTAGGTAATCGATTCTCATCTTAGCTAGTCTAGTATTCTAGGTACAGTAGTATACTTTCGCACATCCCCCGATTGTTCTTTTTCTCCTCCGGAGGCTAAGTTCAATCCCTCTCTCCCTCTGTAAGCCTTCGGCTTTATCCTAGTGGTTCTATCTGTATAATAATTCAGGTATAACTATTCTAGGATATGTCTGTCCTGACCTGATAACCAGAGTGACTGGTTTTTTGGGTTAGGGCAGAACATCAGAGTTTCTAGTCTGTGGGTCTGCTTCTTCCTAGCATAGAGAAAGATTCTCCTTTGCTAGGTTAGGGGCGGACACAGGAAGCTTTGCTTCCCTAGTCCATGTTGGAAGGATTCTGTACGAGAGGATTCCTTCCTCTAGTGGCCTAGCAGACTGTCCTGTGTTGTTTTTTCTCGGGCTGGAGAATGAATTTTCTCCGTTGCCCGGCGAAATAACTTCACCTAACTTTGTTCTGGTTGGGAGGAGGTTAGCAAGTATTGCCAATCTTTCTCCCTAACAGACAACTCTTGGTTAGGATGAGTTTCCCTAACGCTGAGTGTGTCTCCTGCTAGAACGAAGTCTATAGGACCCTTATCCCTTCCCCACTTCTCTTTCTTTTATTTTCTTTTAGCCGTAGTCCTACTTCCGTACCTAGTATAGGTTAGGATGAAGGACAGGCTCAGCTCTCTGCCGGCCGGCACTACATGTCAGCCGGCAGAGACCCTTTATTCTTTGCAGAGTGAGCCCCAGACCTCCTATGGTCTCCCTTTCATGTCCGTCGGTAGAGCACGGCAGACTATGGATTCTTTGGAAGTCTGAATGTTACATTCTCCCCTTCCATAAGTTCACTCTTTCTGGATGGAAGGTCGTATGGCATGCCGCCCTATAACCTTACATCCATACTTTTTCTCTGACTATTGTGTTGCACCCCTATCCTGGCTGCTGGCTTGACAGCCGACAGGTAGAGGTTCTCTGATTCTTGGCTACTGTCGGCGGCATGGTTTTATTACCTTTGCCGGCCGGCAGTGGAACCACAGCCCGAATTCGCTGGCCGCTACGATTAGCGGCCGGCAGCCGGGTTTTAGTGTTTTCAGGGGTCGGCCGGCAGCCGGGTTTTAGTGTTTTCAGCGGTCGGCCGGCAACATAGTCGCGAATCAGTGGGCTGCCGCCTATTAGTTAAAGATAGTATATCTTTGATCTATAAAGGGGTAGTTGCCGGCCGGCACGTGGCCGGAACGTACCGGCTCGTGCTGGCCGGCACAATAACATGCGATGTACAGTAGTTCCTATATTCGTAGTATAGTACACACTGCATTAGTAGAAACTGCTGTACAAAGTTTGTGATAACACTAATATTCTTCATCATACTTAATGTTATCTTGTACAGCCTTTTGTTGAGACCGTACTTTATATAGAAAAGTGAGTTCTTTCTGTATTCTTTCAATCCCGTATATTGAAACTACACATTAAATTTCCGTTTAGGAAATTACATAAGGTATTCTAGTATAGAATTAATCTTAGTTTTAATATTTTGGGAGGTTACAGCAATTGACTGAACAGGAAATACAAGTATGTGTCTTCCTTCTTTCTTTTATGGCTTTTCTATATAAGCTAAATGTTTCAATATAAGTGAAAAGCCTTCACTTGATACACATGGATTTTTCTTCTCTTTACAGGAGGACCATCCAAAGTGCGGAAGTGTGTTCTGTAATGTCCGCAGTAAGAATTTCTGTGGACATCATTATTGCAGGAGGCACGCAGCATTCACAGCCTCCAGAGGTGTTCTCCGCTATTGGGACACTCAGGTTTGTACAGTTTGTTCTAACCTGATTACCGAGGCTTTTGACGACCCTAAGTCAACGGAGTCAAGGGATGCTGCCAGGGAAACGTTACGATCCTGGGTGAGGGGTTTTCAGAAAAACACCTCAGGTACCTACCTTCCAAATGAGAAGATGAGGGCCTACCTTTTCCCTAAAGCATCAGCTGATGCAATCATCCCCCAGCCTCAGGTGGAGATACCAATTGCCCTGAATCCGGTAGATTCTGAAGTCTCAGCCGCCTTTCAAGACATCCAAGTGGACGATAGGATGTCGGAGGTGTCAGATTCTAATGAGAAGGACCTTCTAGGAGAAGGTCAGGAGGAGGAGCTGTTTCAGACTCCTCAAGTAGAAGAGCAAGAAATCGACGAAGTGTCGGTTACGTCGGTTCTGGACCCAGAACCGGTTCCTTCTACATCGTCTGCTATCCCAGATGAACTGGGAAGGACTCTTTCTTCCATTGTTGAGATGATCCAACAAATTCAAAGGAAGAATGATGAGAAGGAAGCTGCAATGAAACTGGAGTTACGTAGACTTGCAGCATCACGTGGGCCCCAGAAGTGGCTTACCGTGAGGGATCTTCCCCTGTGCTCAAATACCAATCCTTGGAGGTAAGCCGAACACATGCCAATGACAACCGGGGAGATCGTGATCTCAGAAAAGTTGGGAGCAATTCCCCTGGAAGAAGTGGAATTTTGGCCCAACAAAGATTTTTATCCAGACTGCTATGCCCGTCTAGGAAGGAGCCAGCCTTAAAGGAGGAGATGGAGCCGGAGGTCATAGTTTTTTACCATAGTAAAGCTCAGACGTTACTATCGAGCTCGATGAAAGAGAGGGGCTTCACTAACTCAAAGGTGCCCGCCTTGAGTAGAAGCTTCCCCTCCTTTGTGGCCTCTCCTACCAGAGCCTTTCCCTTCTAGGAAAAGGGATATAAGGCTTCCTTAAATACGGTGGAGGCAGGGAAACCATACCCCTCCTTGGAGAAGTGCAAGCCGTTATCTCTGACCTTGCCCTTGGACCAAGAAGACTGGAAGGACGTACACCTTACCTTCTCAGTCGGGAAACTAGAAGCTCATATTGCTGAACGCCAGTTCGGTGAGGTGCTTCCAAAACTGTCGGACTCTCTCTTGCGTAGAGAGCAAGAGACAAAGGAAAGACTTGCAGCATCGATGTCGTTGCAAACAACACTAGAAACGATGACAAGTGACCCCAAGAACCAGGACATGTTCATGGTTGTGGCCAAAACCCATCTGGCCACAGTTACGAAGGATTTCTATAGCTTTATTAAAGCTAGGAGAGTCTGTAGAGAGTTCGTGTTCGCCTCGGTTGCGGTGTGGCACGAACCGAGGAAACTGATCTCCTCTCGTATTTGGGGTAAAGACCTCTTTCCCAATGAAGTGGTTAAAGAGGTAGTAGACAAAAGGCCTAGGCCATCCTTTCGGCCGGATAAACCCTACCAACAGCAACATCAACAACAACTTCCTGTGACCGCGGTGCTTCAGACGGTGGAAAAAACCTCCAACCATGTACCAGCTGGTATCTCAACAAAACGGTGACATTATTGCCAGTTCTTAACCCAGCCTCCGAAGGCAGACTTCTTCCTTTCGTTCTAGTGCCAGATGAACAGCCAGAGGTTCTTCTAGACACCCTTCAAGAGGAAGGGGATCCAGGGGAGGACGCAGTCAAGGAGGCAAGGCCTTAGGTTCACAACAGCAGAAGTAGATACTTCCAGTAGGAGAGAGATTACAGCTTTTTAGGGATCACTGGACCTTCGATCCCTGGGCCCACAGCCTAAATAAGAATGGACTAGGTTGGAGCTGGAGCAATCCTTCACCTCAATTTCCTCAATTCTTCCAACACTCAACCCCCGCTCTGGAAGAATATGTCCGAGAGCTCTTAGTCCAAAAGAGTAATCCGGAAGTCAAAGTCCATCAAATTCCTAGGAAGGCTGTTTTGTGTTCCAAAGGAGGACTCAGAAAAACTCAGAGTCATTCTTGGCATATGCTGTGTCTATAGACTTGTTTGACGCTTATTGACACGTTCCAATTATTCGTCAGCTCTCCCCCTACCTAGGCTTGAAGTTACTTTGATAACTTTACGCCTTCAGAACCATGCCTTTCGGGCTAAACATAGCCCCAAGGATTGTCACGAAGCTCGCGAACGCAGCCGTGCATCAGTTACGCCTAAAAAAGGGTCCAAGTAGTAGCCTATTCGGAAGACTGGCTGATGTGGGCAGCATCCAGGACAGTATGCATGCAAGCTTCTAAGAT
Source organism: Palaemon carinicauda (assembly GCF_036898095.1). Lineage (NCBI taxonomy): Eukaryota > Metazoa > Arthropoda > Malacostraca > Decapoda > Palaemonidae > Palaemon > Palaemon carinicauda. The sequence continues at coordinate 57,624,950 of NC_090753.1, forward strand.
AGTGATCCAGTTCCTGGAACATCTGGGATTCAAGATCAACATCAAAAAGTCTCGTCTTTCTCCAGCTCAAAAATTTCGGTGGTTGGGAATCCACTGGAATTTGGAGAGTCACATCGACTTTCCATTCTAGTAAGAAGAGGAAAGAAATAGCAGGATCTGTCAAGAGACTACTGAAATCCAAACGGATATCAAGACGCGAACAGGAGAGAGTGCTGGGCTCTCTACAGTTTTGCTTCGATAACAGATCCAGTGCTAAGAGCACAGCTTAAGGATGCAACAGGAGGCTGGAGAAAATATGGATCAAACGCGAAGAAATGGCACCTGTCAGCAGTTCACATTCAAGAGTTCCGCAATGTGACAGCGGATGCTCTATCTAGGTTTACACCTATAGAATCAGAATGGTACCTTGACGCAGGATCGTCTCTCTTCATCTCGAGTCAAGTCCCAGAGCTGCAGATAGGCCTCTTTGCGACGAAAAAACAACAAGAAAATAGTTTGTTACGTGCCCCCTTACGAGGATCCGTTAGCGGAGGCAGTGGACGCTATGTCCCCTGGGCTGGATCAGATGGTCCTGTATCTATCTGTTCCCTCTGCACACCTCCTTTTGAAGGTCCTCGATATGCTGAGATCCTTCAAAGGGGAAGCTGCAATAGTGGCCCGCAAGTGGCCAAATAGCGTGTTGGTTCCCTCTGGCATTGGAACTACGATTAAAAATTCGTTCCGCTACCGGATCCATCCCTATCTTAGCGAGTACAGAAGGCGACTGTCTTCGCTCCATCACAGAAAAAACGGAACCTACATCTCATGATTTTCTCTCCTTAACGATGAGAAAAAGATTCGGTGTTTAAAAGTCGGTTTAGATTTTTGGAGGAAACCATAAGACATTATGAGGTTTCAGGGAAGAAATAGCTATCCTTTGTCAAGGTGAAGAAACTGAAAGAAATCCCGACAGATTCCTATTTATCATTCTTCATTCTCCTTCATGAGCAAGGTTTAGCAGCCTACACAATTCTATTGTTCAAGCCTGCTTTGACAAAATCAGATACCATATGCCTTAAAGGTCGACCTTTCTAACGACATTCTTAATGAACTAGCCCTTCAGCGCTTCCAAAGACCATTTGCTTGGTCATTAGATATGATTCCTCATTGTGTATAAATAATGAACAATGAGGAATGGGCTTAGAAGGTTTTTGAATTTAAGTCATATTTCTGTTTGTACTCGCCTTGGGGGCCAGAGTTAGTGAATAGTGGCTCTCTCTACAGAGGAAGGCCACGTCCAGTTCTTGGTGGGAGAACTGATTCTATTTCCAGACCCAACGTTTCTTATCAGGAACAAGGTACCCACCAACAGGTGGGGTCCCTAGAGAATCTGCCCTTTGGAGGAAAATACATCTCTATGTTCAGTGGAGTGCCTAAAGGTCTATCTTCATAGAACTTCAGATTTTATGGGAGGACAGCTGTTCAGAAGAGAAACCCTGGGTTCAAAGTTATCTATAACTAAGGGCGAAATTCACCCGTGTTATTCGCAGAACGGATCCAAACAGTACACCCGTTAGTCATGATCCGAGGAAAGTTGCCTCCTGCATAAAATTTCTTATGGACTTTGAACATCCTTGTTTGCACACCGGCTGGTAGTTATCCAAGGCTTTCTTTATGCACGATCCGAAGCTAGTGGAGAAACTTATGAGATCTGTGGTAGCAGCAGGTAGAATTCTTTAACCTTCTGTTTTAAGTCTGCGAGGAACAGTGTAATTAATTTGAGACGATTAATTAAGAGGGTGCGCGTGCAGTCACTGTATGTTACTACACGCTGAGCGATAAGCCACGAAAGTGTCCTTACGAACTGTTCCATTGACGTCGGTAATCTATAGCATAATACGGACACTTGGTGCCAAGCGTTTTTTACGCTAGTGTATGTAAACAGTATACAGACTATATCATTATTATTAATAATTCTATTGAATGTGGCAAATCTGTTTCCTAGTAGATGAAACAATATTTTCTGTTTGACTGTTTTTCTTTAAGCTTTTACGCATATCATGCACATTATATAAATTTTATAAATGTAATCTGATATGTTCGTTTATTAAATTTGAATAAACTAGTTCATAATGAAACCCTGCATCTTTTTGCCCACACTCATTTTATTAGAAAAGTACTGAGCATTAAGATTAAAATATGGATATTTTTATCATGGTATGTCTTTCGAGACTGTTCCCTGATTCAAGCAAAAGTCCACTCACTCTAACCCTTCCTTGGAAGGGTTGACGTAGTACCCTAACGGGTTGGTGGCAGAGGGGCAAAATTTGTTTCTATGCGGATACAACCATTATCCAATAGTTACTAAGAGTGGTCACTTTGGGGAAAGGGTGTCACAAATTCATCCTGACTATGGCGACTCTTATACAAACTTTGCTTTATAATGTATAGGGCGAGACCACTATACAAGCTTGTCATTTTATCATCCATAAGTTTTTATGTACTCCTCGAGACTTTTCCAGAGGTCTAGTATGACTCATCCCTCTAGGGGGCAGGAAGCACTAACATAGTTCATGCTTAGATGAAATGATGTATGAACGGTAACATCATAGGTCTCTAGGTCTAGACGGACCAGGAAAATACTTTCTTGAGAGTATGGCACTGATTGGAAATCCACAGATACAGTAATGCTCTGGTAAACTTCCATCAGGACGACATGGCCTGAGCCCAAAAAACGGATTTTGAGGGCAAGCGAAAAATCTATTTTAGGGTGAGGTAGCCATGTCGTCCTGATGGACCTGCCCTTCCTTTTATTGTAAAAGTGCTTATTGACCCCTCCCTATAATACAGTATCTGTACCACCTCATATATCGCTAACAAGGAATAAAGAGGGGCGCCACCGCCTTCATCAAATACACACTGGAAACGGAATAGGAGAGATGCCTTATGAGCGGCTCTTTTTTCATTCTCGTTTCGGATTCTTGTCACTATATCCCCCTCCAAGCGTTAATACTTGTTCAGGGCGAAGATAGCTATGTGACGTGTCTAGAATACGTCCTCTGATTTTATGCGATATCCCTGTGAGATTATTTAGGATATTCGCTCCAGGAGTTAGAATTCTGGATACCTTAAGGTAAAATTCTCTGGGAATATCACTGTAGTCAAATATACCCTAGAAAGCTACCTAATAGGAACTTCCATCAGGACGACATGGCTACCTCACTCCCAAAATCCGTTTTTTACTCTTTCAGGTGGACCAACTCGAATATTGTTCGAGGCCTCTGACAGTCCGCTGCTCGTTGGTGAAAGCGGCGACGATCACTTGCAAGGCTTTTGGGAGCAACCCCACCGGCTAGGGTCACCTGGTACCATCAAGGGAAGCTCATACAGAAGCTGACAATTAATGTAGAGAGAGAGAGAGAGAGAGAGAGAGAGAGAGAGAGAGAGAGAGAGAGAGATCTTGCAAGGCTTTTGGGAGCAACCCACCGGCTAGGGTCACCTGGTACCATCAAGGGAAGCTCATACAGAAGCTGACAAATAATGTAAGAGAGAGAGAGAGAGAGAGAGAGAGAGAGAGAGAGACAGACAGACAGACAGAGAGAGAGAGAGAGAGAGAGAGAGAGAGAGAGAGAGATCACTTGCAAGGCTTTTGGGAGCAAACCCACCGGCTGAGGGTCACCTGGTACCATCAGGGGAAGCTCATACAGAAGCTGACGATTAAAGAGAGAGAGAGAGAGAGAGAGAGAGAGAGAGAGAGAGAGAGAGAGAGAGAATCACTTGAAAGGCTTTTGGGAGCAACCCACCGGCTAGCGTCCCCTGGTACCATCAAGAGAAGCTCATACAGTAGCTGACCATTAATGTGAGAGAGAGAGAGAGAGAGAGAGAGAGAGAGAGAGAGAGAGGAGGATGATGATGATGATGTGGGTGACATTAATGATTTTATAATTTCATAATTTAAGTATAAATCTTTCAAGTAGAATATCATTTTCAACTTTAAAAACGACTGACTTATAATCAACAAACTAATATTTATTTCCACTCGTGGACAGACACAAGTAGAATGAAAGAGAGACATAAAAAGTAGTAAAACGACAGAGAGATGTAATCTGACAGTTAACGTTTGTAAGATTATATTCTGTCAAACTTACAAATATCGCTTTGATGTGGCCGATCCAGAGCTCACACGTTGCCAATTTTATGTTATGGTAGTCATATTAAGGTCAACTAGCCTATTGAAATAGGTTTCAATTCTTAAAATGTAGTGTTTGTTTCTTAAAAGATAATTCAAATATATCTTATTTCTTGTATTATTGATTCATTGGTTAAAACTTGAGTTTCAGTTATAAAATTCAAGATGTGACATATGTTTTACCCGGCGATGCCAAATCTGAGTTGAACCACTTTCTTTCCCACGAGGAAAAAAATAATGTTTCTCTAACCGTTGACGCTTAAATAACTTATATGGAACATTTCTCTGCTATTTCCACCGCCAGGTAACAACCCATGGAACCGAGACGGTGAGCGTGTTGCATTTGCAACCTGGAAGGCACCACCACATGAGACAATTGCTGTGTCGAGCTGAGAATCCCCTCCTGCCTCTGGAGACTCTCGAAGACATCATCACGCTCAACGTGGCTTGTGAGTTGCCAGGGGAAGAGGTTATTCTGTGAGATGGAAGATGCGGGAAAATGAGTTGCAAGATGGGGATGGGAATTTTACGGTTTTTTTTTTTTTTCTAATTCACAATTTAATTTTTTTTTATTTGTGTAATTTTTTTATAGCCATGAATATATTTCTTCAAGCATTTTTAAATGGGAGATATATGCTTTTTATGAGTTATTTTTTGACTGATGACCGGGGATGGGCATTGTATATTTTCTTTTTTTTTAATTTAAGTGCTTTTTTTTATTCATGGAAATTTTTCTTGCTTTGAATTATGAGGTGTGGAAAGTCACCAGGATTGGGAATTGCATGTTTTTTTTTTTCCTAATTGTTTTTTTTCCTAATGGTAAGTTTTAAATATTTTACCCCCAATGGACATACTGGTACGTTTTACAAAACTCATCCCTTTAGCCCCCCCCCCCCCCCAGGAAGTTGGAAGGAGGTTATTCTTTTGCCCCTGTTTGTGTGCTTGTGTGTGTTTGTTTATAAACAGCTTTCCGGCCACAATTTTAATCGTAAAGTAATGAAACTTGCATGCATTAATTGTTATGTAAAAAGCTGGAAATTGTTGAATTCTGGCAGGTCAAGTTCAAAGCTCAAAGTCACTGTCAAGCAAAATTTCCCATTCATGTCATCAGCCATAAGTTTGTACATCGATTTTACAGAGAATTCAAAATTGGTTCAAATTTGAGTGCATGAAAATCCACGCAAAATAATAAATGTCAAGGTCGAGCAAAAGGTCGAGATATAAGCTGACGAGGCGGAGGTCTACGCTCAACTGAGTCCCCCTCGAGTTATGAATGTATTTTCATTGAATTTTTTTTTTTTTTTTTAGTAAGAGATATGTTTTTCATGAGTTTCTTATGGCCGGGGTTGGGAATTACACTTTTTTTTAATATAAAGTTTTTTTTATGGCATTTTTCTTGTTATCAATGTATTTCTACGATGTTTTTTTATTTGAGATATATGCTTTTTATAAGAATTTCTTTTTTATTTACGTAAATTTTACCTGTTATGAATACATATTTAGGAGTGAAAACTGTTACGTTTAGAAATATGGGATATATGCTTTTCATGGAAATTTTATTTTCTATGAAACAATAGTTTTTTAGTGAAAAAATATTTATGAAATATAGAATATAATACATTTTTCTCTTACGATTTATGAGGACTGTATTTTTGTCAGTAAAATGTACATATATATATATTCTAAGGATTAAGTATATGGCCTTTTATGGAAATATATTCTTCATGAAAAGGGGGTTTTTCAGCGATAGGATATTTATAGAATTTATGAAGCAACCTTTTTCCCATTGTTCATTTGTTATGAACAAACAGATTTTTCTTTTAAATATAAATGAACAAATATACACGGGATAGAATTTCACAGGAATCTTATTTGGCGCGAAAACAATGTAACCAAAAATAAAACCATTTAATTCTTAAATGATACTATAAAAGAGATTACGCAAGTGCCATATGGGGATGAGATCATGATGAGGGGTAGATGGAGATCATAAACTATGCCAGCTCTTCCTGCCCCCTACAGGGAAGAGTCTGGGTAGACTAGGAAAAAACCCGAGGATTGTGAGTTCAAGGAACAATCTAGCAAACAGTTTGTATATTAGTGTCATCATATACATAAAGTATAGTTTGTACTTAAATGGTATATCACTGTAAAGGTTACTGATACCTCCCAAGTCTGGCTGAAAAGAGACAGACAGGTTTATATACGTGTAGGAAACCTTAGCTCAGTAAAATAAAGAGTTTAGTACAATCAGTTCTTACCTGTTTGCTTGGAACAGTCTTAACCTTAGTTCCCAATATTTTCTTAAATATTAAAAGAATCAAGGATGCTCTGACTTTATTCTTAATCTAGAATGTTTGAGGCGAAAGAGACGCAAAGATTCCTTCTATTGTTTATTACAAAAATAGAAATCATGGATGTATTCAATTACATCTCATGCAGAACAATTCTGCATAAAAGCATAAATAGTAATAACAGAATTAAAATAAGTTTCACCTGAAAAGGAAAACATTAGCCACTCTAAGAGAAATATAAAATTTCACTATGTATTCTGTTGTTACTAGGAACACTGTGCATATAAGTATGCCTGGCACATGTGTCAGTCTATTATGCTTAATGTCACCTGTGTAGAGAGAACAGACTATAGTGTTATCACTAAACACAATACTCAACATGATATGTCTTACGAGTCCATCATATACACCCTTCACTAAAAGTCCCAATTAGTGCACTGTTCTTCGCAGTAATCAAGCGACAGGTTTTATAACACTTCCTGCCGCCACCACATGAAATTTTATTTCCTGTAATTGCTTCGCATAGTGTTTGAAGAAAAAATTCTGGATGACTTCCATCCAGTATAAGCACGAAGGCTTTCAAACGACATCATCTGAAAGAAATTCAGAGACGAGGCAACTTTTCTCGGATCATGACCTGCGGGTGTACTGTCTGGATCCGCTCTGCGTATAAAATAAGTGATTTTCGCCCTTAGCTGTTTCAAGGATAATGCTGAACCAGACGTCTCTCCCCTAAAAAGCTGACCTCCCTTAAAGTCTGAAGTTCTACGAAGATAGACCTTTAGGCATTCTACTGGGCAGAGGGATGCTTCTTCCTTCAGAGGGCAGATTCTCCAGGGACCCCATCTCTTAGTGGGCAGCTCGTTCTTGGCGAGAAACGTCGGGTCCGGAAAGAGGTTCAGTTCTCCAGAGTCTGTGAACTGAATGTGGCCATCATCCCTCGAGAGGGCCACTATTTCGCTAACTCTGGCTCCTGAGGCTAGTGCAAATAAGAATATCACCTTTTGAGTCAAGTCTTTACGAGCAATCCTCATTGTACAGAGTTATTGCTAAGTGAAGAACCTTATCCAAAGACCATGAAATGGGCTTTGAAGGAGCTGCGGGCCAAAGTTTAGCGCAGGCTTATGGAATCTTGTAGAAGATTTCATTAGAAAAGTCTACCGTGAAGGCATATAGTATTGGTCTGGCTAGGGCAGACTTACATGTAGTAATCATGTTGGCTTCTAAACCTTGTCCATGAAGATGGATGAAGAAGAACAAGTAGAAATCCGTAGAAACCTCTTTAGGTTTCTTTGCCTTGACAAAGGCCACCCATTTCTTCCAGGAAGACTCATATTGTCTTCTTGTTGACTTTGACTTGTATTTTTCTAAGAAGTTAATACTATCCCTAGAAATCCCAAACCGTTTCTTGACCGCTAGGGCGAGAAAATCATGAGATGAAGGTTCTGGGTTTTCTCTGATGAAGCTGAGACAGTCAATTTCTGCACTTACTGAGTCAGAACTGGGTCTGGCAACGGGATCAGCTTCAGGCGTAGTTCCGTTATCAAAGGGAAACCAAACACTGTTGGGCCACTTGTGGGCCACTATTGCTGCTATCCTTCGAAAGGATCTCAGTTTGTCGAGGACTTTCAGCGGAAGGTTGGTTGGAGGGAACAGGTAAATCTTGGACCACCTGTTCCAATCTATGGACATTGCGTCTGTTGCTTCCGCTAGAAGATCCTCGTACGGGGCTACATACTGGGGTAGCTTCTTCTTGTTGCAAAGTCCTAGGACTTTGCGTAAAATGAAGGAAAATGATTTTGCGTCTAGGGACCATTCTGACTCTATCGGGTTGACCCCGAATAGAGCGTCCGCTGTCACATTGCGGAACCCTTGAAGGTGGACTGCTGACAAGTGCCATCTCTTCTTTTTTGCTAGACGGAGGATGGCCAGTATCTCTTGATTTATGTGAGGCGATCTCGAGCCTTGTCGATTTAGGCATCTCATTACAACTTCGCTGTCTAGAACCAGACGGATGTGGATTGAGCAGCGAAGTTCCAGTTTCTTCAGAGAGAGAAGAACCGCCATGGTTTCCAGAAAATTGATGTGGAAGGCCTTGAAGAGGGGAGACCAGGTTCCCTGGACTCTTCGATGATGAGAGTGACCTCTCCACCCCTCTTTTGAGGCGTCCGTGTGAACGGTGACTGCCGGTGGAGGTGGTTTCAGAGGTGCCTTGCTCTTCAGGTTCTTGGCTTCCGACCATGGTTTGAGTAGTGATCGCAGACGATTTGGAATCGGTCTTTGTAGATCTCTTCGAGCGTTTGATGCGTAGTTTCTCCAAACTCCTGATGCATCTTTTAATTGAGCTTTCAATATTGGATCTGTCACTGAGGCAAACTCGAGGGACCCCAACACTCTCTCCTGTTGCCTTCTTGATATCCTGTCGGATTGAAAAAGTCTCTTGACAGACCCTGCTATATCTTTCCTCTTCTTTGATGGAATGGAAAGGCAGTGTGACTGTAAATCCCACTGGACGCCGAGCCACTGGAACCTTTGAGCTGGAGATAGACGAGATTTTTCCAAGTTGATCTTGAATCCTAAGTGTTCCAGGAACTGGATCACTTGCTTAGAGGCTTGCCTGCACTCTTTCCCGGATGCTGCCCACACCAGCCAGTCGTCCAGGCAGGCTACTACCCTTGGGGCTATGTTTAGACCGAAGGACATGGCTCTGAAAACGTACTTTCTTTTCTGTAGTTTGAACCCTAGGTAGGGGGAAACTTGACGGTTGATTGGAACATGCCAGTACGCATTCGTCATGTCTATGGAGACTGTGTATGCCCGTTTGGGCAAAAAGGTCCTTATGTGTTGAAGCGTCAGCATTCTGAATTTGTGGTTCACTATGAACTTGTTGAGTGGTGATAAATCCACAATGACTGAGCTTTTCCGAATCCTTCTTCGGAACACAAAATAGCCTTCCTTGGAATCTGATGGACTTTGCCTTCCGTATAACTCTTTTGTTCAGGAGTTCCTGAACATATTCTTCCAGAATGGGGGTTGAGTGCTGGAAGAATTGAGGAAAGTTTGGTGGAGTTGAGCTCCAACTCCACCCTAGTCCGTTCTTGATTAGGATGTGGGCCCAGGGATTGAAGGTCCAACGAACACTGGAAGAGGAGAAGTCTCCCTCCTACCGGTAGCATCTCACTTGGAGTGCTGGTTGGAGGACTTGCCTCCTTGGCCACGTCCACCTTTGTTACCCCTACCTCTGAAGGGGCGTCTATAGGACCCTCAAAAGGAACCTCGAGACTTTGGCCTAAAAGTCGTCGATTGGCTTTCAAAGACTGGGTGAACAACGGCGATTGGGTCGCCAGCGTTTGGGGCACCAGTTGGAAGGTGGTGGTTTGATGTGCCACCGTCTGGGGCACCGTGGCCACGGGAAGCTGTTGCTGTTTTCTAGACCGAGAGGGCACTCTTGGTCGTTTTGATTTATTCTTCGGCTGGGGACCCTTGTCAGCGGAAGATTTTGTTTTTGAGGACAAGCCCCACTTGGAGAGGAGATTCCTGTTCTCCGTAGCGGCTTTGTCCACAACCTCTTTGACCACTTCGCTTGGGAAGAGGTCTTTTCCCCAGATATTGGAGGCTATGAGCTTCCTTGGTTCGTGTTTCACCGCAGCCGAGGCGAACACGAACTCTCTACAAGTCCTTCGGGCTTTGATAAAGTTGTACAAGTCCTTGGTGACTGTCACCAAATGAGATTTGGCGAAGACCATGTACATATCTGGGGTGTCCGGGATACTTGCCATAGTCTCTAAGCCAGTCTGTAGAGACATGGAAGCAGCAAGACGTTCTTTAGTCTCTTGTTCCCTGCGCAGGAGAGACTCTGACAGCTTCGGGAGGTTTTCGCCGAACTGACGTCCAGCAATATCTGCCTCCAGCTTCCCAACTATGAAGGTGTTATAAACATCCTTCCAGTCTTTATCATCTGATGGAAAAGCAAGGGAAAAGGGTCTACACTCCTCCAGTGTAGGGCAAGGTTTCCCTGCTTCAACTGCCTTTAAGGCTGCCTTAAACCCTTTGTCCATAAAGGGGAAGGCACGTTTGGGGTCAGCAATAAAGGACGGGTGTTTTTTGCTGAGAGTCAGCACCTTGGAACTAATAAAGGCCCTCTCTTTCAAGGTGGTTGTATATAAGGCCTGAGTCTTAGAGAGTTCAAGGACACTCGTCTCCTTCGGCTCTGTTGCCTCCTTGGATGCAGGTTCCGTCCTTAGACGTACATAGCAGTCTGGGTAGGCACCTTTGCTGGGGCAAAACTCAATTTCCTCTACTGGGACAGTGCCCAGTTTCTCCGAGAGGAAGATTTTCCCCAAGGGTTAACGTCAGAGAAAGCGGGGAGATCCTTGACGTTTAGCTTCTTCGGGGATAAACGTGTTGCAACCAGCTGATACATTTCCGTCCGAAGAGAAGCTTCTTTCTCGGACGATTTCTTCTGAATGTCCTGCACCATAGACAGCAGCAAGTGCAACGTACTCGTGATGGAATCTAGCTGGGGTGCAGTAGATGAAGTCGAAGGCACCGGCTCAGTCACCGTGGCTAAAGATACCGAAATCGTTTCGGTCTTATCGACTTCAGCCTCAGGAGGTATGTAATCCTCCTGCTCCAGTTCTTCCAGTAGGAGATTGTTCTCAGTCTCCTCCGAGACAACTGACATGTTGTCATCTAAATGGATGCCCTTCAAGGCGTCCGAAACAACAGATTCTATCGGAATCTGTACTAGGGGAATCTCGGGATGAGCCTGGGGAATGATTGCATCCGCAGATGCCCTAGGGAAAAGACAGTCCCTCATCCTCTCATTAGGAAGGTATGGGCCAGAGGTGTTCTTCTAAAAACCCCTGACCCATTTTCGCAGCGTGTCTCTTGCTGCATCCCTTGACTCAATAGACTTTTGATCATCAAAAGCCTCTTTTACCAGTTTGTCACAAACGATATATAGCTGTGGGTCCCAGTATTTGAGAGCCCCCTGGGTGACTGCGCAACGAGCATGGGCCCTGCACATGTCATGGCCGTAGAACTTCTTGCTACGGACCCTGCAAAAACTGTTCCCGCACTCGGGATGCTCCTCCTGTAAAGAAAGAAAGCATATAAGTATTCGGTGAAATTCTCAGATTTCAGCATACATTTCTTTTTTTTTTTTTAAATATTAGCTTGGATAAAGTAAGCTAGAAGATAGGAAAGACACCTACTTGTGTTTCCTGCCCAGCCCATTGCTATGACCTCTTCCAATATTGAACAATAAATTCTTAATGAATTTTGTATGGGAAGATAATATCCTTTGATATAAAGTGTCTTCTTAACACAATGTCCAAGGTTCAATATTGGGGGTAAATTAATGGTTGCTAACCGTTAAGTGGTAGAGAGGATCATTCTCTTATATGTGATGGTCTCACAATAGGCTGCTCATAAAGCACCTTGTAGGTTGGAAAAAACTTTTGGGGTTACAGCACTGACTGGCGGCGGTATGCCGCCAGACCTGCCGGGCCTGCCGGCACATGCCGGCCTATTCTGGGCTATTAAAGGCAGTTACTGTCTTCAGATCTATACTTTGGGTGGCCGACTGCCGGCCGACAACCTAGTTGCCGGCCACTGGTCATAGTATGTTTAATGTCATTGGGTTATCGCTCAGCGACACCCCCGGCAAGTGGCGGCAGAGTAACTGCCGGCCGACAGACAACCAACATGGCTGCCGACAGCTATAAGCTGGCGGCGGCCGGCCCAGTATAAGGAAAGGTAGAGAAAAAGAGAGAGGATGGAGGAAGGCAAAGGCTCAGTCTTGCTGGCCTACATCCCGAATGAGGGTTCAAGTGGAAGGGGGAATTATATTCGGGCTTCCACCCAACCATATCCCATCCATATGGGCTATGGAAGGCAGTACAAGGGAGGACTGAAGAACACTCTAATGATTATGAGGGTACCTGCCGGTAGCAGACAGGGAACCTCAGGCCTGTTCTATAGATTACCCTTAGGGTCAAATATAGAATGACGGCCAGGGAGGGTGATGGTTCATACAACACAAAAGAGACAGCGGGGAAGGGGGAAAAGTCCTATAAGTAAGGTAATACCCGAATGGATTACCCAACTTAAAGGATTCTGATCTCATAAGTTAACCTCAAGTAGGGGAAATCATTTCCCCCAGTTGGGTTAGTCAAGTGAGAAAGCGGCCATAGGACACAATCACGCAAGAGAACAGAATCTCATACCAGGTATCTTAGACAATGAAGAAATAATTTCTTCGGTCTAAGATCACTAGCACAGGACTGTCTGCTAGACCGAGGAAGGAGGAATTGTAAAACAAAAACCTCCACGTATGGTCTAGGGAGGCCTAGCCTCCTGTATAGAGAACACAGACTAAACTCTGATGTCCCATTCTAACTCAAAACCGACTCAGTGTTTAAGAGAAACAAACGAAACACCCCAGTAAATTTTGCCAGAACTCAGTTCACAGCAAAGCTAACTGAGGGTAGCCTAGGCTTATCAGAGGGAAGGGGAATTGCTCTTAAATCTGGCCAAGAGATTGGTATCGACTTAGAAGGTATAGGAGGCATCAACCTCACCTTAGAAGACAATACAAGAGCAATTGGTGACATGTATGAAAGTATACTAAAGCCCCTAGGCTAGTAAGTCTAGGAGCATAGAGAATCGTTCACCGAAACTCTCTTGTATACTGTCTTGGAAGAGGAAAATTCATGCAGTGATATCTTAATTGTTAAAAATATTGCCTGAGCTTCAATAAAACTTTACCAGGAAGGTTATATCATGCATGAAGTGTGTAGGTGCCTAGGCTAGGAAGCCTAGCACTCGTGAGGCTCGACCATAAATAGCAAAATCCACGACAACAATGACATAATATAAAAATCCCTAGCTAAAATACTAAATAGCTAAAGTTATTAAAGCAAATAATGCCGGGAAAGTCGTTCTGGCTAACTAGATGTACAGGAAGAACGACCCTGTTCATGACACCATCCGGCCGGCAACAGCTCTTGTTACGTTAATTACGATCTCAATCGAAGAGTAAAACTGGCAAGAGCTTACATTTACACAATTCAAAGATATTACTTAACTTTCCAGAAGCTGATGAGGCTGGTGAAGACATCATAGCGACAAATAACTCCAAAATAGCGAGAGATAACACGGGATAACATCGGTCAACGAAGCTACAAGAGAAAGTGTGGCGATTCGGTGCACTATTTACAGTACAGTAGGAGTGTCGAGAGTATTGTCTCTTTAACGATTCTCCTATA
>NC_090753.1:57643682-57651182 GCF_036898095.1 Palaemon carinicauda
TAAATGACCAAACCTCAGACATGATTAATGACATATCTGAGGCCTTTGTCCTATGGTGAACTAGAAACGTTTGCAAATAGCCAAACCCCAGACATGAATAAGGACATGTCTGAGACCTTTGTCCCATAGTGAACTAGAAACGTTTCCAAATGACCAAACCCCAGAAATGAATAAGGGCATGTCTGAGGCCTTTGTCCTATACTAAACTAGAAACGGTTGCAAATGGAAAAACCCCAGACATGAATACAGACATGTCTGAGACCTTTTCCCTACAGTAAATAGAAACGGTTACAAATGCCCAAACCCCAGATTTGGATAAGGACATGTTTGAGGCCTTTGTCCTATAGTGAACTAAAAACGTTTGCAAATGGCCAAACCTCAGACATGAATATGTACATATCTGAGGCCTTTGTTCTATACTGAACTAGAAACAGTTGCATTTGTTCTTGTTGTTGTTGTTTTATATACACGAATGCTGTATCTAAATATTGTCTATAATGATAATGAATGCTTTCTTAACAATATTAAATTAAAAATTAATCGTCAAGAATATATAGATAAATTATTAATTGTCAGGTGTGAATGTTATTATTGCATCTTGACATTTATTCATAAGCGTCATAAAGATAATTTTTTCGCAGTATTTGGCTTTGCAATAAAACATTTGCATCGCTTAACTGCGCATTGAAGATATCATTCGGAATAATTCCTTTCAATATTTCTGCTGTTCAACTACTCCATACATAATCTTGTTTTCTATATATCAAAGTATTAAGAGATTCATTATAAATTGTGGATGTCCTAGCCTGAGATAGTGAGTTCTTTCCGAGAATGGGGACAGTCAAGTGTATGTTTATTATTATCAGGTCTAGCTCAGCTAATTACCACCATATTTCCATAATTCATTTATTATATCAAGTTTTTGAGCAACTTTTGGCAAAACGTCTAAAATGGTATGCTGATGGTAATAACCCACTCCATAGTTTTCAATTTAGTTTTTATAAAGGCCTTGGAGCATGTGATGCCCTTCTTTTTACCTCCAATGCTGTGCAGAAATCCCTTGATTGTGGTCAGGAAGTTCGTATGCTTGGCCTTGATTTAAGTGCGGCCTTTGACCGTGTTAATCCTTAGGCCCTTGTTTTCAAATAAAAACGGTTAGGAGTGGATGGATCTATTCTTCGCACCATTACTGAATTTTTAAATAAAAGATGACAAATAGTTGTTACTGATGGGCGCCATAGTGAGATAAGGTGTGTAATATCTGGTGTTCCTCAGGGTAGTGTTCTTCGACCATTACTTTTCATACTATATAGACATAACATATACATATATATATATATATATATATATATATATATATATATATATATATATATATATATATATATATATATATATATATATATATATATATAAATATATATATATATATATATATATATATATATATATATATATATATATATATATATATATATATATATATATATATATATACATATATATATATATATATATACAAATATAACAATTATGGAATTCATGTTAAAGAACTTTCTCTACCCAAATGTCATTAAATAATTTTCTTCACAAAAAAGAACTATTAGAATCCATCAATCTAAATTTTGGCCTATTGAAAACGTCACTGCCTAGCGATATCCTAGACTGGGGTTCGGGTCCAACTCAAACTCGATAGTTTCCTTAGTGTCAGCAATCTTTTAAGCTAAAGGATGGGGGGTTTGGAGGAGCCTATAGGTCTACCTACTGAATCATCAACAGCTATTGCCTTGCCCTCCCTGGTTCTAACTTTGGTGGAGAGGGGACTTTGGACGCTGATCATAAGTATATATGGCCAGTCTCTAGAACGTTGTCACTGTCACTAGCTCCTGCCTCTTCATTACCTATTTTTTTCTTTGCTGGATATCTGTCACTTTTTTTACATTCATTCATCAACCCAGTTGTTGATGTCCAATAACTTCAAATGAGACTTAAGAGCAAATAAACTTGATTAATCTATGTATTTAATCCCCTGACAGACGTCCCCATCTGTGCCCTGAACGAGAGTACCATTGGAGCCCAAATTGGCCAGACGGTCTCGCTCACCTGTTTGGTGCACGCGTACCCAACAGATGTCAACTTCACCTGGATGTTCGTGAGTGACGCCCGAGATGAGGAACAGGGAGGAGGAGGAGGAGGAGGAGGAGGAATACCTCGTGTCATAGATGCTCTTCAGTAAGTTATCAATAGATATGATTGGATGAGTGGTAGCGTTGAGATACCAGTAGATATGTAATTGCAGTAGGATTATGTTTAATCATAAATAGTAGTGGGAGTTTTAGTAGTATCAGCAATAGCAGTAATAGCAAAAGTAATAGTAGTAATTTAAATAGCAGTAGTATAGGGTTATAGATACTATGCCTTGACATTTGCTTTCTTTTTGAAGTCAGGGACTTCAAGTGCCATCTACTATGGGTTTCACAGACAGTGCAAGTGCGATTTTTTGCAATTATTCTGTAACGAACAGTCGTATCAATACGAGATGTTGCTATAGGGTATTACACCCAGTGAGGAAATTTATAGGGGTATAATGATTCGTTAATTATTAATTATAAAGGCACTTGCCCCTATGCCAAAGGGCAAAATCTCAATCATCCAGTCACAAAACCGAACAATAATATACAGAACCTCTACCTCCACCCCCTCCCTCCCTCTCCTTTCATCCCTCACCTGCTCTCCCCCTGCTTCAAGCTATCTGTCTCCACCTCCACGCCATCCATCCCTCTCCGTTCTTTCCCTTCCCTTCATGCTCTCTTTCTGAGAAGGTAGCTTAAGTTGCAACTTATTCTGTATGAATTTTTTTTATATCAAGCACTCTATCTATCTGTCTATCTTATCTAATTATAATATTTATTGTTGTAGATATGGAACAATTCAATCGGTTGTTACCTATCAGATGACTGACTGCTTTATTCACTGGTTTGCTCATCTCTCTCTCTCTCTCTCTCTCTCTCTCTCTCTCTCTCTCTCTCTCTCTCTCTCTCTCTCTCTGGTATTGGTTATGTAAATAATTATTAGATTGATAGAAAAAAAAGACCTAAAAAAATATGTTTAAATTAAAGCAACATTCAGAGAGAGAGAAAGAGAGAAGGAAAGACGTAGGGCAAGTGAGGGAAGAAAGAAGAGGGGAGGAAGAAAATGGGGGTTGGAGGTGAAGGGGGTTGTAGGCAGGCGGAGCTCTTCTAACCTGGTGTTCGTTTTCTTGCTTGGCTAATGAGTTTTGCCTCTTGGTATAGGTACAAAAGTCTTTATTATTTACAATAAATGATTCATGATACTCCTATAAATTTCCTTACTGGGTGTAATACACTATAGTAAAATCTCGTACTGATACGAGTGTTCGTTACAGAATAATTGCAAAAAATCGCACTTGCACTGTCTGTAAAACCCATAGTAGGGGCCATTAATTGTATTACATATGCATGGAAAGAGTATCATAGATTTTAGCATTTCTCCGTAGGGAGAAAGTGCAAACCGTGCACCTCAAGCGGTGCTCTGTAGCCATTTAAAGGGTCTTACCCTCCCCCACTAGCCACTTTTTTTTTTTAGCCTTCTTCTTCCACTATTTAACAACTTTCTTTCAGTTTCTTTTAACTTGATTTGAACAGTATTCTAGAAGTTTTATTACAGCTGTGACCAGGTTGTGGAATGATCTCAAAAGTTCAAACGTGCAACGAATGGTTTCATGTTAAACAGATTGACATAAGTTTCTGTTTATAATTTATATATGAAATATATAATTCAATGAGGCTACTGCTGTTAAAATATTTAGTTTTAATTGTTCAGTATATTTTGTTTGTTTGCTTCCTTATTTCCTTTCTTCATTGTGCTATTTTTCCCTGTTGGAGTCATTGGGCTTATAGAATTCTGCTTTCCCAACTAGGATTGTAGATTAGCTAACAACAACAACAACAAGAATAACAACAATAACAGCAACATTAACAATAACAGTAACAATAATAATAATGATAATAATAATAATAATAATAATAATAATAATAATAATAATAATAATAATATAAATAATAATAATATTGATATAAATAATAATAATAACAAAAATAATAATAATAACAAAAATGAAAACAATAAAAATAATAATAATAAAAATAATAATAATAATAATAATAATAATAATAACAATATCAATAATAATAATAATAATAACAACAACAATGATAATAATAGCAATAATAATAATAATAATAATAACAATAATAATAATAATAATAATAATAATAATAATAATAATAATAACACTGTTGCCCCAAAGAGCTAAATGATCTCCCTACCAATATTATTTCAATAATAAAGTCTTTTTCATCAAATTAACACCTAGTTGAAAAGAAAATATGCGTAACTAGACAATACCTCCTCTTATCCTTTTCTAAAATTACATCGTAACCTGTTCATAACTTTCATATAAAAGTTAATTGTGAAATAAACTCTTTGCCTCTTTTGATCTTTCGATTTTTGTCGGCTTCACCCCCGACCTAGGAAGACCCCCCCCCCACCTCCTGACCTAGGAAGTCCCCCCCCCTGACCTAAGAAGTTCCAACCCCCCCACCCCCCACCCCCGACCTACGAAGTTCACCGACTCATCCCCCAATTCTTTGGACTAATTAGGTCACCACGGAGAGCATTTTATTTAATATCGTTACGTCATTCTCTTGTTCATAATTGGAGTTCATTAGAATCTTCCTAATTTAATAAGCATCTTCGAGGGTACGTTTGGACCCAAGAAAATAGAGATGGAACGAGAGAAAAAGAGTACTATATGTGAGTGATTGTAATTGTGTCTGTGTGTGTTTTTGTAGAGGGTTGTGGTGGGGGAGTGAGGATTCTGTTTTGCTGGATACACACACACACACACACACACATATATATATATATATATATATATATATATATATATATATATATATATATATATATATATATATATATATATATACATATATATATATATATATATATATATATATATATATATATGTATATATATATATATATATATATATATATATATATATATATATATATATATATACACGCACTGTTCATGCATATGAATTTACTGTATATAGAGTAGGATATATTCACATATATGAGCATGTATGGATATATACATACATACATACATATATAAGTTTGCATGCATATACGCAGGTAAATATTTCTGCCTCTGTGAGTACCGTAATTATGTTACTACACATGTAAATCTCCCTAAACAGAAAAAAAAACCCTCAAATATGCATCGAAACTCATGGCCCTTTCTCCCCAGGTATACGTGCGAGGGGCTCTCCAGCACCCTGCACCTGACCCCGAAGTCCTCCAGGGACTTCGGCGTCCTCTCCTGCTACGGGACCAACAAGAACGGCATCCAGCAGCAGCCCTGTACCTTTAATCTAGTTCCTGAAGGTAAGAGGTCGCTTAGGTTTAAGGGTTTAAAGGTCAATCCTGAATGGCAGAGGCAAGGGACAGTGACAAATGCCCTAAAGGCTCACCATATATCTGTATGATCAAAGCTCCAGCTAGGACCAGGGAGAAATAGGCAATAGACAGTGACAAAAACCCTGGAGAATCACCATATATCCAAGAGATCAACATCCAAGCTAGGACCAGGGAGGACAAAGCAATGGACAGTGATAAATGCCCTAGAGGCTCATCATATATCCATATGATCACCGCCCAGGCTAAGGCCAATGAGAACCAGCTAATGAACAGTCACAAGTTATAGGCTCACCATATGTCAGCATGATTAAAGCTCAATCCAGGAACAGGGAGGACCGGGCAATGGTTGCTGATGACTCAGCAAGTTTACAAGGATGGCGAGGTTGCAGAAACTACAAGAAACCATCAAGCTTCAGCGGGGCTCAAACCCTAGTGAAGTTGATCACCAAGCAGGGACGTTGATGGTGTTGTTTGAGATTATCTGTTGTTGAAGGCTAAATACAGTCTCTTGCTAAGTGAAGGTAAACTGTAAATATTATGGATACCGTTGTTGACATGAATTGCTTTTTTGAAAAAAAGTAACTAGGATTATGTAAATAAGCAGGAGTAAAAAGATTTAATCTATAGACATGTAATGAGAGAGAGAGAGAGAGAGAGAGAGAGAGAGAGAGAGAGAGAGAGAGAGAGAGAGAGAGAGAGAGAGAGAGAAGGGGGTTGGGGTCTTGTTGAAAAGCGTAATAAAAAGTTACTAGATGGTTAACTTTTTTATAGTTTGGTCAGCGAAGGATAGAATTATGCTCACTTTTTATATTTCATCAATAATTTCAAACACTAAATTAACATTCTAAAGTTTGATATATGGCAATTTATATTTCTTAACCAAGAATAATTACTTTAAAATATAAGTCTTCTGTCAAGCATATTTTCCATCTTGAAAAAAAAATGACAATTTCATCCAAAATTCTTTTGATTTATAGCTAATCAAAATTGCAATTTTCCCTAAAACTTCAAACTGCAGGTCTGCCTGAAGTTCAGGTGAACTGTTCCATATCCAAAGTGTCCTCAAACGAAGTAACAGTCGCTTGTGACCAGGCGAAATCAAACAGCCAACGTCAGCAGTTTCTCCACCAAGTGAGTCCTCTCTTACATGTATTTCATTTCTTGTCGCTTCCAGCGGGGGGGGGGGGTTGTATCTTGTAGTTTTAGATAACTGATGACTAATAATGGTCCTGGATGATAGTTATTGAATAACAGCAGTGAATATTCTCGTATTTTTCTTCCTACAGTTTCTATGTTTGATAAACAGGAGAACTCCTTTTTTAAAACTGATAATAGTACAAAGCAACAATCTATTGGAATTTCTAATGTTTGAAATCCATCACTATTTTTCATCGATGTTAATCTTCTTCCACAGGTTCGATTATCTTCAAGTGGGGAGCTCGTCCTGAACAAGTCTTCCAGTCAAGCCACAGTAGAATTGTCTTCCTTGGAGCCCAACAGAAAGTACATAGTCTCTGTTAGTGCAGTTAACGCCAGAGGAAAGACCCCGGTGAAAAATTTCCATATACAAACACAAAGAGAAGCCAAAATGCAAATAAGTTGGTGTAAAAGTATACGAAGTTTGTGTAGAAATAGTTGATTTGATATATTTCATGGCACTTTGAGTGATATATAAAAATTATCTGATTGAAATTTAGGTAATTAAAGTCTTTGAATTTGAAATCTAGCGAGGTTTTGTTCAAACAAAAAGGATGATGATGATTTGAACTTGTCTATTTACACATATTCTTCTTTCACGGGAAACAAATTGATAAAATTCATACATTTCTATTTTCTGATCTACTGTAGGCCTACCCTCCAGGCCAAAGCCCAGGAAGTTCCTTTGGATAATGGGGATAGGCCTAGGGATCGTCTTAACGGTAGTCGCACTTCTGGTAGGCCTATGGATGGCTCGAGGCAGACGGTCATCGCACACCCTGAGGAACCCAG
>NC_090753.1:57656182-57706182 GCF_036898095.1 Palaemon carinicauda
AAATCAATTAGCACATAGACTAAAATCTCATATAAATTCATATGAAAAGTATCCGTAATGATAACAACAACAACAACAATAGTAATAATAATAATAATGATGAGGATGATAATAATAATAATAATAATAATAATAATAATAATAATAATAATAATTATAATATTAATAAAAATAATAATGATAATCCTTGAAGCAGTTGGGAATACTCAAAGCAGTTTGGAATCCTTGGAGCAGTTGGAATCCTCAAAAGGATTTCGGAATCCTCGAAGCAGTTGGGAGTCTTCGAGGCAGTTGGGAGTCATGGAAGTAATAGGGAGTCCTCGAAGTAGTAAGGAATCCTTGAATCAGTTGGGAATCCTCAGAGCAGTTGGGAATCCTCGAATCAGTTGGAAATCCTCGAAGCGGTTTGACATCCTCGGAGCAGTTGGGAATCCTCGGAGCAGTTGGGAATCCTCAAATAAGTTGGGAATCCTCGAAGCAGTTGGGAATCCTTGTAGCATTTTGAAATCCTCAAAGCAGTTTGAAATCCTCAAAGAAGTTGGGAATCCTCGGAGCAGTTGAGAATCCTCGAAGCAGTTATAAATCCTTGAAGCAGTTGGGAATCCTTGCAGCAGTTGGAAATCCTCGGTGCATTTGGGAATCCTCGGAGCAGTTGGGAATCCTCGAAGCAGTTGGGAATCCTCAAGCAATTTGAAATCCTCGAAGCAGTTGAGAATCCTCGAAGCCGTTGGGAATTATTTGAGCACTTTGAAATCCTCGGGGCAGTTGGGAATCCTTGGAGCAGTTGGGAATCCTTGAAGCAATTGGTAATCCTCGGAGCAGTTGAGAATCCTCGAAGCAGTTTGAAATCCTCGAAGCAGTTGGGAATCCTCGGAGGTGTTTAGAATCCTCAAAGAAGTTGGAAATCCTCAGAGCAGTTGGGAATCCTCGCAGTTGGGAATCCTCGAAGCAGTTGGGAATCTTCTGAACAGTTGGGAATCGTCAAAGCAGTTGGGAGTCCCCGATGCATTTTGAAATCCTCAGAGCAGTTTGAAATCCTCAGAGCAGTTTGAAATCCTAGGAGCTGTTGGGAATCCTCAGAGCTGTTGGGAATCCTCGAAGCAGTTGGGAATCATCACAGCAGTTGGGAATCCTCGAAGCTGTTTGAAATCCCGAGAGCAGTTGGGAATCTTCAGAGCAGCGTGAAATCCTCAGAGCAGTGTGGAATCCTCGAAGCAGTTTGAAATCCTCGCGGCAGTTGGGAATCCTCGAAGCAGTTGGAAATCCTCGAAGCAGTTGGGATTCCTCAGAGCAGTTTGGAATCATCGAAGCAGTTTGAAATCCTCGAAGCAGTTGGAAATCCTCAAATCAGTTGGGAATCCTCAGAGCATATGGGAATCCTCGGAGCAGTTGGGAATACTCGAAGCAGTTGGAAATATTCAAAGCAGTTGGGAATCCCCGAAGCTATTTGAAATCCTTGAAGCAATTGGGAATAATTGGAGCAGTTGCGATCCTCAAGCAGTTTGAAATCCTCGAAGCAGTTAGGTATCCTTGAAGCAGTTCGGAATCCTCAAAGCAGTTGAGAATTCTCAAAGCAGTTGGGAATCCTCGAAGCAGTTTGAAATCCTCGAAGCAGTTGGGAATCCTCAGAGCAGTTGGGAATCCTCGAAGCAGTTAGAAATCCTAAAAGCAGTTGGGAATCTTCGGAGTAGTTGAAAACCCTTGAAGTTTGAAATGCTTGAAACAGTTGGGAATCCTCCAAGTAGTTTAGAAAACCTCAAAGCAGTTGGGAATCCTCGAAGCAGTAGGGAATCTTCGAAGCAGTTTGAAATCCTCGGAGCAGTTTGAAATCTTCGGAGCAGTTTGAAGTCTTTGGAGCTTTTGGGAATCCTTGGAGCTGTTGGGAATCCTCAAAGCTGTTTGAAATCCTCAGAGCAATTGGGAATCCTCGAAGCAGTTTGAAATCCTCGAAGCAGTTGGGAATCCTACAAGCAATTTAGAAATCCTTGAAGCAGTTGGGAATTCTCAAAGAAATTTGAAATCCTTGAGGCAGTTGGGAATCCTTGAAGCAGTTGGTAATACTCGGAGAAGTTGGGAATCCTCGAAGCAATTGGGAATCCCAAAAGTAGTTTGAAATCCTCGAAGCAGTTGGGAATCCTTGGAGAATTTGGGAATCCTAAAAGCAGTTGGGAATCCTCAAAGAAGTTAGGAATCCTCAGAGCAGTTGGAAATCCTCGCAGCAGTTGGAAATCCTTGCAGCAGTTGGGGATCCTCCAATCAGTTTTAAATCCTCAAAGCAGTTGGGAATCCTCGGAGCAGTTTGAAATCCTTGGAGCAGTTGGGGATCCTCGAAGCAGTTTGAAATCCTTGAAACACTTGGGAGTCCTCAAAG
This sequence comes from Palaemon carinicauda, assembly GCF_036898095.1. Lineage (NCBI taxonomy): Eukaryota > Metazoa > Arthropoda > Malacostraca > Decapoda > Palaemonidae > Palaemon > Palaemon carinicauda. The sequence continues at coordinate 57,658,554 of NC_090753.1, forward strand.
CAGTTGAAAATCCACGGAGCTGTTAGGAATCTTCGGAGCAGTTCGAAATCCTCGGAGCAGTGTGGAATCCTCAAAGAAGTTTGAAATCCCGTGGCAGTTGGGGATCCTCGAAACAGTTGGGAATTCTCGAAGCAGTTTGAAATCCTCGAAGCTCTTGGCGATCTTGAAGCAGTTTGGAATCCTCGGAGCAGTTTGGAATCCTCGAAGCAGTTTGAAATCCACGAAATAGTTTGAAATCCTCGGAGCAGTTGGGAATACTCATAGCAGTTGGGAAAACTCGAAGCAGTTGGGAATCCTCGAAGCAGTTTGAAATCCTCAGAGCAGTTTGAAATCCTCAAAGCAGTTTGTAATCCTCAGAGCTGTTGGGAATCCTCAGAGCTGTTGGGAATCCTCAAAGCAGTTGGGAATCATCACAGCAGTTGGGAATCCTCGAAGCTGTTTGAAATCCTCGAAGTAATTTGAAATCCTCGAATAAGTTGGGAATCCTAGAAGCAGTTTGAAATCCTGGAAGAAGTTGGGAATCCTCGAAGCAGTTTGAAATCCTGGGAGGAGTTGGGAATCCTAGAAGCAGTTTGAATCCTCAAAGGAGTTGGGAATTCACGAAGAAGCTTGAAATCCTCGAAGCAGTTGGAAATCCTCGAAGCAGCTGGGAATCTTCAGAGCAGCGTGAAATCCTCAGAGCAGTGTGGAATCCTCGAAGCAGTTTGAAATCCTCGCGGCAGTTGGAAATCCTCGAAGCAGTTGGAAATCCTCGAAGCAGTTGGGATTCCTCAGAGCAGTTTGGAATCATCGAAGCAGTTTGAAATCCTCGAAGCAGTTGGAAATCCTCAAATCAGTTGGGAATCCTCAGAGCATATGGGAATCCTCGGAGCAGTTGGGAATACTCGAAGCAGTTGGAAATATTAAAAGCAATTGGAAATCCCCGAAGATATTTGAAATCCTTGAAGCAATTGGGAATAATCAGAGCAGTTGGGATCCTCAAGCAGTTTGAAATCCTCGAAGCAGTTGGGTATCCTTGAAGCAGTTCGGAATCCTCAAAGCAGTTGAGAATTCTCAAAGCAGTTGGGAATCCTCGAAGCAGTTTGAAATCCTCGAAGCAGTTGGGAATCCTCAGAGCAGTTGGGAATCCTCGAAGCAGTTAGAAATCCTAAAAGCAGTTGGGAATCCTCGGAGTAGTTGAAAATCCTCGAAGTTTGAAATCCTTGAAACAGTTGGGAATCCTCCAAGTAGTTTAGAAAACCTCAAAGCAGTTGGGAATCCTCAAAGCAGTAGGGAATCTTCGAAGCAGTTTGAAACCCTCAGAGCAGTTTGAAATCTTCGGAGCAGTTTGAAGTCTTTGGAGCTTTAGGGAATCCTTGGAGCTGTTGGGAATCCTCAAAGCTGTTTGAAATCCTCAGAGCAATTGGGAATCCTCAAAGCAATTTAGAAATCCTCGAAGCAATTGGGAATTCTCAAAGAAATTTGAAATCCTTGAGGCAGTTGGGAATTCTTGAAGCAGTTGGTAATACTCGGAGAAGTTGGGAATCCTCGAAGCAGTTGGGAATCCCAAAAGTAGTTTGAAATCCTCGAAGCAGTTGGGAATCCTTGGAGAATTTGGGAATCCTAAAAGCAGTTGGGAATCCTCAAAGAAGTTAGGAATCCTCAGAGCAGTTGGAAATCCTTGCAGCAGTTGGAAATCCTTGCAGCAGTTGGGATCCTCCAATCAGTTTTAAATCCTCAAAGCAGTTGGGAATCCTCGGAGCAGTTGGGAATCCTCGAAGCAGTTTGAAATCCTTGAAACACTTGGGAGTCCTCAAAGCAGTTGGAAATCCACGAAGCTGTTGGGAATCTTCGGAGCAGTTCGAAATCCTCGGAGCAGTGTGGAATCCTCAAAGAAGTTTGAAATCCTCGTGGCAGTTGGGGATCCTCGAAACAGTTGGGAATTCTCGAAGCAGTTTGAAATCCTCGAAGCTCTTGGCGATCTTGAAGCAGTTTGGAATCCTCGGAGCAGTTTGGAATCCTCGAAGCAGTTTGAAATCCTCGAAACAGTTTGAAATCCTCGGAGCAGTTGGGAATACTCATAGCAGTTGGGAATACTCGAAGCAGTTGGGAATCCTCGAAGCAGTTTGAAATCCTCAGAGCAGTTTGAAATCCTCAGAGCAGTTTGTAATCCTCAGAGCTGTTGGGAATCCTCAGAGCTGTTGGGAATCCTCGAAGAAGTTGGGAATCATCACAGCAATTGGGAATCCTCGAAGCTGTTTGAAATCCTCGAAGCAATTTGAAATCCTCGAATAAGTTGGGAATCCTCGAAGCAGTTTGAAATCCTGGAAGAAGTTGGGAATCCTCAAAGCAGTTTGAAATCCTGGGAGGAGTTGGGAATCCTAGAAGCAGTTTGAATCCTCAAAGGAGTTGGGAATTCTCGAAGAAGCTTGAAATCCTCGAAGCAGTTGGAAATCCTCGAAGCAGCTGGGAATCCTTGGAAAAGTTGGGAATCCTCAGAGCATTTGGGAATCCTCGGAGCAGTTAGGAATCCTCAAAGAATTCGAGAATCTACGCAGAAGTTGGAAATCCTCGCAGCAGTTGGGGATCCTCGCAGCAGTTGGAAATCCTCAAAGCAGTTGGGAATCCTCGGAGGAGTTTGAATTCCTCGGAGGAGTTTGAATTCCTCGGAGCAATTGGGAATCCTCGAAGCAGTTGGAAATCCTTGGAGCAGTTGGAAATCTTGAGAGCAGAGTGAAATCCTCGAAGCAGTGTGGAATCCTCGAAGCAGTTGGAAATCCTTGGAGCAGTTGGAAATCTTGAGAGAAGAGTGAAATCCTCGAAGCAGTTTGAAATCCTCGGAGCAGTTGGAAATCCTCAAATCAGTTGAGAATCTTCAGAGCATATGGGAATCCTCGGAGCAGTTGGGAATACTTGAAGCAGTTGGAAATACTCGAAGCAGTTGGGAATCCCCGAAGCTGTTTGAAATCCTTAAAGCAGATGCGAATGCTCGGAGCAGTTTGGATCCTCAAGCAGTTTGAAATCTTCGAAGCAGTTGGGTATCCTTGAAGCAGTTGGGATTCCATAAAGCAGTTTGGAATCCTCGAAGCAGTTGGGAATCCTCAGAGCAGTTGGGAATCCTCAAAGCAGTTGGGAATCCTCAGAGCAGTTGGGAATCCTCAAAGCAGTTTGAAATCTTCAAAACAGATGGGAATCCTCGGAATAGTTGAAAATCCTCGCACTTTGAAATTCTTGAAACAGTTGGGAATCCTCCAAGCAGTAGGGAATCTTCAAAGCAGTTTGAAATCCTCGGAGCAGTTTGAAATCTTCGGAGCAGTTTGAAATCTTTGGACCTGTTGGGAATCCTTGGAGCTGTTTGAAATCCTCAGAGCAGCTGGGAATCCTCAAAGCTGTTTGAAATCCTCAAAGCAGTTTAAAATCCTCGAAGCAGTTGGGAATCCTGCAAGCAGTTTAGAAATCCTCGAAGCAGTTGGGAATACCTGAAGCAGTTGGTAATACTCGGAGAAGTTGGGAATCCTCAAAGCAATTGGGAATCCCCAAAGCAGTTTGAAATCCTCAGTGAAGTTGGGAATCCTTGGAGAATTTGGGAATCCTAAAAGCAGTTGGGAATCTTCAAAGAAAATAGGAATCCTCGCAGGAGTTGGAAATCCTCGCAGCAGTTGGGATCCTCGAAACAGTTTTAAATCCTCAAAGCAGTTGGGAATCCTCAGAGCAGTTTGAAATTCTCAGAGCATTTGAAAATCCTCGAAGCAGTTTGAAATCCTTGAAGCATTTTGGAGTCCTCAAAGCAGTTGGAAATCCACGGAGCAGTTGGGAATCTTCGTACCAGTTTGAAATCCTCGGAGTAGTGTGGAATCCTGGAAGAAGTTTGAAATCCTCGTGGCAGTTGCGAAACCCCGGAGCAGTTGGGAATTCTCGAAGCAGTTTGAAATCCTAGAAGCTCTTGGGGATCTAAAAGCAGTTTGGAATCCTCGGAGCTGTTTGGAATCCTCGAAGCAGTTTGAAATCCTCGAAGCAGTTTGAAAACCTCGGAGCAGTTAGGAATACTCGAAGCAGTTGGGAATATTCGAAGTAGTTGGGAATTCTCGAAACAGTTTGAAATCCTCAGAGCAGTTTGAAATCCTCGGAGCTGTTGGGAATCCTCAGAGCTGTTGGGAATCCTTGAAGCAGTTGGGAATCCTTGAAGCTGTTTGAAATCCTCGAAGCAGTTTGAAATCCTTGAAGCAGTTGGGAATCCTTGAAGCAGTTTGAAATCCTGGAAGATGGGAATCCTCAAAGCAGTTTGAAATCCTAGGAGCAGTTGGGAATCCTAGAAGCAGTTTGAAATCCTCAAAGGAGTTGGGAATTCTCGAAAAAGTTCGAAATCCTCGAAGCTGTTGGGAATCCTCGAAACAGCTGGGAATCCTTGAAGTTGGGAATCCTCGGAGCATTTGGGAATCCTCAGAGCTGATGGGAATCCTTGAAGCAGTTGGGAATCATCAGAGCAGTTGGGAATCCTTGAAGCTGTTTGAAATCCACGAAGCAGTTTGAAATCCTCGAAGCAGTTGGGAATCCTTGAAGGAGTTTGAAATCCTGGAAGAAGTTGGGAATCCTTGAAGCAGTTTGAAATCCTAGGAGCAGTTGGGAATCCTAGAAGCAGTTTGAAATCCTCAAAGGAGTTGGGAATTCTCGAAGAAGTTCAAAATCCTCGAAGCATTTGGGAATCCTCGAAGCAGCTGGGAATCCTCGAAGTTGGGAATCCTCGGAGCATTTGGGAATCCTCGGAGCAGTTAGGAATCCTCAAGGAATTCAAGAATCCATGCAGAAGTTGGAAATCCTCGCAGCAGGTGGGGATCCTCGCAGCAGTTGGGAATCCTCGAAGTTGGAAATCCTCGGACCAGTTGGGAATCTTCAGAACAGAGTGAAATCCACGGAGCAGACTGGAATCCTCGAAGCAGTTTGAAATCCTCGAGACATTTGGGAATCCTCAAGGCAGTTGAAAATCCTCGAAGACATTGGGAATCCTCAGAGCAGTTTGAAATCCTCGAAGCAGTTGGAAATCCTCAAATCAGTTGGAAATCCTCAAATCAGTTGGAAATCCTCGCAGCAGTTGGAAATCCTTGCAGCAGTTGGGGATCCTCCAATCAGTTTTAAATCCTCAAAGCAGTTGGGAATCCTAGGAGCAGTTTGAAATCCTCGGAGCAGTTGGGGATCCTCGAAGCAGTTTGAAATCCTTGAAACACTTGGGAGTCCTCAAAGCAGTTGAAAATCCACGGAGCTGTTAGGAATCTTCGGAGCAGTTCGAAATCCTCGGAGCAGTGTGGAATCCTCAAAGAAGTTTGAAATCCCGTGGCAGTTGGGGATCCTCGAAACAGTTGGGAATTCTCGAAGCAGTTTGAAATCCTCGAAGCTCTTGGCGATCTTGAAGCAGTTTGGAATCCTCGGAGCAGTTTGGAATCCTCGAAGCAGTTTGAAATCCACGAAATAGTTTGAAATCCTCGGAGCAGTTGGGAATACTCATAGCAGTTGGGAAAACTCGAAGCAGTTGGGAATCCTCGAAGCAGTTTGAAATCCTCAGAGCAGTTTGGAATCCTCAAAGCAGTTTGTAATCCTCAGAGCTGTTGGGAATCCTCAGAGCTGTTGGGAATCCTCAGAGCTGTTGGGAATCCTCAAAGCAGTTGGGAATCATCACAGCAGTTGGGAATCCTCGAAGCTGTTTGAAATCCTCGAAGTAATTTGAAATCCTCGAATAAGTTGGGAATCCTAGAAGCAGTTTGAAATCCTGGAAGAAGTTGGGAATCCTCAAAGCAGTTTGAAATCCTGGGAGGAGTTGGGAATCCTAGAAGCAGTTTGAATCCTCAAAGGAGTTGGGAATTCACGAAGAAGCTTGAAATCCTCGAAGCAGTTGGAAATCCTCGAAGCAGCTGGGAATCTTCAGAGCAGCGTGAAATCCTCAGAGCAGTGTGGAATCCTCGAAGCAGTTTGAAATCCTCGCGGCAGTTGGAAATCCTCGAAGCAGTTGGAAATCCTCGAAGCAGTTGGGATTCCTCAGAGCAGTTTGGAATCATCGAAGCAGTTTGAAATCCTCGAAGCAGTTGGAAATCCTCAAATCAGTTGGGAATCCTTGAGGTTGGGAATCCTCGGAGCATTTGGAAATCCTCGAAGCAGCTGGGAATCTTCAGAGCAGCGTGAAATCCTCAGAGCAGTGTGGAATCCTTGAAGCTTTTTGAAATCCACGAAGCAGTTTGAAATCCTCGAAGCAGTTGGGAATCCTTGAAGGAGTTTGAAATCCTGGAAGAAGTTGGGAATCCTTGAAGCAGTTTGAAATCCTAGGAGCAGTTGGGAATCCTAGAAGCAGTTTGAAATCCTCAAAGGAGTTGGGAATTCTCGAAGAAGTTTGAAATCCTCGAAGCAGTTGGGAATCCTCGAAGCAGCTGGGAATCCTCGAAGTTGGGAATCCTCGGAGCATTTGGGAATCCTCGGAGCAGTTAGGAATCCTCAAGGAATTCAAGAATCCACGCAGCAGTTGGAAATCCTCGCAGCAGGTGGGGATCCTCGCAGCAGTTGGGAATCCTCGAAGAAGTTGGAAATCCTCGGAGCAGTTGGGAATCTTCAGAACAGAGTGAAATCCACGGAGCAGACTGGAATCCTCGAAGCAGTTTGAAATCCTCGAGACATTTGGGAATCCTCAAGGCAGTTGAAAATCCTCGAAGACATTGGGAATCCTCAGAGCAGTTTGAAATCCTCGAAGCAGTTGGAAATCCTCAAATCAGTTGGAAATCCTCAAATCAGTTGGGAATCCTCGGAGCAGTTGGGAATACTAGAAGCAGTTGGAAATACTCGAAGCAGTTGGGAATCCCCGAAGCTGTTTGAAATCCTTGAAGCAGTTGGGAATGCTCGGAGCAGTTGGGATCCTCAAGCAGTTTGAAATCCTCGAAGCAGTTGGGTATCCTCGAAGCAGTTGGGAATCATCAAAGCAGTTGGGAATTCTCAAAGCAGTTGGGAATCCTCGAAGCAGTTTAAAATCCTCGAAGCAGTTGGAAATCCTCGGAGCAGTTGGAAATCCTCGGAGCAGTTTGAAATCCTCAAAGCAGTTGGGAATCCTCGGAGTAGTTGAAAATCCTCGCAGTTTGAAATCCTTGAAGCAGTTGGGATTCCTCCAAGTAGTTTAGAAATCATCGAAACAGTTGGGAATCCTCGAAGCAGTAGGGAATCTTCGAAGCAGTTTAAAATCCTCAGAGCAGTTTGAAATCTTCGGAACAGTTTTAAATCTTTGGAGCCGTTGGGAATCCTCGAAGCAGTTGGGAATCCTCAAAGCATTTTGAAATCCTCAGAGCAAATTGAAATCCTTGGAGCTGTTGGGAATCTTCAGAGCTGTTAGGAATCCTCGAAGCAGTTGGGAATCATCAGAGCAGTTGGGAATCCTCGAAGCTGTTTGAAATCCCCGGAGCAGTTGGGAATCTACAGAGCAGAATGAAATCCTCAGAGCGGTGTGGAATCCTCGAAGCAGTTTGAAATCCTCGGGGCAGTTGAGAATCCTCACAGAAGTTGGGAATCCTCGAAGCAGTTTGAAATCCTCAGAGCAGTTTGGAATCCTCGAAGCAGTTTGAAATCCTCAAAGCAGTGGGAAATCCTCAAATCAGTTGGGAATCCTCGGAGCATATGGGAATCCTCGGAGCAGTTGGGAATACTCGAAGCAGTTGGAAATACTCAAAGCAATTGGGAATCCTCAAAGCAGTAGGGAATCTTCGAAGCAGTTTGAAATCCTCGGAGCAGTTTGAAATCTTCGGAGCATTTTGAAATCTTTGGAGCTGGTGGGAATCCTCGGAGCTGTTGGGAATCCTCGAACTGTTTGAAATCCTCAGAGCAATTTGAAATCCTCAGAGCAGTTTGAAATCCTTTTAGCTGTTGGGAATCTTCAGAGCTGTTGGGAATCCTTGAAGCAGTTGGGAATCATCAGATCAGTTGGGAATCCTGGAAGCTGTTTGAAATCCTCGGAGCAGTTGGGAATTTTCTGAGCAGAATGAAATCCTCAAAGCAGTGTGGAATCCTCGAAGCAGTTTGAAATCCTCGGGGAAGTTGGAAATCCTCACAGAAGTTGGGTATCCTCAGAGCAATTTGGAATCCTCGAAGCAGTTTGATATTCTCGAAGCAGTTGGAAATCTTCAAATCAGTTGGGAATCCTCGGAGCATAAGGGAATCCTCGGAGCTGTTGGGAATACTCGAAGCAGTTGGAAATACTCAAAGCAGTTGGGAATCCTCGAAGCAGTAGGGAATCTTCAAAGCAGTTTGAAATCCTTGAAGCATTTTGAAATCTTCGGAGCAGTTTGAAATCTTTGGAGCTGTTGGGAATCCTCGGAGTTGTTGGGAATCCTCGAACTGTTTGAAATCCTCAGAGCAGTTGGGAATCCTCAAAGCTGTTTGATATCCTCGAAGCAGTTCGAAGCAGTAGGGAATCCTACAAGCAGTTTAGAAATCCTCGAAGTAGTTGGGAATTCTCGAACTGTTTGAAATCCTCAGAGCAGTTGGGAATCCTCAAAGCTGTTTGATATCCTCGAAGCAGTTCGAAGCAGTAGGGAATCCTACAAGCAGTTTAGAAATCCTCGAAGTAGTTGGGAATTCTCGAAGAAATTTGAAATCCTTGAAGCAGTTGTTAATACTCGTAGAAGTTGGGAATCCTCAAAGCAGTTGGGAATCCCCAAAGCAGTTTGAAATCCTCGGAGAAGTTGGGAAGCCTTAGAGAATTTGGAAATCCTAAAAGCAGTGGGGAATCTTCATAGAAGTTAGGAATCTTCGCAGCAGTTGGAAATCCTCGCAGCAGTTGGAGATCCTCCAATCAGTTTTAAATCTTCAAAGCAGTTGGGAATCCTCGGAGCAGTTTGAAATCCTCAGAGCAGTTGGGAATCCTCGAAGCAGTTTGAAACCCTTGAAGCACTTGGGAGTCCTCAAAGCAGTTGGAAATCCTCGGAGCAGTTGGGAATCTTCGGAACAGTTTGAAATCCTCAGAGTAGTGTGGAATCCTCAAAGAAGTTTGAAATCCTCGTGGAAGTTGGGAATCCTCGGAGCAGTTGGGAATTCTCGAAGCAGTTTGAAATCCTCAAAGCTCTTGGGGATCTTGGAGCAGTTTGGAATCCTCGGAGCAGTTTGGAATCCTCGAAGCAGTTTAAAATCCTCGAAGCAGTTTGGGAATACTTGAAGCAGTTGGGAATACTCGAAGCAGTTGGGAATATTCGAAGCAGTTGGGAATCCTCAAAGCTGTTTCAAATCCTCAAAGTAGTAGGGATTGCTCGTAGCAGTTGGGAATCCTCGGGCAGTTTGAAATCCTTGAAGCAGTTGAGAATCTTCGAAGCAGTTGGGAATCCTCAAAACAGTTTGAAATCCTCAAAGCAGTATGAAATCCTCGAAGCAGTATGGAATCCTTTGAGCAGTTGGGAATCCTCGAAGCACTTTGAAATTCTTAAAGCAGTTGGGAATCCTCGGAGCAGTTGAAAATCCTCGAAGCAGATTGAAATCCTCGAAGCAGTTGGAAATCCTCGAATCAGTTGGGAATCCTCTAAGCAGTTTAGAAATCCTCGAAACAGTTGGGATTCCTCAAACCAGTTGGGAATCCTCGAAGTTGTTTGAAATCCTCGAAGCAGTTGGGAATTTTTGAAGCAGCTTGAAATCCTTAGAGCAGTCTGAAATCCTCGAAGCAGTTGGGAATCCTCGGAGCTGTTGGGAATCCTCGAAGCTGTTTGAAATCCTCTAGCAGTTGGGAATTCTCAGAACAGTTGGGAATCCTCGAAGCTGTTTGAAATCCTAGAGGCAGTTTGAAATCCTCAACGCAGTTTGAAATCGTCTTAACAGTAGTGAATCCTCAAGGCAGTTTGAAATCCTCGAAGCAGTCGGGAATCTTCCAAGCAGTTGGGAATCCATGAAGCAGTTTGAAATTCTTGAGGGCATTGGGAATATTTGGGGCAGTTGGGAATTCTCGAAGCAGTTTGAAATCCTTCAGATAGTTGGGAATTTTTGAATAAGTTTGAAATCCTCGAAGCAGTTAGGAATCCTTGAAGCAGTCGGGAATCCTCAGAACAGTTTGAAATCCTCGAAGCATTGGGAATCTTCATAACAGCTTGAAATTCTTGGAGCAGTTGGGAATCCACGGAGCTGTGGGGAATCCTCAAAACAGTTTGAAATCCTCAAAGAGGTTGGGAATCCTCAGAACAGTTGGGAATCCTCAGAGCGGTTGGGGATCTTTGAAGCAGTTTGAAATCCTCCATGCAGTTGGGAATCTTCGAAGCAGTTTGAAATCCTCGGGGAAGTTGGGAATCCTCACAGAAGTTGGGTATCCTCAGAGCAATTTGGAATCCTCGAAGCAGTTTGATATCCTCGAAGCAGTTGGAAATCCTCAAATCAGTTGGGAATCCTCGGAGCATATGGGAATCCTTGGAGCAGTTGGGAATACTCAAAGCAGTTGGAAATACTCAAAGCAGTTGGGAATCCTCGAAGCAGTAGGGAATCTTTGAAGCAGTTTGAAATCCTTGAAGCAGTCTGAAATCCTCGAAGCAGTTGGGAATCCTCGGAGCTGTTGGGAATCCTCGAAGCTGTTTGAAATCCTCTAGCAGTTGGGAATTCTCAGAACAGTTGGGAATCCTCGAAACTGTTTGAAATCCTAGAGGCAGTTTGAAATCCTCAACGCAGTTTGAAATCGTCTTAACAGTAGTGAATCCTCAAGGCAGTTTGAAATCCTCGAAGCAGTCGGGAATCTTCCAAGCAGTTGGGAATCCATGAAGCAGTTTGAAATTCTTGAGGGCATTGGGAATATTTAGGGCAGTTGGGAATTCTCGAAGCAGTTTGAAATCCTTCAAATAGTTGGGAATTTTTGAATAAGTTTGAAATCCTCGAAGCAGTTAGGAATCCTTGAAGCAGTCGGGAATCCTCAGAACAGTTCGAAATCCTCGGAGCAGTGTGGAATCCTCAAAGAAGTTTGAAATCCCGTGGCAGTTGGGGATCCTCGAAACAGTTGGGAATTCTCGAAGCAGTTTGAAATCCTCGAAGCTCTTGGCGATCTTGAAGCAGTTTGGAATCCTCGGAGCAGTTTGGAATCCTCGAAGCAGTTTGAAATCCACGAAATAGTTTGAAATCCTCGGAGCAGTTGGGAATACTCATAGCAGTTGGGAAAACTCGAAGCAGTTGGGAATCCTCGAAGCAGTTTGAAATCCTCAGAGCAGTTTGAAATCCTCAAAGCAGTTTGTAATCCTCAGAGCTGTTGGGAATCCTCAGAGCTGTTGGGAATCCTCAAAGCAGTTGGGAATCATCACAGCAGTTGGGAATCCTCGAAGCTGTTTGAAATCCTCGAAGTAATTTGAAATCCTCGAATAAGTTGGGAATCCTAGAAGCAGTTTGAAATCCTGGAAGAAGTTGGGAATCATCGAAGCAGTTTGAAATCCTGGGAGGAGTTGGGAATCCTAGAAGCAGTTTGAATCCTCAAAGGAGTTGGGAATTCACGAAGAAGCTTGAAATCCTCGAAGCAGTTGGAAATCCTCGAAGCAGCTGGGAATCTTCAGAGCAGCGTGAAATCCTCAGAGCAGTGTGGAATCCTTGAAGCTGTTTGAAATCCACGAAGCAGTTTGAAATCCTCGAAGCAGTTGGGAATCCTTGAAGGAGTTTGAAATCCTGGAAGAAGTTGGGAATCCTTGAAGCAGTTTGAAATCCTAGGAGCAGTTGGGAATCCTAGAAGCAGTTTGAAATCCTCAAAGGAGTTGGGAATTCTCGAAGAAGTTCGAAATCCTCGAAGCAGTTGGGAATCCTCGAAGCAGCTGGGAATCCTCGAAGTTGGGAATCCTCGGAGCATTTAGGAATCCTCGGAGCAGTTAGGAATCCTCAAGGAATTCAAGAATCCACGCAGAAGTTGGAAATCCTCGTAGCAGGTGGGGATCCTCGCAGCAGTTGGGAATCCTCGAAGAAGTTGGAAATCCTCGGAGCAGTTGGGAATCTTCAGAACAGAGTGAAATCCACGGAGCAGACTGGAATCCTCGAAGCAGTTTGAAATCCTCGAGACATTTGGGAATCCTCAAGGCAGTTGAAAATCCTCGAAGACATTGGGAATCCTCAGAGCAGTTTGAAATCCTCGAAGCAGTTGGAAATCCTCAAATCAGTTGGAAATCCTCAAATCAGTTGGGAATCCTCGGAGCAGTTGGGAATACTAGAAGCAGTTGGAAATACTCAAAGCAGTTGGGAATCCCCGAAGCTGTTTGAAATCCTTGAAGCAGTTGGGAATGCTCGGAGCAGTTGGGATCCTCAAGCAGTTTGAAATCCTCGAAGCAGTTGGGTATCCTCGAAGCAGTTGGGAATCATCAAAGCAGTTGGGAATTCTCAAAGCAGTTGGGAATCCTCGAAGCAGTTTAAAATCCTCGAAGCAGTTGGAAATCCTCGGAGCAGTTGGAAATCCTCGGAGCAGTTTGAAATCCTCAAAGCAGTTGGGAATCCTCGGAGTAGTTGAAAATCCTCGCAGTTTGAAATCCTTGAAGCAGTTGGGATTCCTCCAAGTAGTTTAGAAATCATCGAAACAGTTGGGAATCCTCGAAGCAGTAGGGAATCTTCGAAGCAGTTTAAAATCCTCAGAGCAGTTTGAAATCTTCGGAACAGTTTTAAATCTTTGGAGCCGTTGGGAATCCTCGAAGCAGTTGGGAATCCTCAAAGCATTTTGAAATCCTCAGAGCAAATTGAAATCCTTGGAGCTGTTGGGAATCTTCAGAGCTGTTAGGAATCCTCGAAGCAGTTGGGAATCATCAGAGCAGTTGGGAATCCTCGAAGCTGTTTGAAATCCCCGGAGCAGTTGGGAATCTACAGAGCAGAATGAAATCCTCAGAGCGGTGTGGAATCCTCGAAGCAGTTTGAAATCCTCGGGGCAGTTGAGAATCCTCACAGAAGTTGGGAATCCTCGAAGCAGTTTGCAATCCTCAGAGCAGTTTGGAATCCTCGAAGCAGTTTGAAATCCTCAAAGCAGTGGGAAATCCTCAAATCAGTTGGGAATCCTCGGAGCATATGGGAATCCTCGGAGCAGTTGGGAATACTCGAAGCAGTTGGAAATACTCAAAGCAATTGGGAATCCTCAAAGCAGTAGGGAATCTTCGAAGCAGTTTGAAATCCTCGGAGCAGTTTGAAATCTTCGGAGCATTTTGAAATCTTTGGAGCTGGTGGGAATCCTCGGAGCTGTTGGGAATCCTCGAACTGTTTGAAATCCTCAGAGCAATTTGAAATCCTCAGAGCAGTTTGAAATCCTTTTAGCTGTTGGGAATCTTCAGAGCTGTTGGGAATCCTTGAAGCAGTTGGGAATCATCAGATCAGTTGGGAATCCTGGAAGCTGTTTGAAATCCTCGGAGCAGTTGGGAATTTTCTGAGCAGAATGAAATCCTCAAAGCAGTGTGGAATCCTCGAAGCAGTTTGAAATCCTCGGGGAAGTTGGAAATCCTCACAGAAGTTGGGTATCCTCAGAGCAATTTGGAATCCTCGAAGCAGTTTGATATTCTCGAAGCAGTTGGAAATCTTCAAATCAGTTGGGAATCCTCGGAGCATAAGGGAATCCTCGGAGCTGTTGGGAATACTCGAAGCAGTTGGAAATACTCAAAGCAGTTGGGAATCCTCGAAGCAGTAGGGAATCTTCAAAGCAGTTTGAAATCCTTGAAGCATTTTGAAATCTTCGGAGCAGTTTGAAATCTTTGGAGCTGTTGGGAATCCTCGGAGTTGTTGGGAATCCTCGAACTGTTTGAAATCCTCAGAGCAGTTGGGAATCCTCAAAGCTGTTTGATATCCTCGAAGCAGTTCGAAGCAGTAGGGAATCCTACAAGCAGTTTAGAAATCCTCGAAGTAGTTGGGAATTCTCGAACTGTTTGAAATCCTCAGAGCAGTTGGGAATCCTCAAAGCTGTTTGATATCCTCGAAGCAGTTCGAAGCAGTAGGGAATCCTACAAGCAGTTTAGAAATCCTCGAAGTAGTTGGGAATTCTCGAAGAAATTTGAAATCCTTGAAGCAGTTGGGAATCCTTGAAGCAGTTGTTAATACTCGTAGAAGTTGGGAATCCTCAAAGCAGTTGGGAATCCCCAAAGCAGTTTGAAATCCTCGGAGAAGTTGGGAAGCCTTAGAGAATTTGGAAATCCTAAAAGCAGTGGGGAATCTTCATAGAAGTTAGGAATCTTCGCAGCAGTTGGAAATCCTCGCAGCAGTTGGAGATCCTCCAATCAGTTTTAAATCTTCAAAGCAGTTGGGAATCCTCGGAGCAGTTTGAAATCCTCAGAGCAGTTGGGAATCCTCGAAGCAGTTTGAAACCCTTGAAGCACTTGGGAGTCCTCAAAGCAGTTGGAAATCCTCGGAGCAGTTGGGAATCTTCGGAACAGTTTGAAATCCTCAGAGTAGTGTGGAATCCTCAAAGAAGTTTGAAATCCTCGTGGAAGTTGGGAATCCTCGGAGCAGTTGGGAATTCTCGAAGCAGTTTGAAATCCTCAAAGCTCTTGGGGATCTTGGAGCAGTTTGGAATCCTCGGAGCAGTTTGGAATCCTCGAAGCAGTTTAAAATCCTCGAAGCAGTTTGGGAATACTTGAAGCAGTTGGGAATACTCGAAGCAGTTGGGAATATTCGAAGCAGTTGGGAATCCTCAAAGCTGTTTCAAATCCTCAAAGTAGTAGGGATTGCTCGTAGCAGTTGGGAATCCTCGGGCAGTTTGAAATCCTTGAAGCAGTTGAGAATCTTCGAAGCAGTTGGGAATCCTCAAAACAGTTTGAAATCCTCAAAGCAGTATGAAATCCTCGAAGCAGTATGGAATCCTTTGAGCAGTTGGGAATCCTCGAAGCACTTTGAAATTCTTAAAGCAGTTGGGAATCCTCGGAGCAGTTGAAAATCCTCGAAGCAGATTGAAATCCTCGAAGCAGTTGGAAATCCTCGAATCAGTTGGGAATCCTCTAAGCAGTTTAGAAATCCTCGAAACAGTTGGGATTCCTCAAACCAGTTGGGAATCCTCGAAGTTGTTTGAAATCCTCGAAGCAGTTGGGAATTTTTGAAGCAGCTTGAAATCCTTAGAGCAGTCTGAAATCCTCGAAGCAGTTGGGAATCCTCGGAGCTGTTGGGAATCCTCGAAGCTGTTTGAAATCCTCTAGCAGTTGGGAATTCTCAGAACAGTTGGGAATCCTCGAAGCTGTTTGAAATCCTAGAGGCAGTTTGAAATCCTCAACGCAGTTTGAAATCGTCTTAACAGTAGTGAATCCTCAAGGCAGTTTGAAATCCTCGAAGCAGTCGGGAATCTTCCAAGCAGTTGGGAATCCATGAAGCAGTTTGAAATTCTTGAGGGCATTGGGAATATTTGGGGCAGTTGGGAATTCTCGAAGCAGTTTGAAATCCTTCAGATAGTTGGGAATTTTTGAATAAGTTTGAAATCCTCGAAGCAGTTAGGAATCCTTGAAGCAGTCGGGAATCCTCAGAACAGTTTGAAATCCTCGAAGCATTGGGAATCTTCATAACAGCTTGAAATTCTTGGAGCAGTTGGGAATCCACGGAGCTGTGGGGAATCCTCAAAACAGTTTGAAATCCTCAAAGAGGTTGGGAATCCTCAGAACAGTTGGGAATCCTCAGAGCGGTTGGGGATCTTTGAAGCAGTTTGAAATCCTCCATGCAGTTGGGAATCTTCGAAGCAGTTTGAAATCCTCGGGGAAGTTGGGAATCCTCACAGAAGTTGGGTATCCTCAGAGCAATTTGGAATCCTCGAAGCAGTTTGATATCCTCGAAGCAGTTGGAAATCCTCAAATCAGTTGGGAATCCTCGGAGCATATGGGAATCCTTGGAGCAGTTGGGAATACTCAAAGCAGTTGGAAATACTCAAAGCAGTTGGGAATCCTCGAAGCAGTAGGGAATCTTTGAAGCAGTTTGAAATCCTTGAAGCAGTCTGAAATCCTCGAAGCAGTTGGGAATCCTCGGAGCTGTTGGGAATCCTCGAAGCTGTTTGAAATCCTCTAGCAGTTGGGAATTCTCAGAACAGTTGGGAATCCTCGAAACTGTTTGAAATCCTAGAGGCAGTTTGAAATCCTCAACGCAGTTTGAAATCGTCTTAACAGTAGTGAATCCTCAAGGCAGTTTGAAATCCTCGAAGCAGTCGGGAATCTTCCAAGCAGTTGGGAATCCATGAAGCAGTTTGAAATTCTTGAGGGCATTGGGAATATTTAGGGCAGTTGGGAATTCTCGAAGCAGTTTGAAATCCTTCAAATAGTTGGGAATTTTTGAATAAGTTTGAAATCCTCGAAGCAGTTAGGAATCCTTGAAGCAGTCGGGAATCCTCAGAACAGTTCGAAATCCTCGGAGCAGTGTGGAATCCTCAAAGAAGTTTGAAATCCCGTGGCAGTTGGGGATCCTCGAAACAGTTGGGAATTCTCGAAGCAGTTTGAAATCCTCGAAGCTCTTGGCGATCTTGAAGCAGTTTGGAATCCTCGGAGCAGTTTGGAATCCTCGAAGCAGTTTGAAATCCACGAAATAGTTTGAAATCCTCGGAGCAGTTGGGAATACTCATAGCAGTTGGGAAAACTCGAAGCAGTTGGGAATCCTCGAAGCAGTTTGAAATCCTCAGAGCAGTTTGAAATCCTCAAAGCAGTTTGTAATCCTCAGAGCTGTTGGGAATCCTCAGAGCTGTTGGGAATCCTCAAAGCAGTTGGGAATCATCACAGCAGTTGGGAATCCTCGAAGCTGTTTGAAATCCTCGAAGTAATTTGAAATCCTCGAATAAGTTGGGAATCCTAGAAGCAGTTTGAAATCCTGGAAGAAGTTGGGAATCATCGAAGCAGTTTGAAATCCTGGGAGGAGTTGGGAATCCTAGAAGCAGTTTGAATCCTCAAAGGAGTTGGGAATTCACGAAGAAGCTTGAAATCCTCGAAGCAGTTGGAAATCCTCGAAGCAGCTGGGAATCTTCAGAGCAGCGTGAAATCCTCAGAGCAGTGTGGAATCCTTGAAGCTGTTTGAAATCCACGAAGCAGTTTGAAATCCTCGAAGCAGTTGGGAATCCTTGAAGGAGTTTGAAATCCTGGAAGAAGTTGGGAATCCTTGAAGCAGTTTGAAATCCTAGGAGCAGTTGGGAATCCTAGAAGCAGTTTGAAATCCTCAAAGGAGTTGGGAATTCTCGAAGAAGTTCGAAATCCTCGAAGCAGTTGGGAATCCTCGAAGCAGCTGGGAATCCTCGAAGTTGGGAATCCTCGGAGCATTTAGGAATCCTCGGAGCAGTTAGGAATCCTCAAGGAATTCAAGAATCCACGCAGAAGTTGGAAATCCTCGTAGCAGGTGGGGATCCTCGCAGCAGTTGGGAATCCTCGAAGAAGTTGGAAATCCTCGGAGCAGTTGGGAATCTTCAGAACAGAGTGAAATCCACGGAGCAGACTGGAATCCTCGAAGCAGTTTGAAATCCTCGAGACATTTGGGAATCCTCAAGGCAGTTGAAAATCCTCGAAGACATTGGGAATCCTCAGAGCAGTTTGAAATCCTCGAAGCAGTTGGAAATCCTCAAATCAGTTGGAAATCCTCAAATCAGTTGGGAATCCTCGGAGCAGTTGGGAATACTAGAAGCAGTTGGAAATACTCAAAGCAGTTGGGAATCCCCGAAGCTGTTTGAAATCCTTGAAGCAGTTGGGAATGCTCGGAGCAGTTGGGATCCTCAAGCAGTTTGAAATCCTCGAAGCAGTTGGGTATCCTCGAAGCAGTTGGGAATCATCAAAGCAGTTGGGAATTCTCAAAGCAGTTGGGAATCCTCGAAGCAGTTTAAAATCCTCGAAGCAGTTGGAAATCCTCGGAGCAGTTGGAAATCCTCGGAGCAGTTTGAAATCCTCAAAGCAGTTGGGAATCCTCGGAGTAGTTGAAAATCCTCGCAGTTTGAAATCCTTGAAGCAGTTGGGATTCCTCCAAGTAGTTTAGAAATCATCGAAACAGTTGGGAATCCTCGAAGCAGTAGGGAATCTTCGAAGCAGTTTAAAATCCTCAGAGCAGTTTGAAATCTTCGGAACAGTTTTAAATCTTTGGAGCCGTTGGGAATCCTCGAAGCAGTTGGGAATCCTCAAAGCATTTTGAAATCCTCAGAGCAAATTGAAATCCTTGGAGCTGTTGGGAATCTTCAGAGCTGTTAGGAATCCTCGAAGCAGTTGGGAATCATCAGAGCAGTTGGGAATCCTCGAAGCTGTTTGAAATCCCCGGAGCAGTTGGGAATCTACAGAGCAGAATGAAATCCTCAGAGCGGTGTGGAATCCTCGAAGCAGTTTGAAATCCTCGGGGCAGTTGAGAATCCTCACAGAAGTTGGGAATCCTCGAAGCAGTTTGCAATCCTCAGAGCAGTTTGGAATCCTCGAAGCAGTTTGAAATCCTCAAAGCAGTGGGAAATCCTCAAATCAGTTGGGAATCCTCGGAGCATATGGGAATCCTCGGAGCAGTTGGGAATACTCGAAGCAGTTGGAAATACTCAAAGCAATTGGGAATCCTCAAAGCAGTAGGGAATCTTCGAAGCAGTTTGAAATCCTCGGAGCAGTTTGAAATCTTCGGAGCATTTTGAAATCTTTGGAGCTGGTGGGAATCCTCGGAGCTGTTGGGAATCCTCGAACTGTTTGAAATCCTCAGAGCAATTTGAAATCCTCACAGCAGTTTGAAATCCTTTTAGCTGTTGGGAATCTTCAGAGCTGTTGGGAATCCTTGAAGCAGTTGGGAATCATCAGATCAGTTGGGAATCCTGGAAGCTGTTTGAAATCCTCGGAGCAGTTGGGAATTTTCTGAGCAGAATGAAATCCTCAAAGCAGTGTGGAATCCTCGAAGCAGTTTGAAATCCTCGGGGAAGTTGGAAATCCTCACAGAAGTTGGGTATCCTCAGAGCAATTTGGAATCCTCGAAGCAGTTTGATATTCTCGAAGCAGTTGGAAATCTTCAAATCAGTTGGGAATCCTCGGAGCATAAGGGAATCCTCGGAGCTGTTGGGAATACTCGAAGCAGTTGGAAATAATCAAAGCAGTTGGGAATCCTCGAAGCAGTAGGGAATCTTCAAAGCAGTTTGAAATCCTTGAAGCATTTTGAAATCTTCGGAGCAGTTTGAAATCTTTGGAGCTGTTGGGAATCCTCGGAGTTGTTGGGAATCCTCGAACTGTTTGAAATCCTCAGAGCAGTTGGGAATCCTCAAAGCTGTTTGATATCCTCGAAGCAGTTCGAAGCAGTAGGGAATCCTACAAGCAGTTTAGAAATCCTCGAAGTAGTTGGGAATTCTCGAAGAAATTTGAAATCCTTGAAGCAGTTGGGAATCCTTGAAGCAGTTGTTAATACTCGTAGAAGTTGGGAATCCTCAAAGCAGTTGGGAATCCCCAAAGCAGTTTGAAATCCTCGGAGAAGTTGGGAATCCTTAGAGAATTTGGAAATCCTAAAAGCAGTGGGGAATCTTCATAGAAGTTAGGAATCTTCGCAGCAGTTGGAAATCCTCGCAGCAGTTGGAGATCCTCCAATCAGTTTTAAATCTTCAAAGCAGTTGGGAATCCTCGGAGCAGTTTGAAATCCTCAGAGCAGTTGGGAATCCTCGAAGCAGTTTGAAACCCTTGAAGCACTTGGGAGTCCTCAAAGCAGTTGGAAATCCTCGGAGCAGTTGGGAATCTTCGGAACAGTTTGAAATCCTCAGAGTAGTGTGGAATCCTCAAAGAAGTTTGAAATCCTCGTGGAAGTTGGGAATCCTCGGAGCAGTTGGGAATTCTCGAAGCAGTTTGAAATCCTCAAAGCTCTTGGGGATCTTGGAGCAGTTTGGAATCCTCGGAGCAGTTTGGAATCCTCGAAGCAGTTTAAAATCCTCGAAGCAGTTTGGGAATACTTGAAGCAGTTGGGAATACTCGAAGCAGTTGGGAATATTCGAAGCAGTTGGGAATCCTCAAAGCTGTTTCAAATCCTCAAAGTAGTGGGGATTGCTCGTAGCAGTTGGGAATCTTCGGGCAGTTTGAAATCCTTGAAGCAGTTGAGAATCTTCGAAGCAGTTGGAAATCCTCAAAACAGTTTGAAATCCTCAAAGCAGTATGAAATCCTCGAAGCAGTATGGAATCCTTTGAGCAGTTGGGAATCCTCGAAGCACTTTGAAATTCTTAAAGCAGTTGGGAATCCTCGGAGCAGTTGAAAATCCTCGAAGCAGATTGAAATCCTCGAAGCAGTTGGAAATCCTCGAATCAGTTGGGAATCCTCTAAGCAGTTTAGAAATCCTCGAAACAGTTGGGATTCCTCAAACCAGTTGGGAATCCTCGA
The DNA here is from genome assembly GCF_036898095.1 of Palaemon carinicauda. Classification (NCBI taxonomy): domain Eukaryota; kingdom Metazoa; phylum Arthropoda; class Malacostraca; order Decapoda; family Palaemonidae; genus Palaemon; species Palaemon carinicauda. The sequence goes on from NC_090753.1 coordinate 57,678,768, forward strand.
AGTTGTTTGAAATCCTCGAAGCAGTTGGAAATTTTTGAAGCAGTTTGAAATCCTTAGAGCAGTCTGAAATCCTCGAAGCAGTTGGGAATCCTCGGAGCTGTTGGGAATCCTCGAAGCTGTTTGAAATCCTCTAGCAGTTGGGAATTCTCAGAACAGTTGGGAATCCTCGAAGCTGTTTGAAATCCTAGAGGCAGTTTGAAATCCTCAACGCAGTTTGAAATCGTCTTAACAGTAGTGAATCCTCAAGGCAGTTTGAAATCCTCGAAGCAGTCGGGAATCTTCCAAGCAGTTGGGAATCCATGAAGCAGTTTGAAATTCTTGAGGGCATTGGGAATATTTGGGGCAGTTGGGAATTCTCGAAGCAGTTTGAAATCCTTCAAATAGTTGGGAATTTTTGAATAAGTTTGAAATCCTCGAAGCAGTTAGGAATCCTTGAAGCAGTCGGGAATCCTCAGAACAGTTTGAAATCCTCGAAGCATTGGGAATCTTCAGAAGAGCTTGAAATTCTTGGAGCAGTTGGGAATCCACGGAGCTGTGGGGAATCCTCTAAAAAGTTTGAAATCCTCAAAGAGGTTGGGAATCCTCAGAACAGTGTGGAATCCTCAGAGCGGTTGGGGATCTTTGAAGCAGTTTGAAATCCTCCATGCAGTTGGGAATCTTCGAAGCAGTTTGAAATCCTCGGGGAAGTTGGGAATCCTCACAGAAGTTGGGTATCCTCAGAGCAATTTGGAATCCTCGAAGCAGTTTGATATCCTCGAAGCAGTTGGAAATCCTCAAATCAGTTGGGAATCCTCGGAGCATATGAGAATCCTTGGAGCAGTTGGGAATACTCAAAGCAGTTGGAAATACTCAAAGCAGTTGGGAATCCTCGAAGCAGTAGGGAATCTTTGAAGCAGTTTGAAATCCTTGAAGCATTTTGAAATCTTCAGAGCAGTTTGAAATCTTTGGTGCTATTGGGAATCTTCGGAGTTGTTGGGAATCCTCGAACTGTTTGAAATCTTCAGAGCAGTTGGGAATCCTCAAAGCTGTTTGATATCCTCGAAGCAGTTCGAAGCAGTAGGGAATCCTACAAGCAGTTTAGAAATCCTCGAAGTAGTTGGGAATTCTCGAAGAAATTTGAAATCCTTGAAGCAGTTGGGAATCCTTGAAGCAGTTGGTAATACTCGTAGAAGTTGGGAATCCTCAGAGCAGTTGGGAATCCCCAAAGCAGGTTGAAATCCTTGGAGAAGTTGGGAATCCATAGAGAATTTGGAAATCCTAAAAGCAGTGGGGAATCTTCATAGAAGTTAGGAATCTTCGCAGCAGTTGGAAATCCTCGCAGCAGTTGGAGATCCTCCAATCAGTTTTAAATCTTCAAAGCAGTTGGGAATCCTCGGAGCAGTTTGAAATCCTCAGAGCAGTTGGGAATCCTCGAAGCAGTTTGAACCCCTTGAAATATTTGGGAGTCCTCAAAGCAGTTGGAAATCCACGGAGCAGTTGGGAATCTTCGGAACAGTTTGAAATCCTCGGAGCAGTGTGGAATCCTCAAAAAAGTTTGAAATCCTCGTGGAAGTTGGGAATCCTCGGAGCAGTTGGGAATTTTCGAAGCAGTTTGAAATCCTCAAAGCTCTTGGGGATCTTGAAGCAGTTTGGAATCCTCGGAGCAGTTTGGAATCCTCGAAGCAGTTTAAAATCCTCGAAGCAGTTTGGGGATACCCGAAGCAGTTGGGAATACTCGAAGCAGTTGGGAATATTTGAAGCAGTTGGGAATTCTTGAAGCTGTTTTAAATCCTCAAAGTAGTGGGGATTGCTCAGAGCAGTTGGGAATCCTCGGGCAGTTTGAAATCCTCGAAGCAGTTGAGAATCCTCGAAGCAGTTGGGAATCCTCAAAACAGTTTGAAATCCTCAAAGCAGTATGAAATCCTCGAAGCAGTATGGAATCCTTTGAGCAGTTGGGAATCCTCAAAGCACTTTGAAATTCTCAAAGCAGTTGGGAATCCTCGGAGCAGTTGAAAATCCTCGAAGCAGTTTGAAATCTTCGAAGCAGTTGGAAATCCTCGAAGCAGTTGGGAATCCTCTAAGTAGTTTAGAAATCCTCGAAACAGTTGGGATTCCTCAAACCAGTTGGGAATCCTCGAAGTTGTTTGAAATCCTCGAAGCAGTTGGGAATTTTTGAAGCAGTTTGAAATCCTTGGAGCAGTTTGAAATCCTCGGAGCAGTTGGGAATCCTCGGAGCTGTTGGGAATCCTTGAAGCTGTTTGGAATCCTCTAGCAGTTGGGAATCCTCAGAACAGTTGGGAATCCTCGAAGCTGTTTGAAATCCTAGAGGCAGTTTGAAATCCTCAACGCAGTTTGAAATTGTCTAAACAGTAGTGAATCCTCAAGGCAGTTTGAAATCCTCGAAGCAGTCGGGAATCTTCCAAGCAGTTGGGAATCCATGAAGCAGTTTGAAATTCTTGAGGGCATTGGGAATATTTGGGGCAGTTGGGAATTCTCGAAGCAGTTTGAAATCCTCCAAATAGTTGGGAATTTTCGAATAAGTTTGAAATCCTCGAAGCAGTTGGGAATCCTTGAAGCAGTCGGGAATCCTCAGAACAGTTTGAAATCCTTGAAGCATTGGGAATCTTCGGAACAGCTTGAAATGCTTGGAGCAGTTGGGAATCCACGGAGCTGTGGGGAATCCTCAAAACAGTTTGAAATCCTCAAAGAGGTTGGGAATCCTCAGAACAGTTAGGAATCCTCAGAGCGGTTGGGGATCTTTGAAGCAGTTTGAAATCCTCTATGCAGTTGGGAATCTTCGAAGCAGTTTGAAATCCTTGAATCAGTTAGGAATCCAAGAAGCAGTTGGGAATCCTCGAAGCAGTTTGATATCCTCGAAACAGTTGGAAATCCTCAAATCAGTTGGGAATCCTCGGAGCATATGGGAATCCTCGGAGCAGTTGGGAATACTCGAAGGAGTTGGAAATACTCAAAGCAGTTGGGAATCGAAGCAGTAGGGAATCTCCGAAGCAGTTTGAAATCCTCGGAGCAGTTTGAAATCTTCGGAGCAGTTTGAAATTTTGGGAGCTGTTAGGAATCCTCGGAGCTGTTGGGAATCCTCGAACTATTTGAAATCTTCAGAGCAGTTGGGAATCCTGTTAGAAATCCTCGAATCAGTTCGATACAGTAGGGAATCCTACAAGCAGTTTAGAAATCCTCGAAGTAGTTGGGAATTTTCGAAGAAATTTGAAATCCTTGAAGCAGTTGGGAATCCTCAAAGCAGTTGGGAATCCCCAAAGCAGTTTGAAATCCTCGGAGAAGTTGGGAATCCTTAGAGAATTTGGAAATCCTAAAAACAGTGGGGAATCTTCAAAGAAGTTAGGAATCTTCGCAGCAGTTGGAAATCCTCGCAGCAGTTGGAGATCCTCCAATCAGTTTTAAATCTTCAAAGCAGTTGGGAATCCTCGGAGCAGTTTGAAATCCTCAGAGCAGTTGGGAATCCTCGAAGCAGTTTGAAACCTTTGAAGCACTTGGGAGTCCTCAAAGCAGTTGGAAATCCTCGGAGCAGTTGGGAATCTTCGGAACAGTTTGAAATCCTCGGAGCAGTGTGGAATCCTCAAAGAAGTTTGAAATCCTCGTGGAAGTTGGGAATCCTCGGAGCAGTTGGGAATTCTCGAAGCAGTTTGAAATCCTCAAAGCTCTTGGGGATCTTGAAGCAGTTTGGAATCCTCGTAGCAGTTTGGAATCCTTGAAGCAGTTTAAAATCCTCGAAGCAGTTTGGGAATACTCGAAGCAGTTGGGAATACTCAAAGCAGTTGGGAATATTCGAAGCAGTTGGGAATCCTCGAAGCTGTTTTAAATCCTCAAAGTAGGGGGGATTGCTCGGAGCAGTTGGGAATCCTCGGGCAGTTTGAAATCCTCGAAGCAGTTGAGAGTTCTCGAAGCAGTTGGGAATTTTTGACGCAGTTTGAAATCCTTGGAGCAGTTTAAAATCCTCGAAGCAGTTGGGAATCCTCGGAGCTGTTGGGAATCCTCGAAGCTGTTTGAAATCCTCTAGCAGTTGGGAATCCTCAGAACAGTTGGGAATCCTCGAAGCTGTTTGAAATCCTAGAGGCAGTTTGAAATCCTCAACGCAGTTTGAAATCGTCTTAACAGTAGTGAATCCTCAAGGCAGTTTGAAATCCTCGAAGCAGTCGGGAATCTTCCAAGCAGTTGGGAATCCATGAAGCAGTTTGAAATTCTTGAGGGCATTGGGAATATTTGGGGCAGTTGGGAATTCTTGAAGCAGTTTCAAATCGTCCAAATAGTTGGGAATTTTCGAATAAGTTTGAAATCCTCGAAACAGTTGGGAATCCTTGAAGCAGTCGGGAATCCTCAGAACAGATTGAAATCCTCGAAGCATTGGGAATCTTCGGAGCAGTTTGAAATGCTTGGAGCAGTTGGGAATCCACGGACCTGTGGGGAATCCTCAAAACAGTTTAAATCCTCAAAGAGGTTGGGAATCCTCAGAACAGTTAGGAATCCTCAGAGCGGTTGGGGATCCTAGAAGCAGTTTGAAATCCTCTATGCAGTTGGGAATCTTCGAAGCAGTTTGAAATCCTTGAATCAGTTAGGAATCCAAGAAGCAGTTGGGAATCCTTGAAGCAGTTTGATATCCTCCAAGCAGTTGGAAATCCTCAAATCAGTTGGGAATCCTCGGAGCATATGGGAATCCTCGGAGCAGTTTGGAATACTCGAAGCAGTTGGAAATACTCAAAGCAGTTGGGAATCCTCAAAGCAGTAGGGAATCTCCGAAGCAGTTTGAAATCCTCGGAGCAGTTTGAAAGCTTCGGAGCAGTTTGAAATTTTTGGAGCTGTTAGGAATCCTCGGAGCTGTTGGGAATCCTCAAACTATTTGAAATCTTCAGAACAGTTGGGAATCCTGTTAGAAATCCTCGAAGCAGTTCGAAACAGTAGGGAATCCTACAAGCAGTTTAGAAATCCTCAAAGAAGTTGGGAATTTTTTAAGAAATTTGAAATCCTTGAAGCAGTTGGGAATCCTCAAAGCAGTTGGGAATCCCCAAAGCAGGTTGAAATCCTCGTAAAAGTTGGGAATCCTTAGAGAATTTGGAAATCCTAAGAGCAGTGGGGAATCTTCAAAGAAGTTAGGAATCTTCGCAGCAGTTGGAAATCCTCGATGCAGTTGGAGATCCTCCAATCAGTTTTAAATCTTCAAAGCAGTTGGGAATCCTCGGAGCAGTTTGAAATCCTCAGAGCAGTTGGGAATCCTCGAAGCAGTTTGAAACCTTTGAAGCACTTGGGAGTCCTCAAAGCAGTTGGAAATCCACGGAGCAGTTGGGAATCTTCGGAACAGTTTGAAATCCTCAGAGCAGTGTGGAATCCTCAAAGAAGTTTGAAATCCTCGTGAAAGTTGGGAATCCTCGGAGCAGTTGGGAATTCTCGAAGCAGTTTGAAATCCTCAAAAGCTCTTGGGGATCTTGAAGCAGTTTGGAATCCTCGGAGCAGTTTGGGAATACTCGAAGCAGTTGGGAATACTCAAAGCAGTTGGGAATATTCGAAGCAGTAGGGAATCTTCGAAGCAGTATGAAATCCTCGGAGCAGTTTGAAATCTTCGTAGCAGTTTGAAATCTTTGAAGCTGTTGGGAATCCTCGGAGCTGTTGGGAATCCTCGAACTGTTTGAAATCTCCAGAGCAGCTGGGAATCCTCAAAGCTGTTTGAAATCCTCGAAGCAGTTCGAAGCAGTAGGAAATCCTACAAGCAGTTTAGAAATCCTCGAAGTAGTTGGGAATTCTCGAAGAAATTTGAAATCCTTGAAGCAGTTGGGGTCCTTGAAGCAGCTGGGAATCCTTTAAGTTGGGAATCCTCAGAGCTTTTTGGAATCCTCGAAAGTTTGAAATCCTCAAAGCAGTTTGAAATCCTCGGAGCTGTTGGGAATCCTCAGAGCTGCTGGGAATCCTTGAAGCAGTTGGCAATCATCAGAGCAGTTGGGAATCTTTGAAGCTGTTTGAAATCCACGAAGCAGTTTGAAATCCTCGAAGCAGTTGGGAATCCTCGAAGGAGTTTGAAATCCTGGAAGAAGTTGAGAATCCTCGAAGCAGTTTGAAATCCTAGGAGCAGTTGGGAATCCTAGAAGCAGTTTGAAATCCTCAAAGGAGTTGGGAATTCTCGAAGAAGTTCAAAATCCTCGAAGCAGTTGGGAATCCTCGAAGCAGCTGGGAATCCTCGAAGTTGGGAATCCTCGCAACAGGTGGGGATCCTCGCAGCAGTTGGGAATCATCGAAGCAGTTGGGAATCCCCAAAGCAGTTTGAAATCCTCATGGAAGTTGGGAATCCTCGGAGCAGTTGGGAATTCTCGAAGCAGTTTGAAATCCTCAAAGCTCTTGGGGATCTTGAAGCAGTTTGGAATCCTTGGAGCAGTTTGGAATCCTTGAAGCAGTTTAAAATCCTCAAAGCAGTTTGGGAATACTCGAAGCAGTTGGGAATACTCGAAGCAGTTGGGAATATTCGAAGCAGTTGGGAATCCTCGAAGCTGATTTAAATCCTCAAAGTAGTGGGGATTGCTCGGAGCAGTTGGGAATCCTCGGGCAGTTTGAAATCCTCGAAGCAGTTGAGAATCCTCGAAGCAGTTGGGAATCCTCAAAACAGTTTGAAATCCTCAAAGCAGTATGAAATCCTCGAAGCAGTATGGAATCCTTTGAGCAGTTGGGAATCCTCGAAGCACTTTGAAATTCTCAAAGCAGTTGGGAATCCTCAGAGCAGTTGAAAATCCTCGAAGCAATTTGAAATCCTCGAAGCAGTTGGAAATCCTCGAAGCAGTTGGGAATCCTCTAAGTAGTTTAGAAATCCTCGAAACAGTTGGGATTCCTCAACCCAGTTGGGAATCCTCGAAGTTGTTTGAAAACCTCGAAGCAGTTGGGAATTTTTGAAGCAGTTTGAAATCCTTGGAGCAGTTTGAAATCCTCGAAGCAGTTGGGAATCCTCGGAGCTGTTGGGAATCCTCAAAGCTGTTTGAAATCCTCTAGCAGTTGGGAATCCTCAGAACAGTTGGGAATCCTCGAAGCTGTTTGAAATCCTAGAGGCAGTTTGAAATCCTCAACGCATTTTGAAATCGTCTAAACAGTAGTGAATCCTCAAGGCAGTTTGAAATCCTCGAAGCAGTCGGGAATCTTCCAAGCAGTTGGGAATCCATGAAGCAGTTTGAAATTCTTGAGGGCATTGGGAATATTTGGGGCAGTTGGGAATTCTCGAAGCAGTTTGAAATCCTCCAAATAGTTGGAAGTTTTCGAATAAGATTGAAATCCTCGAAGCAGTTGGGAATCCTTGAAGCAGTCGGGAATCCTCAGAACAATTCGAATCCTCAAAGCAATGGGAATCTTTGGAGCAGTTTGAAATACTTTTAGCAGTATGGAATCCATGGACCTGTGGGGAATCCTCAAAACAGTTTGAAATCCTCAAAGAGGTTGGGAATCCCCAGAACGGTTGGGAATCCTCAGAGCATTTGGGGATCCTTGAAGCAGTTTGAAATCCTCTATGCAGTTGGGAATCTTCGAAACAGTTTGAAATCCTTGAATCAGTTAGGAATCCAATAAGCAGTTGGGAATCCTCGAAGCAGTTTGATATCCTCGAAGCAGTTGGAAATCCTCAAATCAGTTGGGAATCCTCGGAGCATATGGGAATCCTCGGAGCAGTTGGGAATACTCAAAGCAGTTGGAAATACTCAAAGCAGTTGGGAATCCTCGAAGCAGTAGGGAATCTTTGAAGCAGTTTGAAATCCTCGGAGCAGTTTGAAATCTTCGGAGCAGTTTGAAATCTTTGAAGCTATGGGGAATCCTCGGAGCTGTTGGGAATCCTCGGAGCTGTTGGGAATCCTCGAACTGTTTGAAATCCTCAGAGCAGTTGGAATCCTCAAAGCTGTTTGAAATCCTCGAAGCAGTTCGAAGCAGTAGGGAATCCTACAAGCAGTTTAGAAATCCTCGACGTAGTTGGGAATTCTCGAAGAAATTTGAAATCCTTGAAGCAGTTGGGAATCCTTGAAGCAGTTGGTAATACTCGTAAAAGTTGGGAATCCTCAAAGCAGTTGGTAATCCACAAAGCAGGTTGAAATCCTCGGAGAAGTTGGGAATCCTTAGAGAATTTGGAAATCCTAAGAGCAGTGGGGAATCTTCAAAGAAGTTAGGAATCTTCGCAGCAGTTGGAAATCCTCGCAGCAGTTGGAGATCCTCCAATCAGTTTTAAATCTTCAAAGCAGTTGGGAATCCTCGGAGCAGTTTGAAATCCTCGGAGCAGTTGTGAATCCTCGAAGCAGTTTGAAACCCTTGAAGCACTTGGGAGTCCTCAAAGCAGTTGGAAATCCACGGAGCAGTTGGGAATCTTTGGAACAGTTTGAAATCCTCAGAGCAGTGTGGAATCCTCAGAGAAGTTTGAAATCCTTGTGGAAGTTGGGAATCCTCGGAGCAGTTGGGAATTCTCGAAGCAGTTTGAAATCCTCAAAGCTCTTGGGGATCTTGAAGCAGTTTGGAATCCTCGGAGCAGTTTGGAATCCTTGAAGCAGTTTAAAATCCTCGAAGCAGTTTGGGAATACTCGAAGCAGTTGGGAATACTCAAAGCAGTTGGGAATATTCGAAGCAGTTGGGAATCCTCGAAGCTGTTGTAAATCCTCAAAGTAGTTGGGAATGCTCGGAGCAGTTGGGAATCCTCGGGCAGTTTGAAGTCCTCGAAGCAGTTGAGAATCCTCGAAGCAGTTGGGAATCCTCAAAACAGTTTGAAATCCTCAAAGCAGTATGAAATCCTCGAAGCAGTATGGAATCCTTTGAGCAGTTGGGAATCCTCGAAGCACTTTGAAATTCTCAAAGCAGTTGGGAATCCTCGGAGCAGTTGAAAATCCTCGAAGCAATTTGAAATCCTCGAAGCAGTTGGAAATCCTCGAAGCAGTTGGGAATCCTCTAAGCAGTTTAGAAATCCTCGAAACAGTTGAGATTCCTCAAACTAGTTGGGAATCCTCGAAGTTGTTTGAAATCCTCGAAGCAGTTGGGAATTTTTGAAGCAGTTTGAAATCCTTGGAGCAGTTTGAAATCCTCGAAGCACTTGGGAATCCTTGGAGCTGTTGGGAATCCTCGAAGCTGTTTGAAATCCTCTAGCAGTTGGGAATCCTCAGAACAGTTGGGAATCCTCGAAGCTGTTTGAAATCCTAGAGGCAGTTTGAAATCCTCAACGCAGTTTGAAATCGTCTAAACAGTAGTGAATCCTCAAAGCAGTTTGAAATCCTCGAAGCAGTCGGGAATCTTCCAAGCAGTTGGGAATCCATGAAGCAGTTTGAAATTCTTGAGGGCATTGGGAATATTTGGGGCAGTTGGGAATTCTCGAAGCAGTTTGAAATCCTCCAAATAGTTGGGAATTTTCGAATAAGTTTGAAATCCTCGAAGCAGTTGGGAATCCTTGAAGCAGTCGGGAATCCTCAGAACATTTTGAAATCCTCGAAGCATTGGGAATCTTCGGAGCAGTTTGAAATGCTTGGAGCAGTTGGGAATCCACGGAGCTGTGGGGAATCCTCAAAACAGTTTGAAATCCTCAAAGAGGTTGGGAATCCTCAGAACGGTTGGGAATCCTCAGAGCGGTTGGGGATCCTTGAAGCAGTTTGAAATCCTCTATGCAGTTGGGAATCTTCGAAGCAGTTTGAAATCCTTGAATCAGTTAGGAATCCAAGAAGCAGTTGGGAATCCTCGAAGCAGTTTGAAATGCTCGAAGCAGTTGAGAATCCTCGGAGCAATTAGGAATCCTCGATGAAGTTTGAAATCCTCGAAGCAGTTAGGAATTCTCGAAGAAGTTTTAAATCTTTGAAGCAGTTAGGAATCCTCGGAGACATTGGGAATCCTCAAAGCAGTTTCAAATCTTCGAAGGAGTTGGGAATCTTCGGAGCAGTTGTGAATCCTTCAAGCATTTGGGAATCCTTAGAACCATTGGGAATCCTCGGAGTTATTTGGAATCTTCAGAGCAGTTGGAAATCCTGGGAGCAGTTGGGAATCCTCAAAGCAGATGGGAATCCTTGGAACAGTTGTGAATGCTCGAAGCACTTGGAAATCCTCGGAGCAGTTGGGAATCCTTGGAGCAGTTGAGAATCCTCGCAGACATAGGGAATCCTCAGAGCAGTTGGGAATCCTCGAAGAAGCTGGGAATTCTCGGAGCAGTTGTGAGTCCTCGAAGAAGTTAAAAATACTCAGTAGTTGGGAATCCTCAAAGCAGTTGGGAATCCTCGGACCAGATGGGAATTCTTGAAGCTGTTGGGAATTTTCGAAGCAGTTGGGAATCGTCCAAACAGTTGGGAATCCTCGAAGCAGTTGGGGATCTCCAAAGCAGTTGGGAATCCTTGAAGCAGTTGGGAATCCTCGGAGCAGTTGGGAATCCTCGAAGAAGTTTGAAATCCTCGAAGCAGCTGGGAATCCTCGAAGCAGTTGGGAATCATCGAATCAGTTTGGAATCCTTGAAGCATTTGGGAATCATATATATATATATATATATATATATGTATATATATATATATATGTATATATATATATATATATATATATACAACAAATATTGCTTAGCTGTCACATCAGTTCTCTACATCCCTTTGGTAAGTGGAGAGAAAGTAGTCATACATTGGTGACAAGGGGATGTGTGTGTCGCAAGTCTCTTTAAATATATTTAGCCATCATTTCTTAACTGTTCGCCTACTATAATTATAATAAAATCATGAAATCCATAGGAGATACAGTGAAGGAGTATTATTCAAGTAGAGAGAGAGAGAGAGAGAGAGAGAGAGAGAGAGAGAGAGAGAGAGAGTATGTCATTGCCATCGCCAATAATTGAACGATTACACAAGGGAGTACAGAAGACCCTACTGACCCACCAACGTTTCATGTCTATAATGTTCTGACTCTAAGTATTGTCGTCAATGGGTGAATTGCTTCGGACTCATTCTCAATATATATATATATATATATATATATACGAAGTTAGGACACAGGAAATGGTTTCTCAGGACATGAGACTGAAATTAAAAGAAGGAAAAGTATGGGATGGAGAGATTTTGGCAAATAAAATCATATTATGAAATTAGATTGCCAGTTTCTCTAAAAAGAACAGTATCTATTCAGATGGTCCTACCAGTATTGAGTTATCCATCAAAACAAAAGCTAGTTACAACTCAAAGAGCTATGGATAGAATAATGATGGGGATAACACTCAGAGACAGAAAAAGAGCAACATGGATACAAGAGCAAACTCAAGTAGAGGACATTCTAACCACCTGTAAGGAGGAGAAATGGACATGGCCAGGACATATAATGAGAATGACAGACAATAGATAGACATTAACATTAACAGAATGGGTCCCTAGAAATTGCAATAGAAGCAGCGAAAGGAAGAGAAGACGATGGATTGACGAACTATGAAATTTTGTCGGTGTAAACTGGCAAAGAAAGACCATAAACAGACGCAATTGGAAGTACATATCTGAGGCCCTTTGTTCTGTGGTGGACTAGTAATAGCTGATGATTATGATGATGATGATGATGATGTTGATATGATGATGAACACACACACATATATCTATCTATCTTTTTTAATTATACACACACCACATATATATATATATATATATACATACATACATATACATGTGTATATATATATATATATATATGTGTGTGTGTGTGTGTCTGTGTGTATATAGAAATATATATATATATATATATATATATAAAGAATAAATCTCCAAAATACACAAATAACATCCATGAAAATATGTTCAGAATTTATTTATACACATATTTATATATATATATATGTATATATATATATATATATATATATATGTATATATATAAGTACGTGTTTGTGTTTGTATGTCTTTGTGAACGTTACAGCATAAAATGCAGATAAAACCACAATCCCTTTACCATTCATATAAAATACTACCGTTTCCCTGATACGCTAAACTGCTAAATGCAACTTCTGCTTAGCCCCTCTGGTCTGGATAATTCCGACTAGTCAGCTCAAACAAAAAACTTCGTTTAATCCCAGAAAAAAAAAAAAAATTCTTGCAATTACTGAGGTTTCCCCAAAATCTTTCTTATCATAAATTGAATTAACCTCAAACTCGGGAGTCTCCTTCGTTCTGCTAACTTTCTCTCTCTCTCTCTCTCTCTCTCTCTCTCTCTCTCTTGAATGTAATTGACATTTCATTACTAGTTTCTTTTTGTTAAAATAGACTTTTTAATTACCCTTCTCTCTCTCTCTCTCTCTCTCTCTCTCTCTCTCTCTCTCTCTTGAATGTAATTGACATTTCATTACTAGTTTCTTTTTGTTAAAATAGACTTTTTAATTACCCTTCTCTCTCTCTCTCTCTCTCTCTCTCTCTCTCTCTCTCTCTCTCAAAGCAACCATGTATAACAAGCAGATAGTGAAGTGATATCAATATTTTCACCATAAGGGATTCGAGCATGAAAGACAGACAGGTGTCAATCTAAAGAATAACATTTCATGTGTAAAACAATTAAAAATTCGGCTTATTTTAACTAATAAGTTTCAACTATGGTATATGTGATTCCCTTTTACCAAAAACTCTTACAATAGACTTTCAGCTTCTACAGACTGTGTTATTACCTCCGCTAACGAAGTTGGAAGGAGGTTATGTTTTACCCCTTGTTTGTGTGTTTGAATGTTTGTGAACAGTTCCCTGACCACAATTTTAATCGTAGAATAATGAAACTTGCAGGGATTAAATTTTATGGAAATGCTTTAAATTTTGGAAGGACAAGGTCAATGGTCAAGGTCACGTTCAAGCAAAATGTCTAATTCACGAATTCACGTAATCAGCCATAAGTTTGGACATCGTTGTCACAGAGACTTCAAACTTGATTCATATATGAATGTATGGAAATCCAAGCCAATTAAACCATGTTAAGGTCAAAGGTCAAGGTTGAGCAAAAGGCCGATAAATAAACTGCCACGGAGGAGGTCTGCGCTCTACTAAGTGCCCCTCTAGTTTGTAGCTTAACATTACTTCAATTGAAATTTCTAATCTGTCATAATTTCAAAGAGGGAAAATCTAAATGCGATTTTTATAAAAAATAATAAATTAGACATTAAAAGTTATTCATAGAACAAGTAGAAAGACACCCAGATACCCCTTAAACCTTCAAATAAGACAAAATGCACATACAGTAAAACGTGCATCGCTAAAATATCCCTATCACCCACAAAAAATGACATTACATACCTAGAACACCAATAAAACAATCCAAAGTAAAAACACAATACTTATAAATTTTTTTATCTATCTATCTATCTACCTATATATACACACACACACATATATATATATATATATATATACATATATATATACACACATATATATAAATAAATACACACACACACACACACACATATATATATATATATATATACATATATATATATATATATATATAAACACAGATACACATATATACATCTGTATATATATATATATATATATATACATAGATGTATATATATACATACATACACAAATACATTCTGCAATACAAACCTATCCCTTCAAAGCATAAAGCCTCATGACAAATAAGTTCACCTCTTGGTAAATATTTCGTAAACATCATCTCAGCTCATAGGACACCTAACTCAAATAAGAAAAAAAAAAAAAACTATTTAAAATATAACTTTCGGGGTGTAAGTGATGACGCTCTCAGGAAATAAAAAAGAAAAGAGTACAACTATCTGAATTTCCTGCTACCCAGTCTCGATATCTTTAACTTAAACTCAGCTTCGCTGTGACCGGCGTATGGAGACCTCCATGGGACGGAGGTATTCCATCTACAGTAATTTATTGCTACCCAGAGATACGCGTTAACTTTATCTTAAAGGGGGCTGGGGGTATCCACGGTCTTGTCATTTTAGTTACTTCGCGTTGAATGGGACTTTTTGTCGACCTTTTTTCATGTATTTGTAACAATATATATATATATATATATATATATCTATATATATATATATATATATATATATACATAATCAATAAACGGCAAAGCACATCTGGCATCAACCATTTTAAGACAAGACTAATACTATTTTGGTATATGTTTTCCTATTATAACGAACAGAATTTTGAACGAAAAGAAAATGAGACTTGTTACTTCGCAGTTTCATCTATTCAACCTTTGCTGGCAGCTTTTTCGTCCAAAGATTAAAGGCTTTCATCAAAGAACCTCTAAAAAAATCCTTATACTTAAATAAAGGAAGTAATGACTATGGGAGGTTGATGACTGCTGAATGCATCAGAATGCAACAGCTTATTTTAAATGTTAAGTTCCCTCCGGAGGACATTCCATTGCATTCTGATTCCATAAATTATTCTTGAGTCATGGAATCGGATAATTTGGAGCAAAACAGCTTTGAAACCCACAGCTGGAATTTCGAAGGTTCATTAAAGATCCAAATGTATTCAGTAGCATTTACTGTAGACAAAAATTCGTAATTAGTGCAACATATCTTTAACTTTTTCATATATTTATTTGATTATAAATTATTTTTATGAATAGATTACAATTATATAAAATATAATTCTTTGTTTTTAAAGACGACCTGATGAGAGCCATTAATTTGTAGCTTAAAATGCTATTGGCTAAATTTCAATATATGGAGCGGCATAAACACATACATGAATAGTATATAAGCATATATACATATACAGTATATATATATATATATATATATATGTATATATACATATATATATATATATATATAATACATATATATATATATATATATATATGTATATATATACATATATATATATATATATATGTGTGTGTGTGTGTGTATGTATGTATGTATGTGTGTGTGTGGTATGAGAGAGAGAGAGAGAGAGAGAGAGAGAGAGAGAGAGAGCGTACACGTACCCCTGACAGCTGACGCATTTTCATACCAAAACCAATAAACCAAGAGAAAAAAAAAGAGAAGCGAATCCAAGAAAAACCACAAAAGCATCAGAGGTAAAAATCAGATGGAAATCCTCTCTCTCTCTCTCTCTCTCTCTCTCTCTCTCTCTCTCTCGAACACAACCTTTTTCCCATCGCTTATTTGTGTATTATTTTTGCTTCAAACTTCCTATTTCTCTCTCTTTCTCTCTCTCTCTCTCTCTCTCTCTCTCTCTCTCTCTCTCTCTCTCCTTTCCTAACTAAACACAAAACTCTCACTATATTGGTCTGCTTAGATCGCCCTTCCCGGGAGAGCCAGAGTGAAGCATTGGGACCTTAGTTTTGAATTGAATTTTACCCCCTAACATTTCTTTATTCCTTCTCTCGCACATCTCGAGAATTCACGAGAATTCACGAGAATTTACCGAACCGTCAAAACAGTGACTTATAATAGCTTAATATTTTAATCGTCTTTATTATCACACTATGTAAATTGTTATTATTGATCATTATAATTATTACTACCATCATCTTTATTACCATTATTATTATAATTAAATTTCATGTTCAGCTTTAGAGTAATAAGTAGGTATAAAAAGATAAAATAAAAGTTATAAGAAAATTGAATAGAGAGAGAGAGAGGAGAGAGAGAGGAGAGAGAGAGAGAGGAGAGAGGAGAGTATGATAACTCTCCCAATGCACTTTCTCTCACTTGTTATTCAAGTGACATGTAACGTTAAAATTGCATTTGTTCCAGTCAAAGGAAACAGACTGAACTCTTTGTTGCTATGACGTCATTACTTTCCGCCAACGAAGTTGGAAGGAGGTTATGTTTTCGCTCCTGTTTGTGAGTGTGTGTGTTTGTTTGTGGTCAGCTTCCTGGCCACAACAGCTTCCTGGCCACAATTTTAATCGTAGAGTAATGAAACTTTCATGGATTAACTGTTATGTAAAAAGATGGAAATGGTTAAATTTTGGAAGGTCAAGGTCGCGGTCAAGCAAAATATCCAATTCACGTATTCAGCCATAAGTTTGGACATCGTTGACACGGAGACTTCAAACTTGGTTCATATTTGAGTGTATGAAAAGCCATGCCAATTAATAAATGTTGAAGTCAAAGGTCAAGGTCAAGGTCAAGGTCGAGCAAAAGGTCGAGAAATAAGCTGCCACGGTGGAGGTCTGCACTCTGCTGAATGCCCCTCTAGTTCCGTATAGAAAGGGTTTGCTACTTATTTTGTAAAGGTTTAGATTATATTAATATAACTATTTTCGGTTTTAGAATTAGGTATTTTTCCATAAATTACAAAAAAATCACAAATAAACGAATTCATAATTTCACCGAGTTACAACCTCGATAACCCCCCCCCCCCACCCTCAACCCCGAGCCGCCACCCCCCCCCCCCCCTCCCTTCCATTTCCATCGCCCCCCCCCCCCCCAACTCCACAAGGCTGTTCCTTTTACCTCGCCAAAATTTTCCAACAAAAGCGAGTTTTATTAATTCCATGGTTTTAGTAGATTCTGGTATTCAAAGAAAGTTTATAATAAAATTTTTTTAATGCTTAGTGTAATTTATCCTAATTTGTGTTAAAATATGTGAAAGTAACAAAATTATGCGTCCGAAAACAATCCCCAGTCGTTAATTTCGGCAAGTGTTATTAAATTTAGACTCACCATCACAATGCTTTATAATCTCTTCATTCGTTAACATTATTTATTCATAAAATATATCTGAGGGAAAAATTTAGGTTAATAAATAAGTTTCGATTCAAATCATCTGGTAATCATTTGAGAACAAGGATGCCATTCGGACACAATCTTGCAACCAATCAGCTAGTAGGAAACGTTTCCGAGCTAAAAAGGCACCAATGTGAGTGCAAATGAGCCTCGGTTAAAAAAAACAGAGTATAGTGAATAAGTCAATGATAGTTTATCAGTATACAATATTTCAAGAAACCAGATAATCACGTTTATCGCTAGAAATATAAATCGGTCAGTCAATTTGGATACACTAAGATAAAATATCGCGTTACAAAACTGGTATATGTAAAGTTTAATCTGTTAACAAATCGTTATCGATAATATTTTTTAAAAAGTGGAAAAAAAAATCCTTTTTATTTATGATAATTACATTTTATAAAATTCGAATATATATGATACTTATTCGACGCAATTTCTAGGGTGGAAAAGTAGAAGTTAAGAATAAGAAAAATATAAGAGAAAACATTAAAGTGTTTTTAAATAAAGGTAATAAATAATTACAGGAGAAACTAAAGATACAACAAATCATAAATAAAACTATAGTATATAAAGAATTTCTTCGGTATTAGTAAAGCCACACCTTAATTCAAACATTGGCAAACATCCGTAAACGCAGGTACACATGGGTAAACATATATAAAGTGGAAAAGCTTAAATATCATTCATGTTAATAAAGTAAACCAAAAATGTATATAATACTTACTTGATGCAAATTGTATGACTAAAAAATAGAAGGAATAAGAACAAACATCAGAAAGAGATGTTTATAAATAAATGTAATAAGTAATAAAGTAATGCATATAAAACACATAATAAATAAAACGATGGAATATAAGTATTTTCATCGCTATCATAAAAGATCCGCCGAGATTAAAACATCGGGTAAACAACTTAGGCAAATGAGTTTCCTAAGTGAAGGGATTATATCCTAATTCCTTGTTAGTGCAGAAAAAAATAAAAAAATGCTGGTTCCTATGAATATTGACCGCAACAGAGTTCAACCATTTCTAAATAAACAGAAAACAACATTATTATAACATCATAAAAATTATTCCTTTGAGAAAAGCTGACTCGAGGAGATGTCAGTTGTTGGCGAAAATCGAAAAGATTTATAAGAATGGTTTCATGAGGAGAAAATCTTAATTGGTTTGGAAGTTGCAAGAAGATAAATCCTTTCACTGTGTTGGACTGAGGGTTGGAATTTTGGTCATAAAGCCAGGCGTTGGGACCGAGGAGTTTATTCAAAACGCATGCATTGGGGGTCTTTTAATCCGGATTTGATATGAGGAACTTTTAATCTTATTTTAAATCTTAATTCCTCAAAGATCTTATTTAATGAGATACATTCGTTTAGTAAACTTCTACCTTCTTAAGGTTATAGTAGCATATTGATAACTTTTATGACTAGCAATGTGTTGGACGGGAGTTCCAGTTCCGCTCAAGCTCGATGGTTTTCTAATAAGGTTTGTAACCTAGCCATCCTTGTGAGATAGGTATGGAGGGTGGGGGTTTAGGGGGAGCACATAGTTCTACCTGCTGAGTCATCAGCAGCCATTGCCTGGCCCTCCCAGGTCCTAGGTTGATGGAGAGGGAACATGGGTGCTAATCATATGTATCTGCTGTAAGATTGATTGATTGATCTGAGGTTTTCGGGCATCCTGACATCTAAGGTCATTGACACCCATATCGTTTATTGTAAATAAAAATATAAATAAAAGGATATTCAATTAAAACGTTAAAAGCAAAGTTAAATATCTTTAAGAAGACCTGCTCCTAAAATGAAGCTAACAATACCACTAGCATGGTGTCATTCTCTGTACAGTGCCCTACCCCCTCCCTCTGCCATTCATGAGCAACCTTTAAACTCTTATGAAACATCAGGGATTATCTTTGCGTTGTTCAAGCGAACTTCAAAATGAGATACATTTTCTGTCGAGCATTACTTCCCTTTCTTCCACCACTCGTCTCCTCCTTGAATATAAATCCCCTCCTTTTGTGTCTCTCTACAAAACGTCTCAAAAAACCTCCCGTTTTTACTTTTTTACCATCACAAAAGGTTCTCCAGCAGCCACCCATCCTATCATCTCATCCATCAAATCACCCATGCCGAGAGGCCAGTAATCCATTTGCTGTACCAAAGGGGACTTTATCCATAATAGAACAATGGAAAGTCCCAATTAAAGGAATTTTTTTCTGGCGCGCGAATCGAGGACCACAAAACTTTTAATGGTTGGAAAGGGGCGAGCTAGGGGGTAAGGTGGTGGTTTTGGGGGGGAGGGCATCTTGAACGGCGTCCGGTAGCTTATGGCTTTGTTTGGTGATAAAGGCTAACCCCAGGGGACTTGGAAGAGTATGCGAATTTTTATAGAGACGGGAAGGAGAACAAAGCTATGCTTGTTAAACTGACTGTTTTTGAAGATATGAGTCTCTCTCTCTCTCTCTCTCTCTCCTCTCTCTCCTCTCTCTCTCTATCGGACCAATTCCAGAATCTTGATTATTCAGTTTGTACCCTCCTTTCATTTTTGTAGGTATCACCCTCACCTATTCATGCTAACACAATATATGCATACATACATACATACATACATACACACATTCATACATACATATATGCATAAATACATAAATAAATACACATACATATATATATATATATATATATACACACATGTTATCAGGTATATTCATAAGGTCATTTTGCAATTTCAACTCGATCAAGGTAATCTACAAACCAATTTCCCTGTTAAATAAACAGAGGAGTAATATATTTGCAAGACAAATAACAGAGTCCATGTAAAATTAAATTAAGTAATAAACCAGATATACAATAAAAAGCCTCGAAAATTAATAAATATATATGTATAAAATATATATATATATATATATATATAGGTAGGTAGTTATATATATATATATATATATATAGGTAGTTATATATATATATATATATATATAGGTATTTACACACACACACATATATATATATATATATATATAATTTAGTTGATTTGAGAACGAAGCCACAGAGGAATATTGAGAGTTAGATGGCTGGACAGTATTTGAAATCAAACTATGAAAGATTACTCGAATGCCTTATTTGGATGAGTATTATGGTGAGGGGTAGATGGAGATGGTTTGGGCATGATTTTCGCACTCCCCCAATATATATACATATATATATATATATATATATATATGTGTGTGTGTGTGTGTGTGTGTGTGTGTGTTAATAAATTCCCTTGTTGCTTTCACCAGATGACGGTAAATAGAATTACTATGAAATGGTTATTTTCATATTCTCTTTATATCAATCCCATTTGAACCACCGAAAGTCCGAACATTAATATTCTATTATCATCAAATGTTGTCACAAATATAATTCATATCATTAAATTCTGCCACGAATACAATTCATGTAATCATACACATTTCCTCTTCTATAATTACTTGTTGATAATTACACAGCCATCCTTTATAAGCAAATTGCTTTAGAGAAATTACCGATTACTTATTAACGTATTCATTGTGCAAACTACATCTCTTAGTAAATGCAATTCCTTATTAACGTATTTACTACCGGTATGCAAAACACTCTCATCTGTGAATAAGTAATTCTTCCGCCCTCCATTGTTAGCTTCGTTCATCTCGCATGTAACCTATTTTAGGTGTCCTGAACCATGCGCCCCCCCCCCCCCCTTGGGCCATTATTTCCTGCACGTTTTTGGCACTGAGTTCTCTTTACGACCTGTCCTTAGAGCAGCAACCTTTTGTTTGTTGCTCTTCAGTAATGAAATCCCACATTCCTAGATGTAGCAACCATCACCACCAATAACATCAGCACCAATTGGTTGCTGATTGTCGAAGCTGTGTCTCCTGATGCGTTCATTTAGTTTCCCACAAAACATTGGGTGTTTCAAAATTATCATTTTATTATTACTTGCTAATCTACAAGCCTAGTTAGAAAAGCAGGATGTTATAAGCCCTGGGGCTCCAACAAGGAAGTAGCCCAGTGAGGAAAGGAAACAAGGAAGTAGCCCAGTGAGGATAGGAAACAAGGAAAAATAAAATATTTTAAGAACATTAACATTAAAATAAATATCTCCTATATAAACTATACAAACTCTAAAAAAACAAGAGGAAGAGCAATGAGATAGAATAGTGTGCCCATGTACCCTCAAGCAAGAAAACTCTAACCAAACACAGTGGAAGACCGTGGTACATTGGCTATAGCACTACCCAATGACTAGAGAACAATGGTTTGATTTTTGGACTGTCCTTCTCCTAGAAGAGCTGCTTACCATAGCTAAAGAGTCTCTTCTACCCTTAGGAAGGGGGAAAGTGGCCACTGAACAATTATAGTGGAGTAATCCCTGGGGTAAAGAAGAATTATTTGGTAATCTCAGTGTTGTCAGGTGTATGAGGACAGAGAACAATATGTAAAGAATAGGCCAGACAATTCGATGTGTGTGTAGCACAGGGAAAATGAACCGTAACCAGAGAGAGAGAGAGAGAGAGAGAGAGGAGAGAGAGAGAGAGAGAGAGAGAGACGGAAGGGGGCGGGGGTTCACGGAGCAGATACTCCTCTTTTTTCTTGAATGATTAAAAATCCATCAATTCCACAATAATAATGAAGCTGATGTATAAAAGAAAATTAGGTTATACACGCTGTATGCGATAAAAACATTAACGAGGTAACAAATGCACTTCCATATCATGAGTATTGCAATGCAATGCGTGTCGATGTATTCGTCCAGGTAATTGCAATTTAAAAGCTAAATACATTTGAATCATTTGGGATATCTCTTCTGTGCAACTACGTCATGGAAATCTATTTCTAACACTGCTACCAAAAGCCTTTCAAAATCTTGTAAAAGCTCAAACTTTGTTTCCATGAAAGGAAAATATGAACTAAATCATTGGATACAATCGCATAATATTTCCCTTTGCCAATTTCTTCGCAACGATAAATTCGGCGGCACAAAAAGTAGTCCAGGAAACAAATTTATACTGACTACATTCTCCTTTCATCAGCATTGCATTTACACTGACTCACTACATTCCTCTTCTCTCAACATCATTGCTTTTACACTGACTCATTAAATTTCTCTTTTTCTTAACAAAATTGTTTTTTACATTGATGGATAAAACGGACAAAACAAATTGGCGTAAACAAATTTAGTACAAATGACATCTGTAAATTTCAATTACAAAAGTTAACCACCATATGTAATTCTGGCAAGTATTATACTGCCAAATTATGCAGTAACAGCATTGGAGACCAGTGTCATATATTCATTTATTTCAATATTTCATTTTGCAAAATGAAAATTACGTTTTTTATATTAAACGAAAAGAAAAAAAAATATATTTCGGACAGTGTTTTGAGCTACAACCATTTTTTATTTTGTGAACGTATGTCGGCTTAAATACATCATATTGAAAAGAGAGTTGATTGTCATTATATAAAGTGATGTTCTTTTATTCGAATCTAATATGATGAAACAGTCGATAAATATATTTGATTTAAAATGCAACTGAGAGAAAGTTATTGGCTTTCCGTGGTAGAATCTTCTCTATATAATAAATAGCAACTGTATATATATATATATATATATATATACATATATAAAGGTCTAGAGTTAATCGATCAACAGTTTTCATCACCTCAACGTGTCAACATTTGTAGCTTCAATGTTACTAAGCGAGTCTAGCATTGTCATAACTGGTATAATATTACTGCAAAGTCTCATAAAATACTAATGGGTAAATTTGACGAAAGAAATTGGCGTTGCACATGTGGATTGCAAACGCCATCTTTAAATGCAATGACAACAGTTAACCACCGAATTAATCATGCCACGTTTTGCAATGGCAATTTTTACAATAACAGCATTGTAGCTCCGTCTAATATATTCATTATTGTGCTATTTCAATTTGAAAAAAAATAGCAACAGCTTTTTGTAAAATGATAAAATTCCTTTTCATCGTGTGTATTGAGCCAGAAATATTTTCAGTTTTGTGACTGAACAAAGGTTTAAAAGAAGATTGAAAAGAGAGTTGATTGAAATTATAGAATGTGCTGCTCTTCTATTTAAATCAAATATGACGAACCAATTGATTAAAAAGTACTGTTATTCAAAATTCAAACGAAGAATTTCATACGATAAACAAAATCTCGCAGGAAGGATATTAAACCATAAGCCAAATCTTGAAGAGTTAAACTGCAGATTAAATTGATCTTTAAAAAGTTAACGGAAAACCTAAGGTATACATAGCAGGTAAGAGTCCCATTAATATATGACATTTATGAACAGGTAAAAGCCACATTCAATTACCATTGTTAAGAACATTACCATTGTTTAAGGAAGATTCATCTGATCATTTCGGACATTCATAATTTTACTTAGTCTGCTATCCAATAAAAAATACTATAAATACATGAATATACGACTACTAGACTTTAAAATCATGTCGTGGTAATTATCAGTTTAAAAAGTACTCTTTATGATTACAAACAATTAATGAATAATAAACTGTAACATTATGGAATGAGAGATGAAATGGACATATCTTAGGAATATTCTGAAGATAAAGGAAAAATGGTACTTGAAACGTAGAATTTCTAAAATAATTCCAACTAACATCAGACGAATTTCTCACAATTCATTGAATTCTTTATATGAATTTAACTTTACCATCAACTGCTGTGAATGTTTACTTAATTTTGCATATTTCATACGCGCTATGATAACACAATTTTTTTTATAGATTAGATCAAAACGTTTCATCCTAATTATTCAGACATGAAAAAAACGTACTATTTATCCCAACGAATGCAGTGATTATTTGTTTTACTGATTATTTATTTTTAATTCAAACACATGAAAACATGAGCTGACATTGACACTTATTCGGCGATATAGTTTTTATCATTCTTTTCCGTCCGAATTGATATTAGACAATTTTACATTACACACACACACACACACAAATACGCCGCGCGCGCGCACAAACACTCACTCCCCCATCATGTCAAACTTTCCCCGTAATGCATTCGAATTCGTAATGGATAAATGAGAGAAGCAAAAGTCAAATGATCCGGATAAATTTGTACAAACGAACATTGCTGCAGACGAGGTGCGTCTAATAACGCTAAAAACACGAAAGCGGAAAAGGAGGACGAAAATAAATATCTTGAGTCCTCAAAAGAATCCTCTAAGCACTTGGGAATCCTCGAAGCAGTTGAGAATGCTCGGCAGCAGTTGGGAATCCTCGGAACATTTCGGAATCCTCGGAGCAGTTGAGAATCCTCGGAGCAGTTGGGAATCCTCGGAGCAGTTGAGAATCCTTGGAGCAGTTGGGAATCCTTTAAGCACTTAGGAATCCTCGGATCAATTGAGAATCCTCGGAGCAGTTGGGAATTCTCGAAGCAGTTAGGAATCCTTGGAGCAGTTGGGAATCCTTGGAGCATTTGGGAGTCCTCGGAGCAGTTGGGAATCATCGAAGCCATGGGGAATCCTCGGAGCAGTTTGGAATCCGCGAAGCAGTTGGGAATCCTCGAAACACTTGAGAATCCTCGAAGCAGTTGGGAATCCTCGGAGGCAGTTGGGAATCCTCGAAGTAGTTGGGAATCCTTGAAGCCGTTGGGAATCCTCGGAGCAGTTGGGAATCATCGAAGCAGTTGGGAAATCATCTAAGCAGTTGGGAATCCTCACAGCCGTTGGGAATCTTCGAAGTAGTTGGGAATCCTCGTAGCAGTTTGGAGTCCTTGGAGCAGTTTGGAATCCACAAAGCAGTTGGGAATCATCGAAGTAGTTGGGAATCCTTGAAGCAGTTGAGAATCCTTGGAGCAGTTGGGAATCCTCAAAGCATTTTGGAATCCTAGAAGCAGCTGGGAATCATTGGATCAGTTTGGAATCCTCGAAGCAGTTGGGAATCTTTGGAGCATTTGGGAATCCTCAAAGCAGTTGGGAATCCTTGAAGTAGTTGGGAATCCTTGGAGCAATTGGAAATCCTCAGACCAGTTGGAAATCCTTTGAGCAGTGTGGAATCCTCGAGCAGTTGGGAATCCTTGGAGCAGTTGGGAATCCTCGAAGCAGTTGGGAATCCTTAGAGCAGTTGGGAGTCCTCGGAGCAGTTGAGAATCATCAAAGCCGTTGGGAATCCTCGGAGCAGTTTAGAATCCGCTAAGCAGTTGGGAATCCTCGAAACAGTTGAGAATCCCTCGAAGCAGTTGGGGATCTTCGGAGCAGTTGGGAATCATCGAAGTAGTTGGGAATCCTCAAAGCCGTTGGGAATCCTCGAAGCCATTGGGAATCCTCAAAGCAGTTGGGAATCCTTAAACAGTTGGGAGTCATCGAAGTAGTTGGGAATCCTTGAAGCAGTTGGGAATCCTCAAAGTAGTTGGGAATCCTAGAAGCAGTTGGGAATCATTGGAGCAGTTGGAATCCTCGAAGCATTTGGGAATCCTAGAAGCAGTTGGGAATCATTAGAGCAGTTTGGAATCCTCGAAGCAGTTGGGAATCTTTGGAGCAGTTGGGAATCCTCAAAGCAGTTGGGAATCCTCGAAGTAGTTGGGAATCCTTGGAGCAGTTGGGAATCCTCAGACCAGTTGGAAATCCTTTGAGCAGTGTGGAATCCTCGAAGCAGTTGGGAATCCTTAGAGCAGTTGGGAGTCCTTGGAGCAGTTGAGAATCATCAAAGCCGTTGGGAATCCTCAGAGCAGTTTGGAATCCGCGAAGCAGTAGGGCAATCCTCGAAACAGTTGAGAATCCTCGAAGCATTTGGGGATCTTCGGAGCAGTTGGGAATCATCGAAGTAGTTGGGAATCCTCGAAGCCGTTGGGAATCCTCGAAGCCATTGGGAATCATCAAAGCAGTTGGGAATCCTCAAACAGTTGGGAATCCTCAAACAGTTGGGAGTCATCAGAGTAGTTGGGAATCCTTGAAGCAGTTGGGAATCCTCAAAGCATTTGGGAATCCTCGGAGCAGTTGGAAATCTTAAAAGCAGTTGGGAGTCCTCAAGTAGTTGGGAGTCATTCGTCAAGTGAAGACTGACTCGCTTCAAGAATTATACATCAGAAATTTATCCAATAATTTATCCAGAAAACATAAAGTAAATGGATAATAAATCCATTAACCAGGAGAGAGAGAGAGAGAGAGAGGAGAGAGAGAGAGAGAGAGAGACTTACTGCCTTATTCTATGTTTGGGTTCCCCCATGTACCTCAGTGTGAGGCACCTCGTATATCCACCAGAGAGTTGCTTATGCATCTTCCAGTGTATTTTGCATCTTCCAGTCTTGGATGGTCTGGATGCATC
The DNA here is from genome assembly GCF_036898095.1 of Palaemon carinicauda. NCBI lineage: Eukaryota > Metazoa > Arthropoda > Malacostraca > Decapoda > Palaemonidae > Palaemon > Palaemon carinicauda. The sequence continues at coordinate 57,704,770 of NC_090753.1, forward strand.
TCAGGTGTTTATCGAGCTTATTCTTAAACACATTAGGCTCACTCCTGATATGTTTCTTAGATGAGCTGGCAGAGCATTAGATAGTCGCTGCATTATCGATGCTGGTGCGTAGTGGATTTATGTCCTGTGCGCCTTCCTTAGTGTTCCTGGTATATTTTTTGGCACTATTAATCTACTTCGGCTTGCTCTTTCTGATATTTTTAGCTCCATGATGTTTTCAGCAATTCCTTCTATTTGCTTCCATGCTTGTATTATCATGTAGCGTTCTCTTCTCCTTTCTAGACTGTATAGTTTTAAAATTGCAGTCTTTCCCAGTAGTCAAGGTCCTTAACTTCTTCTGTTCTAGCGTTGCAGTACCTTTGAACACTCTCTATATGTGCAATATCCTTTTGGTAGTGTGGGTACCATATCACATTGAAGTACTCGAGTGTACTACGTACATAAGTTTTGTAAAGCATAATCGTGTGTTCAGCTTTTCTTGTTTTAAAATGTCTGAATAACATTCCTATTTTTTGCTTTACATTTAGCCAACAGTGTTGCTAATTGGTTGTTGCATAACATATTCCTATTTAACATTACACCAAGGTCTTTAATTGCTTCCTTGTTTGTGATTGTCTCTGTATTAGGTCCCTTGTATGCATATACCATTCCTTCTCTGTTTCCATAATTTATTGATTCGAATTTATCGGAGTTAAATACCATCCTATTTATCTCCGCCCATTCCTATATTTTGTTGAGATCTCTTTGTACTGAGTTCCTATCTTCATCACAAGATAGAGAGAGAGAGAGAGAGAGAGAGAGAGAGAGAGAGAGAGAGAGAGAGAGAGAGAGAGAGAGAGAGAGAGAGAGGGGGGGGGTTACGAATACTATTTGTATTGCATATAGGTTCCCTTAACCATCTAGTGATCAATACCAAGAGGAGTCAGTAAATAAATGAGAGAGAGAGAGAGAGAGAGAGAGAGAGAGAGAGAGAGAGGAGAGAGAGAGAGAGAGAGAGTCCCTTTTCAAAGCTAGTTAATATTACGGACGGTAATATATTCGCTTTAAACTTAGGCTTAATCTACTTCACTTACAACTTACGCAGAGAGAGAGAGAAAGAGAGTGAAAATTGCTTTCGCTGATTGCATGATGAAAGACACGTCTATTACGCAAACAACAACAACAACAACAACAACAACAACAACATGTAGGGCGTTCTGTTTGTTTACATGAAGGAGGAACAGTTGCTTGTGTATTAAACCAACACAACAAACAAAGCAATGTGTTCGGGGTCTTGATGCTGCTGTAGATGATGATGAGAGAGAGAGAGAGAGAGAGAGAGAGAGAGAGAGAGAGAGAGAGAGAGAGAGAAGGGATGACCAGACTACTTTAACCTTGTGCCCTGAGGTAAATAACCCTGATGCATGTTGATTT
>NC_090753.1:57711182-57718682 GCF_036898095.1 Palaemon carinicauda
GTAATGAGGTAGCTAGCGGCCTAGCCAGTGATTTTGAGAGTGGCACTGATTTTGGGTCAGACCAAGAAGGATCCATAATCAATGATGTGAGCATAAATCCTGGTTTGTCCCTGTTCGCTGATTCCCCTGCAGTAAAGGTTATGTATGAAGGTCCGGCCAATTTTCCTACTCCGGCCAGGGCTGTTAAAAATTTTGATATTTCAACTAACCCCTTTGTAGCTGAGGAGGCTGTTCCCAACCATGTAACAGCTTCTGCTCATGTAACGGGGCAGGAGGAGTTCCATGTAATTTGTAAGAGAATTGAGTTATTGAAGATGCAGTTTGAGGAGAACGAGAGGGCCCGGCAACATGAGATTGAGTTGCTCAAGCTTAACCTTGAGTTGGCCAAGGTGCAAGGGTCCCCTAATCATGTTAGTTCCCCCAATAGCTCATCAGCAGACAAATTTAATATTTCGGGTGCACTAAAGTTAATTCCAGTTTTTGATGAGGGAAGCGTACCAGAATTTTTTAAAGCTTTTGAGAGGGTTGCTACCCGGTTGTCTTGGCCCACAGAAATGTGGACGGTACTCATACAGTGTAGATTGACGGGCAAGGCAATCCGGGTATATAATGCATTGGAAGAGGGCCTTGCCAGAGATTATGACAAAGTAAAGGCTTTGGTTCTCAGGGCCTATGATTTGGTCCCTGAGGCCTATCGCCAGAGATTCCGAACCACTGGCAAGCCCAATTCTATGTCTTATGTTGAGTACGCTCGTCTCAAGGAGGAGCAGTTTGACAACTGGCTGAAAAGTCGTCAAGTTGCTTCCTTCTCTTCCTTGAGGGAACTGATGGTACTGGAGGAGTTTAAGAAGGTGTGTAGTAAAGAATTGAGGGTTCATCTGGAGGACACTAAAATTTTAACTTTGTCCAAGGCGGCTCAGGTAGCTGATGAGTTTGTCCTGACCCATCGGGCTGGGTCAGGTAACTTCTCGTCCTCATACCCTAATAATAATAGTAATTTGCCTTCTAAGTCGAATAATCCCTTTAAAAACCAATCTAGTACCCCAAATAGTAGCATGAGTAATCATGTTGGTAGTGGCTTCAGAAAGGACTTGAGTGGTGGGCACACTCTGGTTTTTTCTAACCGTGGCAATTCGGGTAAAACTAATCAAATTAGAGGTAATTGCTTTTGGTGTAATAAGCCAGGGCATCGACAAGCTGAATGTAGAGCCAGGAGCCGTTACCTCCAAAAGAACCAAATTAAGAGTCAAAATAATGTTAATCAGCCTACGCCAATCTCACTAATCTCAAATAATTCTATTTTAGAGAGTAAGAATAGTAAAACTGTTGATCCCCAGGCTAGTAGTGAACCAGATGTAGGTAAAGTAAAACCTGTATTGTGTGAGTCCACTGGTAATTTATGACCATTTAACAAATATGTCTACCCAGGAAAACAGAAATGTGAGACCTTTACACTTAATGTTAAATTCTTGAGGGACACAGGCTCCGCTAGATCTTTGGTGTTGGCAGGGTCCTTGTCTAGCTTAGTTCCCTATACTGGAGAATACGTGGTCCTGGGAGGATTTCCCGATACGGTGGTATCTGCTCCTTTAGTAAGGGTGGAGCTGTCCTTCCCAGGGTATCACAAGGTTACTGAGCTGGCAGTAGTTGAGAGCCTGCCGATACCAGGAATAGACGGAATCCTTGGGAATGATATGTTGAGTGCTGAGGGGCAGGAATTATTTCCTATTGTTTCGGTCACGGCTTGCCCTGTGGCAATAACTACTCGAGCCTCTGCTAAGCGTGCAGCGGAAGCTGATAATGATGATGACCTAAATTTAAGTAATTTAGAAGTAGAGGTAGCGAAGCCCGGGCTAGTAAAAGGTAGTAGTAGTAGCAGTAGTTCTAGTTTTGGAGTGTTTAAATTATTGAAATCCGATTGTGACCGTCTCTCTTTCATACAGGCTCAAAAAGATGAATTTTCATTTGAGTTAGGTAATACTGACGATTTGACCAGGCCCAGGTTTGTGGTTTTGAAAGGATTGTTGTATAGGGTCAGTCGTCCCCCAACTCATCAACTAAATGTGACTAATTGTTTAAGACAAATTGTGGTACCTACCAAGTTTAGGGAGGCTGTGTTAAGCCTTGCACATGAGGACTCCTTTTCTGGCCACTTAGGCTTAAGTAAAACTTTTTGTAGGTTGAGTAAATGTTTTTGGTGGCCAGGAATGAAGTCTTCGGTGAAGAAATTTGTAAGAACTTGTGAAGTGTGTCAGGTGATGGGTAAACCCAATCAACCTATTCCCAAGGCTCCTCTTAACCCAATTCCTTCAATTGGAGAACCCTTTGCAGAATTGGTAATTGATGTGGTAGGACCTCTGCCTAGGACGAAGTTAGGGTTTACGCATCTCCTGACCATAATGGATAGAGCATCACGTTTTCCTGAGGCCTTTCCAATGAAGAAAATAACCTCAAAAGCTGTGTTTGACAAATTAGTGGAGTTTTTCTCCAGGTATGGACTGCCTCGTAAAATTCAGTCGGATTGCGGCTCGAAATTTACAAGCAGGGTATTTAAGAGTAAGTGTGCTGAACTGGCCATTCAGCATATTACCAGTGTACCCTACCATCCTGAGAGTCAGGGTGTGGTGGAAAGATTTCACCAGACCCTTAAGTGTATATTAAAAAAATATTGTTATGAGCAAGGAGAGGATTGGGATAAAGGGCTTCCCTTTGCTCTCTTTGCCATAAGGAATTTTCCCAATTCTTCTACTGGCGTTGCTCCCTTTGAATTAATATTTGGGCACAAGGTTCGAGGACCTTTGGAAATCTTCCATGAATTGCTCGAAGTAAATCAGAGAGGAGAGCGTACGGTGGGAGAAGTTGTTAGTGAACTTAAGTCCAAGTTAGCCGTAGCTTGGAAGTATGCCAAAGATAATTTGTCTGCTTCCCAAGCTACAATGAAAACCAAATTTGATCAGAAGTGTAAGGTACGCTCATTTGAGTCCGGGGACTTAGTATTAGTTTTAAGCACAGACCCAGACAACTTCCTTGAACCCAGGTACAAGGGCCCCTGGAAGGTGTTGAGAAAGTTGTCCGAGGTCAATTATGAAGTTGAAGCCCCTGGAACTAGTCGTAAATGTAAAATTTTCCACATAAACAGGTTGAAATCTTACTCTTCTGATAGACGGGATCCGTTGGCCATTGTTTTTGAGCCAGTTATGAGTGTGGTTGCACCTGTTGAGGAAAACTTGGAAGATGTTTTGGACCAGGTGCCTTCAGATGCTCTAGGTAATAACTTGCAAAATTTAGGTGTATTAAAAGAGGGGTTAGAGCATCTGGAGGCACCTCAGAAACAAGATATACTAAACCTAATTATGGAATTTTCTGACTTGTTTCAGGACTCTCCAGGAAGGACGAGGTTGCTCCAGCATGATGTTGATGTTGGGGACGCTTCTCCGGTTAAGCAAAGCCCGTATCGCCTCAGTCCAGAGAAGCGTGCCATTGTTGAAGACGAAATTAAATACATGCTGGAGCACAATCTCATACAACCATCTGTAAGTCCATGGAGTTCCCCTATAGTCTTAGTGAAGAAGCCTGATGGTAAATATCGTATGTGTGTTGACTATAGGAGGGTAAACTCGGTTACTAAAAATGATTCTTTTCCTCTTCCCCGTATTGAGGATTGTCTGGACCTGATAGGTCCTGCTAGGTTTATTACAAAATTGGATCTGTTAAAGGGATATTGGCAGGTCCCCCTATCTGGCCGTGCCCGTGAAATTTCAGCATTTGTGACGCCCTCAGGTCTTTACGAGTGCAAAGTAATGCCCTTTGGGATGAAGAACGCTGCCTGTACTTTCCAGCGTCTGATGAACAGGGTAATTTGTGGCCTGGAAGGTACAGAAATCTATATAGATGACTTGGTGGTACACAGCAACGACTGGCGGACCCACCTGGTAAGATTAAGAAAAGTTTTTGAGGCACTTAGGGCCGCCGGTCTTGTTGTGAATCTGGGTAAATGTAACTTTGGGAAAGCTAAGGTTAGTTATTTGGGTCGCGAGATTGGCTTGGGTAAAGTTGCTCCTAAGCAAGCCAATCTCGAGGCCATAGTTGCTTTGAAGAGACCGTGTAATGTCAGAGAGGTTCGTAAGGTGCTGGGTATGTTGGGATATTACCGTAGGTTTGTCCGAAACTTCTCTGACCTTGCACAGCCTCTAACTAATTTATTGAAAAAAGGGCAGAAATTTATTTGGTCTTCTCGATGCGAAGAAGCATTTTTAAAACTTAAGATGTTACTCGTGTCTAATCCAATATTGGTTTCTCCCAATTTTCAGAAGCCATTCATCATAGCCGTGGATGCCAGTGACGTAGGAATTGGGGGAGTCCTCTTTCAAAGGAGTGATGATGGTGAAGTACGCCCCGTATCTTACTACAGCCGTAAGTTACTAGAGGCGGAAAGAAAGTACTCCACCATTGAGAAAGAGGCTCTGGCATTGGTGCGGACATTGGTACATTTTAAACCTTATGTAACTAACTTTTCATTCCCTATAGAAATTTGGACCGACCATAATCCGTTGGTATTCATTGAACGTATGAAGGGATCAAACCAGAGGATTCTGCGTTGGGCCCTTCAGCTACAAGAGTTCAATTTAATTATAAGACACATTAAAGGGGTGGATAATTGCATCCCGGATGCTCTCTCACGTGTCTGAATTTTGATCTCTCCCTTTGTTTTTTTTTGGGGACCCTCTCGGTTCGCCTGGTTGCATGTGTTGAGGTTACATCCATGTTTCGAGGTATGTATATATTGAGCTCAGGTATAAGGTTTGTACTCTTGTAAATTGTTCCAGGACCTAGGTTAGTGTGGATAATTCTATATCATATTTTTTTTTCCTCTGTGTGCCTACTAAAATTTATCGTTGACAGGTATAGGATTGAATGTCTGTCCAAATGTTTGATGATGCATTTAAAACTTGCTATGTTCTTGTCCTTTTGCTTAGGTTTAAGATATTTTTACCTTGTGATTAGTTTATTACTGTAGACACTACGTTTAAGACTTTGTTTTGTTTTGGTTTAATATATTTTATCTTATTAGGGGTTTGTAGTAGCTTTAGTGTTTTCCCTGAATTTTCTTTATTTTTGTGGCCCTGCATTTTCTGATGTTTTGTCCAGCCTTGTGGCATATCATTAAAAGAAAAATTTTGCATTTAGTGAATGAAAATTATTTTTCTTGGGGGAGGAAGGTGTTATGTTAAAGTAGGTTATTTAATTGTTTATAAATAAATTCGGTCTTCGGCAGGAGTAAAAGTTAACTGCCCTTTTCATAAGAGTTCGGAGATAACCTTCGCTCCTCCTCGTCGTTAATTAGTGAATGGCCATTAACTCTTTTGTTTATTTTTCTTTCCGAGTGTTTGGTGTTTAGTGAGAGCCGTGGACGAGACTACTGCTGCCTGGAATGTTCAGTTCGGACCGTGCATTGATCACAGACGTATAGCCTAATTCAGCAGCCATTGTTAGACGCCTCTTTTATTCCCTCATAAGGAATTGTGCCTTTGGAGGATTATTTCGCTGGTGTCTTTGAGCCACCCGCGGTAAATTGTACACTTCTTTGGATCACGGACTACGTATGCAGGGGTTTTGTCACCTGCGATAGCCACCTCGCTTGTTACGTCCTGCAAGTGTATGTGTCACTGGCGACCTTCGCTTGACGTTGTTTTCCCCGCCTGAGGATTCTGCGGGAAGACGGTGCCGTCGTTCCGTCCCGGCACTGTTGGAGGAACTATTGCCGTGATCCAAGAGCGTCATCACAACTGTTACGCTGCTCGTCTGTGGACCAAGGGTCCGTGAGGAGGAACGTAGGGAGGCATTACCCAGGTAAAGTTACGATCTTTTCATTATCGTTATGGATATGCCCAGTCCGTTTTCCTGGTGTTAATGATACTCCCTCTGATGCTGACGAATGTTCGTCCCCTCTCTGTCGTCTGATCCATGTATGGATAAGTACTGTTGAGTTATTTCACAGATAGATAATACAGTGTTGGGTTTTTTTACATGTATATATATAAATTATGACTCTGCATAATTCTTTTGTGAAGATATCCAAGTGTTTATGCATTTAGTATGTGGCATGTGTATTTGTATGCCGCCTTGTGTTATGTTTCATTATTTGGTATTTGGTTTAGCTTTAAACGTTTGTGTGTAGGTAGGTAATTTTAAGGTTTTCTGCCTTTTCATTTCTCCTATCTTCCTTATTCCTATCTGTTTAGTAATAGGGTAATGGTTTGTTGATATTTGTGGGCCCGGCTTAATATATGAGCCATACTTTTGATCTGTTTAGTTTTTCTATGTTAGGGTTAAGATTTTTAGATATAGGTCAACCTTGTGTATTTAGAGGACTCCGTATATTAGTCCTCCAGGTCATTTTTGTTTAATCATTGTTGTTTGTCTTAGGAGCTTTTTGTTACTCCTGGTGCAAGGTTGAATTTATTTAAGTGTATTGTAATAAATATTGTTAGATTTTTCCAGTGTTTTTGTTCTGTCTTCCCTCAGTTCACCGTGTTACATAAATAATGTACTGCCTACGATTCCTTTAAAAAATCAAAGTTCAAAGAACCAGAACTACGGCCTACACAGGTCGTAACAGATAACTGTAGCAACTACCGAAGCATTTGCCATTGTTTTTCGCTTTTTTTTTTTCATTTTCTGCTTTGCTGTCTAACCCTCTTTAACTGAATGCTGTTGCTGTTAATAATAATAATAATAATAATAATAATAATAATAATAATAATAATAATAATAATAATAATAGTAATAAAAAAATAATAATAATAAAAATAATAATAATAATAAGACGAAGAAGAAGAACAGCAACGACCAAAAAATCAATAATCAATAATAATAATAATAACAATAATAATAATAATAATAATAATAATAATAATAATAATAATAATAATAATAATAATACAGCAACGGCCAAATAAACAACAACAACAACAACAACAATAATAATAATAATAATAATAATAATAAAAATAATAATAATAATCATCTCCCCTAAATATTGAAAAGCAATAACTAAAGGTGCATCAAACATCAATTGTAATGGAAATATCTAGTATGCTCATTCTAAAGAAACTGGAGAGAAAGATTCATGAAAAGCTGAGAGATGAACAAGCAGGATTTGGAAAAGGTAGAAGTTGTACTGACCAGATTTTTATTGAATGAAATGTGGTACAGCAATGTATAAAATATAGAAATCCATTTTTGATGGCATTTGTGGATTATGAATAAGCCTTTGATAGTATGCACTGGCCAATTTTGTGGAGAGTCAGACGTTATTATGGAGTTCCTATTAAATATGTAAATTCAATTAAGTCTGTTTATGAGCACAGCAAGTACAAGTTAATGTTAGTATAGTTCCATCGAAGGAATTTCCCGTGAACAGTGGAGTGCTCCAAGGGAATGTGTTGTAACCTAGGTTGTTTATCCTCCTCATCGATTTTGTAATGCATAGAAAGTACA
>NC_090753.1:57723682-57731182 GCF_036898095.1 Palaemon carinicauda
TGCTTTAAATTAAGCACTTTTGACAGATAAATATACATATTTCCTTCATTTTCTTCGATTTTTTTAATGTATTTCTTACCTCTTTGATTTGGCTATGATTCCTTTAAGACAACTCTTGGTTTTATGTGTTTTTTCCTCTTTCCCCGACTTTTAACTCCCTGCATTGATTGGTTCACCATGGTACTCGAAAGTCCGTTGACAAAAGCTCCTTGTAACGGTTTGTTTATGACGTTTCCCTTTGGTTCTTCAATTCACGGCTAACCTCGAATCATCACATCTTGCCATATTGGTTTAGGAATCTGTTAATCTAATCTCTGTCACCAACCTCAATGTCAATAGACTACTAAAGAGGTATTATCATAGATCGTCACTTAATGCATCGTAGTCTACACTCTCTCTCTCTCTCTCTCTCTCTCTCTCTCTCTCTCTCTCTCTCTCTCTCTCTCTCTCTCTCTCTCTCTCTCTCTCTCTATATATATATATATATATATATATATATATATATATATATATATATATATATATATACATATACATATTATATATATATATATATATATATATATATATATATATATATATATATATATATATACATATACATATTATATATATATATATATATATATATATATATATATATATATATATATATATATATATATATATATATATACTGTATAAATATATAATTATATGCGTATATGTGCATATATATATATATATATATATATATATATATAAATTTATATATATATATATATATATATATATATATATATATATATATATATATGTGTGTGTGTGTGTGTGTATACATACATAAACATATATTGCATTACAAACATATACCTCCAAAGGCATCAAGCCTCATAACAAATCACAAGTTCACCACTTTGTAAATATTTCGTAAATATCTTCTTAGCCCATTTAACTCACCAATAGAAAAGAAAAATGAAAAACTCTCTATCTAAAACATACCTCCTAGGTGTAAATGACAAGGGGACGGGCTCAGGAAATAAAATGAAATGAGTATAGCTATCTGAATTCCAATCCCCTCCCCAACCCCCGGGTAAATTTCCTGATATCTAGTCTCGGTATCTTTATACTCAGCTTCTCTGTGTCCGGAGTGTGGAGACCTCCATTGGTCGGAGGTATTCCATCCACAACAATTTATTGCTAACCAGAGATGCTCCTTAACTTTAACTTAGAAGAGGAGGGAGGTACCCACTGTCTTGTCTTTTTAGTTACTTCGCGTTGAACGGGTATTTTTGTAGCCTTTTTTCATGTATTTGCAACATTTTTTTTTAGTTATTAATAGTTCGTAACAAAAAAGAGGGGAAAAATATTGTTTTGGTAAATACATAAAATAAAAATAATGGTTTTATTGTATAGGAAAAATCCCATCAGTCTTTCTGGGGATTTTTTTAATTTTTTTGCAACAATAAAATCTATTATTTAGTTATATGTTATGAAATGAAGGAAAATATGCATTTCAGTGTATTAAGAATAAATAAATAACTTTTTTGTTGTTTGATATTTTCATGTATTTGTAACAACCAATTTTTTTTTGTCCATAATTATTTGTCATGAATTGGAGGAAAATAATGTGTTAGTGTATTAGAATAGAGAAATTAAGAATTAAGTAACAAATAAAGGATCGAACAATGTATTTCAAGGTTTAAAGGTCGCTCATGAATGGCAGAGGAAAGGGACAGTGACATTACCCCATCGAGCAGAACAAGGACCTAGAGACTGACCATATACACATATGATCAGCGCACAAGCCCCCTCTCCACCCAAGCTAGAACCAAGGAGGGTCAGGCAATAGATGCTGATGACTCAGCACATAGAAATATAAGCTCAGCCAAACTGCTCAGTGTTCCCCAGTCAGGGACGTTACCACATCGGCCACAACAACCCTTTTAGATGATTAAAGGAATACACAAATATATAGTGGAGTATTTTAGTGTTTTACAACAATAAAACATTATTTTCTTCTCAATATATAAAATATACAAATATATAAAATATAAAATATATAGAATAAAAATATACAAATTGAATACCAAGCAAGCCGACGGTATTTAAAGAATTTCGAAAAGTGCTAAATAGTTATGTTAATGAAACAAATAAACAAACAAATATATGAATGAATAAATAAAGTAGTGACATCAAAGGTGGGCATTTATGAAAGGAAGCCATTATACGATGGGAAATAAATATGTAAATGCATAAAGGAATATATAAATATATAGAGAGGAAAATATCATTGCAGAGTTCTGTCCCCTTTTGACCTCTATTTAAATAGACTTTCAGTAAGATCATCTCTTTATATGTGTGATATAGGTTATACATACACAAACAAAAAAACAAACACACACACCTATATATATATATATATATATATATATATATATATATATATATATATATATATATATATATATATATATATATATATAATATATATATATATATATATATATATATATATATATATATATATATATATATATATATATATATATATATATATATATGATACAATATTCAATATATTTAGCCGATTTTAGAGCAAAGCCCTCAGAAGAATATTGATAGTTAAATGGCAAGACAGGACTAGAAATAAAACTATAAGAGAGATTACTCGAGTGCCATATGCGAATGAGATCATGGTAACGAGTATATGGAAATGGTTTGGGCATGCTCTTCGCACTCCCCAGGAAAGAATAGATCACCAAATGTTTAACTGGGCTCCACAAGGCGCTAGAAAAGTTGAAAGACCCACAATTACATGGCTGAGAACTATGCAGCGGGAAGTGGGAGACAATTAGTGGAAAAATGTTGAATTAAAAGCTCTAGATAGAGACGACAGGCGGAATCTAACCGAGGCCCTTTGCGTTAATAAGCGTAGGAGATGATATTGATATATATATATATATATATATATATATATATATATATATATATATATATATATATATATATATATATATATATATATACGTGTGTATGTATATATATATATGTATATACATATATATATATGTATATATATATATATATATATATATATATATATATATATATATATATATATATATATATATATATATATATATATATATATATATACATATATATATATATATATATATATATATATATATATATATATATATATATATATATATATATATATATATATATACTTGCACGTGTTTGTGTGTATATATGTGTGAAGTCAAAAGAATACAAGAGTCCTCTTGGTCATTAAAATACACGTTACCTGAAATAAAAGGTTTGTGTAATTCATGGTCTGCCTTTTCCTGTACCAAAATATTCAACTTAATAAATTATGAGGTTGATTTCAGTATCCTCTGCCGTGGAAAAAACGTTGTTTTTTATCATATTTTTCATAATCTTTTCTTCTTCCGAATGAAGGCCCTGATGATACCAACACGCCAGCAAAAATAAATCTATACTATAAAGGCATTATGAGCGTAAACTACAAAGAAGAAGAAACGACTATGAAAAATATAATAAAAAACAACGTTTTTTCCACGGCAGAGGATACTGAAATCAACCTCATAATTTATTACCAATCAGCATAAACACGAGACTTGATAATGAAAAACAACCCTGCCCCTGCCATGCAAGATGACTTGAAAAAGACGAACGTAGTGTACCGATATAAATGCCCCGTCCAGGAATGTCCTGGCACCTACATCAGGATGACGACGATGCGTCTTTCTAAGAGATTATCTTGCCACGTGCAACAGGGTGCAATAAAAATGCATTGCCTCCAAAAACATAATTTCAAGACAACAAGGGAGCATATAGTGATAAATGTAACCATCATCAGCCGTGCCCCTGACAGCAGACGTCTCCGGATAATGGAAGCTCTTTTTATTCAACAACAAAGACCTAACCTCAACACCACACAAGAAGGGACCTTATTGCCAACATATATAAGGTCCACCACCAACAATAGTCCAGGCAATAACAACTATGACAGGACTGATATAGCCGAAGGTCAAAACATCCCACCAAACATCCCAGCAAGGCAGAGGCCACCACCCACTAGGATTAATGGTCTCCACCCTAGGGAGGTTCTTAACCACTGAAGATGGAATGTCGAAGCAGGACTCCGTATATAAGCCATCAAAACAACACCTGCATTTCAGTTCACTCTTGACAATGAGCAGAAAACCTTCTCACTGCTCGAAACCGGTTGAGTCGAAGGATGTGTTAAACTTAACTCCACGTAATTTATAATTTTTTGTACAAAAGTGACCATTACTTTGTATGCACTAACATTGTGATAGTGTTTTATACTTTGTACATATTACCTGTACTTTTACAATGTGTTGTGATATATTAAAGACAAATTGTGAATGATATGGTCTTCATCACCTTCCTATTGATATGTCCCTTTCCCAGTTACTGGTAGATTGTTCAAATGAAGAGAAAAGATAATAAGAACAATAGAAAAAGTTAATTACAAAATTAACGCCACTGAGGCAGCAATCACTTTCAATAATATATATATATATATATATATATATATATATATATATATATATATATATATATATATATATATATATATATATATATATATATAATCCTCTTTATTTAGCCGAGAATTTATTAGAAATTCATTAACGGTCGCCCAAATGTGTATCTAATTATATATGTTGCAGAGGGTGCGCATTGGGGTTTAAAGAGTAAATTGTTAAGAACAACTAAAGAGCAACGAGTGTTAGTTAAAATTAGTGTTAGTAAAGAGAAATTACAGGGACTGGTAAAAGCATGGTATGGTTTGCCAAAGGAGACTGGTATTTTTTCATATCGAGTTAAAACCTTGAAATATGACTAAAGAATCTAAATAATTTATTAACTAGAGGGGGTACTCAGTAGACCGCAAACCGTCGTCTCGGCAACTTATTTCTATCCCTTTTGCTCGACCTTGGCCTTGATCTTTGACATTAACATGTATTAATTGGCATGGATTTTTCATATACTCAAATATGAATGAAGTTTGAAGTCTGTAACAACGGTGTCCAAACCTGTGGCTGATTATGTGAACTGGATACTTTGCTTGACCGTGTCCTTGACCTTCCATGATTTAATCATTTCCATTTTTACATAATAATTAATTCCCGCAAGTTTCATTACTCTATGATCAAAATTGTAGCCAGGAAGCTGTTTTAAAACACACAAACAGGGGGTAAAATATAACCTCCTTCCAACTTCGTTGTCGGAGGGAAATATATGAACAAGACAGTCTTTATCGACAGTGACCATTCTCTTGTTCTTTTCCCATGGCATCTTTTTTATAATGCCTGTGCTGTTTATGTCGCTTTTACAAATTGCCCACAAAGTTAACGATTTTAAAATTATCCAAATCTACACTTAAAAACGATATCAACATGCTCTCTTAAATGACTATGTCATTAAGGGTCGTTAAATGAATGCGTAATGGGTCGTTAAACGAAAATTCAAAAGAAAGTTCATTGCTCCACATTCCTCCCAGTTACTTTACTTCTATTATCCAATATCAATCATTCTGTAGGTAAATTTTATATATTGCTCCAGAAAATAGATATTATAAATTATCAAATCAACATGTAAATTAGAAAAATTTACCTTTGATGATAATTTACATCATTCACATATGTCCTCATTAAAATGGGTTTTCTTTTTCGTGTCTACGACCTCACCATCTTTGTGAGCTAGGCGCTTTGGGGGAGTCTATAGTTTGGTTTGCCTACTTAGGCATCAGCAGCCGTTGCCTGGCACTCCCTGTTCCTAGCTAGACGGAGAAGGGGTTAGGGTGCTGATCTCATATGAAAAAAGGTTTATTTTGAAATAATAAAGGTTAATGTTAAGATAAAAACATGGTAACTGTTGTATTCTATAACAAGAGGTGACAAATTCTCGAAATATATTGACGTGTCCAGCTTTACTTATAGCGTGGTATAGGCTACAAACAGGACCTTTCTCTAATTGCATAGAAAACGGGACTTTGTATATAAAGAGTAATGCCGATGCATTCGAGTAGAGCCTTGCTTCGACCTTTTCTCCGTTGAGACTGCATTTGTGGAGACATTTCTCTGACACCTAATGTCTTAAACAAAACAAGAAAAATTCTGGAAGATCGGATATCATCAGAATCTGTGATCTTGTTTATACTTCTTATACATTTGAAACTACTTTCTTAAAACTCGTTCTGGAAATTCGTCACACTTGTCATCTCAGTCTGGAATCATAGAGATATAAGCCACAGGTCTGTATCACGTTACAGATTTAGATAAATCACTATAAATAGGTGAACTGTGAGGATTTCATGAAACTTCTAAAACATTGTAAATATTTTCATTAATGTTAAGTAGAGTATTTCTTGTTGTATAACTGCTGGCTATTTTCCTTCCCTAGCAATGTTTTGCTATTTTCTATGTTGAATTAATTAACAAGGAAATAAAACATTAAATTACATTTTACAAAACCTACAAACTTGAACAAGACTAATAATAATTCAAACCACTATCCAGTATATGCCTTCACCATACATTATCTGCAAAAATACATAAAAATATATTTCTGAAAAAAGTAAATTTCTACACCTACAACTATTAACTGAAACTGGCGAAAATTACTGAATATTCTGTTGCAGAAAATGAAAAATAAATCTTGCTGAAGATAACCTGTGCATCTTACTAATGAAATGACAGTTCTTTAAACCAAAAACTAACGTAAATACTAAATCAAGCACACAAATGACTACGGAAACGTCCCCGTCTAGCGAACTGCTGGACTGGTGTTCGAGACACGCATAAGCTCGATAATTTCTTGTAGTGTTTGACACCTCACAATCCTTGCTAGAGTCTGTAGGTCTAACTGCTGAGTCATCGGCCGTCCTTGCCTGGCCCTCCCTGGTCCTAGCTTGAGTGGAGAAGAGGCTTGGGTGCTATTATGTAATATAGTCAGTCTTCAGGCCATTGCCCTGTTAGGACAATGATACTGTCCCCTTGCTTCTGCCGTTCATGAGCGACCTTTAAATGTTAAACTAACAACTGCGATATGTATTACTGGGGAATAAGAAAAACAAAAAGACAAAAAAAAAAGAAGAAGAGATTTAAATAGTAGCCAGTAAGTTTTTAATAATTATGTTATTCCCCAAAGAAAGATTGTTTTCTGAAGAGGAAAAAGAGACTGACCAGAAAGAGACAATACAAAAATCTTCGAATATTTTGAAATTTTTAAGATTAATATCATTTGGCAAATGTATAGTGTCTCACTTCACGTGAGAGAGAGAGAGAGAGAGAGAGAGAGAGAGAGAGAGAGAGAGAGAGGAGAGAGAGAGAGAGAGAGAGAGAGAGTTTCAGAAGCAAACATAATTTCTTATACATGACCCACACGTCCCCTAAAAGCGTCAACACACCTGTAATTTGCTCTAATATTCTCAATGTAGACGTTCGCCCAGCCATCGAA
>NC_090753.1:57736182-57768682 GCF_036898095.1 Palaemon carinicauda
AAACATTGTTTGTCGGCCTCAGGTAAGTCTCACTCCCGAATGCCCTTTATGGAGTACACGGAAGGTACTCCTTTTATTCCAAGATAGGGTAGGGCTGTAAACTCACAAGACTGGGATATATGCATGCATACATACATACACACTCTGAAGAAACAAGTTAAATCACTTCTTCAGAATGGATTCATCGCCAAAAATCACGAAAGACTTTCTCAATGAGCATATTTTTTGTGCAATTGAAGAAGAAACAGACCGAATGTGTGTATCAAAAGTGAATTTGCTCTCAAGAATCCCACGTAAAATTTTAAAGTCATACATATTTACAGAAATATTATCAAAGCTGAAATCTCGATGATGAGGATCCGTGTCCTCGACCTACTTACAATCACACTTCGAGTTTTTTTAGGGTTCAACTTCAAACCAACAATTTTATATGAGCCTTTATTAAAGGATTCAAGCAAACCCAAATCTACATCTAAGAGATGGAAAGATGCAAAGAGAGTGGCATCATCTGCATATGTAACGAGCTTGTTTTCTAGCCCAAACCACATGCCATGTGTATATAGTAGGAAAAGTAATGGGCCAAAAACACTACTCTGAAAGCACAAGATATCACATTCTTATACTGTTTTGTCCCATGATTATTGGTTTTCATCAGGGAACCTCTAAAAATTCAATATACTTGTATAAAGGCAGTTATGACTATGGGATGTTGGCGACTCTCTCTCTCTCTCTCTCTCTCTCTCTCTCTCTCTCTCTCTCTCTCTCTCTCTCTCTCTCTCTCTCTCTCTCTCCCCTCACTAAACACAAAACTCTCTCTCTATTGGTCAGCCTAGATCGCCTTTCCTGGGAGAGCCAGGGTGAAGCATTGGCACCAGAGTTTTGGATTGAATTTTACCCTTGAGCAAGAGGAAGAGAAATAAGATGGAATAGTGTACCCGAGTGTAACGTAAGCAAGAGAACTCTACCCTCATTACATCTAAAACAGGTCCTCTTCGGTCCTCCAGAAATTAGATTTTGCTTATACTGTCCTTATCAGCTGAGCGCCAGAGATGGAACATATTTATAGAAAGATTTCACGCAAGTCTTATATATGAAGTTTCTTTGTGGCCTCAAATTCATCCAAGTACCAAAACTAAACATGCATTGGTCTCCTGGCATTATTCCCCTCGAGACGAATATGAAAATTTGGTAGTCATTGTTGCCAAAGTGTCGGACAAAGTTCCTGATTTATTAATCCCTAAGGAAGAGGCTCTTCGTGAAGAGTTTGATCGTTCGTCTTAATTCTAAAATTAATTGAACCGTAGCAACAAGGTGGAAGGTGAATTAAATAGGGTGTCGCAGATATTGTAATTAATCTCTCTCTCCATTAGTGGGATTAGATCGCCTTTCCCGGGAGAGCCAGAGTGAAGCATTGGGACCTGAGTTTTGGATTGAACTTCACCCCCGAACATTTATTCATTCCTTCTCTCGCACATCTCGAGAATTCACTAGAATTTACCGAACCGTCAAAACAGTGAGTTATAATAGCTTTTGTTTTTATCATCTTTATCATGATCTATATTACTAATATTCATCCATCCATCCATCCATATACCAAGGCACTTCCCCCAATTTTGGGGGGTAGCCGCCATCAACAAGAAACAAAACAAAAAAGGGGACCTCTACTCTCTACATTCCTCCAGCCTAACCAGGGACTCAGCCGAGTTCAGCTGGTACTGCTAGGGTGCCACAGCCCAACCTCTCACATTATCAACCACAGATGAAGCGTCATAATGCTGAGTCCCCTACTGCTGCTACCTCCGCGGTCATCTAAGGCACCAGAGGAAACAGCAGGGCCTACCGGAACTGCGTCACAATCGCTCGCCATTCATTCCTATTTCTAGCATGCTCTCTTGCCTCTCTCACATCTATCCTCCTATCACCCAGAGCTTTCTTCACTCCATCCATCCACCCAAACCTTGGCCTTCCTCTTGTACTTCTCCCATCAACTCTTGCATTCATGACCTTTTTTAGCAGACAGCCACTTTCCATTCTCTCAACATGGCCAAACCACCTCAACACATTCATATCCACTCTAGCCGCTAACTCATTTCTTACACCCGTTCTCACCCTCACCTCTTCGTACCTAACCCTATCTATTCGAGATACACCAGCCATACTCCTTAGACACTTCATCTCAAACACATTCAATTTCTGTCTCTCCATCACTTTCATTCCCTACAACTCCGATCCATACATCACAGTTGGTACAATCACTTTCTCATATAGAACTCTATTTATATTCATGCCCAACCCTCTATTTTTTATTACTCCCTTAACTGCCCCAAACACTTTGCAACCTTCATTGACTCTCTGACGTACATCTGCTTCCATTCCACCATTTGCTGCAACAACAGACCCCAAGTACTTAAACTGATCCACCTCCTCAAGTAACTCTCCATTCAACATGACATTCAACCTTACACCACCTTCCCTTCTCGTACATCTCATAACCTTACTCTTACCCACATTAACTCTCAACTTCCTTCTCTCACACACCCTTCCAAATTCTGTCACTGGTCGGTCAAGCTTCTCTTCTGTGTCTGCTACCAGTACAGTATCATCCGCAAACAACAACTGATTTACCTCCCATTCATGATCATTCTCGCCTACCAGTTTTAATCCTCGTCCAAGCACTCGAGCATTCACCTCTCTCACCACTCCATCAACATACATGTTAAACAACCACGGCGACATCACACATCCCTGTCTCAGCCCCACTCTCACCGGAAACCAATCACTCACTTCATTTCCTATTCTAACACATGCTTTACTACCTTTGTAGAAACTTTTCACTGCTTGCAACAACCTTCCACCAACTCCATATAACCTCATCACATTCCACATTGCTTCCCTATCAACTCTATCATATGCTTTCTCCAGATCCATAAACGCAACATACACCTCCTTACCTTTTGCTAAATATTTCTCGCATATCTGCCTAACTGTAAAAATCTGATTCATACAACCCCTACCTCTTCTAAAACCACCCTGTACTTCCAAGATTGCATTCTCTGTTTTATCCTTAATCCTATTGATCAGTACTCTACCATACACTTTTCCAACTACACTCAACAAACTAATACCTCTTGAATTACAACACTCATGCACATCTCCCTTACCCTTATATAGTGGTACAATACATGCACAGACCCAATCTACTGGTACCATTGACAACACAAAACACACATTAAACAATCTCACCAACCATTCAAGTACAGTCACACCCCCTTCCTTCAACATCTCAGCTTTCACACCATCCATACCAGATGCTTTTCCTACTCTCGTTTCATCTAGTGCTCTCCTCACTTCCTCTATTGTAATCTCTCTCTCATTCTCATCTTCCATCACTGGCACCTCAACACCTGGAACAGCAATTATATCCGCCTCCCTATCATCCTCAACATTCAGCAAACTTTCAAAATATTCCGCCCACCTTTTCCTTGCCTCCTCTCCTTTTAACAACCTTCCATTTTCATCTTTCACTGTCTCTTCAATTCTTGCGCCGTCCTTCCTTACTTTCTTCACTTCTTTCCAAAACTTCTTCTTATTCTCTTCATATGACTATTATTCATAATTATAATTATTACTACCATTATCCTAATTACCATAATTATTATTATTAAATTTCATGATCAGTTTAAGCGTAATATGTAGGTATAAAGAGAGAAAATAGGTTATGATAAGCGCATTGAATATCAACGTAAAGATAAATATAATACCAATAAACGAAAGAGAGAGAGAGAGAGAGAGAGAGAGAGAGAGAGAGAGAGAGAGAGAGAGAGAGAGAGAGAGAGAGAGAGAGAGAGAGAGATAAATTAAGCGTGTCAAATATCAATATACTGATAAAGATATATATAACAAACAGAAAACAAGTTCTGAGAGAGAGAGAGAGAGAGAGAGAGAGAGAGAGAGAGAGAGAGAGAGAGAGAGAGAGAGAGAGAGAGAGCAGCAATAATAACCCTTATTCTATGTCACTTACTCGTATCTTTAAAACATTATATTTTTTTATCTTAAATAAAAACGTTGTCAAGATGTCTAATAAATATAGAATGTCTAAGTGATCACTGCAACCCTATTTTGTCAATAAATTCTACTTGCTACTTTCATTAGAAGACGTTAAATACAACCACGATATAATCAATATTATTTTTTATTTTTTTTATAATAATCCCTTTCATTAATCCCATCAACGGAAGTCCGAAGATTAATATGCTATTATCATCAAACGTTGTCACAAACATAATTCATAACATCATTAATCATTTTCACAAATATAATTCATATTAAATTATGCCCCGAATACAATTCATGTAATCATATACATTTCCTCTTCTAGAATTACTTGTTAATAATTAAACAGCCATCCTTTATTAGCAATACTGCTTTAGAGAAATGACCGATTCCTTATTAACGAATTCATTGTTAAAAATACATCTATTAGTAAATGCAATTCCTTATTAACGTATTTATTAACGGTATGCAAAACACTTCCATCTGTGAATAAGTAATTCTTCCACCCTCCATTATCAGCTTCGTTCATCTCGCATGTAACCTATTTTAGGGGTCCTAAACCATGTCCCCCCCCCCACCCCTCGGGGCCATTATTCCCTGCAGGTTTTGGGGCTGAGCTCCCTTTACGACCTGTCCTTAGAGCAGCAACCTTTTATTTGTTGCTCTTCAACAATGAAATCCCACATTCCCGGATGTGGCAATCATCACCAGCAATGGCATCAGCACCAATTGGTTGCTGGTTGGCGAAGCTGTGTCTCCTGATGTGTTTATTTCGTTTCCATAAAAAACACTGATGTTGCAAGAGAAATTTTATTAGACAGTTATTACACATTTTTCCCTCCTTGCTATGGCATGAGTTTATTTATTTATCTGAGAGAGAGAGAGCGAGAGAGAGAGAGAGAGAGAGAGAGAGAGAGAGAGAGAGAGAGAGAGAGAGAGAGAGAGAGAGCATGTGGTTTCTCTTGTCTCTTGAAGGATTAAAACTCCATTTTACGAGATTTAATGAGAGTCTGATGCACTGTGAAGTCTTCCACACAACACAGCCCTTAATTCCTCAATAATAATAAAGCCGATGTATAAACAAAAACTGCAGTAGGTCACAAACGCTGTATGCAATAAATGTATTAACGAGTTAACAAATGCACTTCCATAGCATTGGTATTGCAATGCAATGCATGTCAATGTATTCGTCCGGGTAATTGCAATTTGTAAGCGAAATATATTTAAATCATTTGTGATATCTCTTCTGTGCAATTACATTATGGAAATCCATTTCAAACACTGCTACCAACTACCTTCCGAAATCTTTTAAAAGCCAAAACGTTTTTTACATGAAAAAATACCAACTAAATCGTTGGATACAATCGCAAAATGTTTCCCTTTGCAAATATCTTCGCAACGACAAATTCGGAGACACAAGAAATATTCCAGAAAAAAAAATTTATACTGAATAAATCTTCTCTCAACGGCATCGCTTTTACACTGACTCACTACATTTCCCTTCGCTCAAAAGCATTGTTTTTATACTCCCTCACTACATTTTCACTCACTTCGACAGTATTGTCTTTACACTGACTCACTACATTTTCTTTCTCTCAACAGCATTGTTTTCACACTGACTCACTACATTCTCCCATTCTCTCAACAGCATTTTTCTTTACCTTGCCTCACTATATTTTCCTTTCTCTCAAGAGTATTGTCTTTACACTGACTCACTACATTTTCTTCCTGTCAACAGCATTGTTTTTATACTGACTCACTACATTCTCCCATTCTCTCAACAGAATTTCTCTATACATTGCCTCACTGTATTTTCCTTTCTCTCAACAGTATTGTCTTCACACTGACTCACTATATTTCTCTTTCTGTCAACTCCATTGTTTTTACATTGATGGATAAGGCGGATATAAGAAATTGGCGTTAAACAACTTTATTGCAAATGACATCTGGAAATTCCAACTACAAAAGTTAACCAACGAATTTAATCCTACCAAGTTTTATAATGGCAATTTATGCGATAGAAGCATTGGAGACCAGTCGGATATATTTATTCATTCTACTACTTCATTTTGCACACAAAAAATTACGATTTTTATATTAAACGAAAAGAAAAAATATATTTCGAACTGTTTTTTTATTTACAACCCTTTTTTATTTTGTGAACAAGCGTCGGCTTAAATAAAACATTGAAAAGAGAGTTGATTGTAATTATAGAATGTGCTGCTTTTTCGTTCGAATCAAATATGATGAAACAGTCGATAGAAATATAGTCAATTTAAAATGCAATTGAGAGAAAGTTCTTTGTTTTCCATGGTAGAATCTAGCCTATATAATAAAGAGCAACTGTATATGTATATGCATATTATATATATATATATATATATATATATATATATATATATATATATATATATATATAATATATATACATATGTATGTATGTATATATGTATGTATGTTTGTATCTATATATATATATATATATATATATATATATATATATATATATATATATATATATATATATATATATATATATATATATATATATATATATAATATGTGTGTATATATATATGTATATATATAGATATATTATATATACATATATGTATATATATATATATATATATATATATATATATATATATACATATAAATATATATACATACATATATATATATATATATATATATATATATATATATATATTTATATATATACATATATATACACACACACACACACACACATATATATATATATATATATATATATATATATATATATATATATATATATATATATATATATATATATATAAAGGTCTAGAGTTAATTGATTACAAGTTTTCATTACCTTAACGTATCAACATTTGTAGCTTCAATGTTACTAACCTTAAGTGAATTATAATCAGAGATGGTATCTCCAACATCTCTCAGCACTATTCTATTCTCATGCCGAATATGTAATGAAATGCTGCACAATGCAGAAAGAGAGAGAGAGAGAGAGAGAGAGAGAGAGAGAGAGAGAGAGAGAGAGAGAGAGAGAGAGTCTTACATTGTAATGAATGATAAAATATTACTGCAAAGTCTCATAAATTACATAAAATATTAATTGGTGAAATTGACGAAAGAAATTGGCCAGCTTTAATATGCAATGACAACAGTTAACCACCGAATTAATCATGCTACGTTTTGCAATGGCATTTTTTTGCAGTAGTAGCATTGAAGCTGCGTCTGATATATTTAGTATTTCTCTATTTTAATTTGGAAAAAAAATAGCAACTGTTTTTTTCTAAAAGGATAAAATTCCTTTTCCTCCTGTGGTTTAAGTCAGAAATATTTTTTATATTGTTACTGAGCAAAGGTTTAAAAGAACATTGAAAAGAGAGTTGATTGAAATTATAGAATGTGCTGCCCAACCCCTTGCCTCAGTCATTCATGAGCAACCTTTAAACTCTTAAGAAATATCAGGGATTATCTTTGCATTGTTTAAGATAACTTAAAATGAGATACATTTTCTCTCGAGCTATGATAACAACTTAGAAATGATCTCTGTGTTGTTTTTCTTTTCCGAAAACTTTCATTTGTTCATCTTTCTGAATAATCCAAAACAGATATAAGTAATCTTCTCGTTGATCTAAGACGAGAGATTTCATTCTTAAAGTCTGTTCAAGTAAGATATCCTAAACCGGGTTTTGCAATAGTCTTCTTCATCATAAATAAACGTATCTTCACTGACCATGACTTTCACAACGAATGCGAAACATTTATGAATCATGGCCGTACTGAAAGTAATAAATGCTTCAAATGTCTTGTTGGCTTCTTGTTCACAGGAACAATCTCTTTTTACAGTTCTCATAACTAGGGAAAATCATCTCGTCCTTCTATAAAATGCTGCTTTACAAGGCACCCAGTTCGCTCAATCAGTCAGTGGGCTATCCTATCTAAGGGGGAAACATTCCTTATTATTTTTCCTTCCCTGTTTATTTTCTAACTTTCCAAACTTCACTCCGGATCTCAGAGATATGTACCAACCGTGTGTCACACAATTGTGCATAATTAGTTTGTATATATTATGGTTGTATCTGCGCTTTTCCCTCGCACTAAAAAGAACCTGAATGATCATGTCTCTGTTTTGCTCAGTAACATTATCTGTCTCTCGAACAGGTCATGTCCTGTTGCCTTGAGGTTTTGTATATAAAGAAGAGTGTTCCTTAATAAATAACTCAGTCGTTTCCAGTCTGCCTTTGAGTTCACACCCTTGCTCGGCGCTGTCACATTGGTGACCCCGGAGTGACTCGCTCCTCCCGCCTCCCCATCCCCCCTACACCTCTCACCGTTACTATGACGCCGTCAACGCATACCTTCTGCAGCAGTACTCGCCGTCACAAGCCGCCCGTATAGCAACGCCTTTTCAGCTCTCGCAACAACCGTTGGGGGACCAAAGGGCTTCGCTTGCCCTCAGGGAAATGACCAGTATTGCTCGCCTTCAACCTGCCGCAGACGGCTCTCCTCGTGAGGTGAACCTACTCCGTGCCCTTTGGATACGCCGTTTACCTGAACCTGTGCGCGCTGCCATACCCGATGTCGATAGTTTACCCATAAAGGACTTGATGACCAAAGCCGACGCCCTTATGGACAGCCACTTCAAGACCTCCATCAACGGCTCCACCCCTGACGACGAGGATGCCTATTCAACGTCAACCGAAGCTGACATGAATGCCGTAGGACATACACGCCTACCCCGTGACGTGCCGAAGCGGCGACAAAGCCGCCCACCACCCACCAATCGCTCGCGCCCCAACGAACGACTTCTACAGCCACTTTCTACCTCCCATCCGCCGCAGTTTTGCTACTACCACTTCAGATTCGGGGCAACCGCGAAGAAATGTGCCAAAGATTGTCAGTGGCCAAAAAACGTGTAATTAGGCCATCGCACAATGTTTCCCTTTGCAAATATCTTCGCAACGACAAATTCGGAGACACAAGAAATATTCCAGAAAAAAAAATTATACTAAATAAATTCTTCTCTCAACAGCATTGCTTTTACACTGACTCACTACATTTCCCTTCCCTCAAAAGCATTGTTTTTATACTCCCTCACTACATTTTCACTCACTTCGACAGTATTGTCTTTACACTGACTCACTACATTTTCTTTCTCTCAACAGCATTGTTTTCACAATGACTCACTACATTCTCCCATTCTCTCAACAGCATTTTTCTTTACTTTGCCTCACTACATTTTCCTTTCTCTCAACAGTATTGTCTTTACACTGCCTCACTATATTTTCCTTTCTCTCAACAACATTTTTGTTTACACTGACTCAATACATTCTCTCATTCTCTCAACAGCCTTTTTCTTTACACTGCCTCACTATATTTTCCTTTCTCTCAACAGTATTGTCTTTACACTGACTCACTACATTTTCCCTTCTCTCAACAACATTGTTTTTACACTGACTCACTACATTCTCTCATTCTCTCAACAGCCTTTTTCTTTACACTGCCTCACTATATTTTCCTTTCTCTCAACAACGTTGTTTTTTACACTGACTCACTACATTTTTCCTTCTCTCAACAACATTGTTTTTACACTGACTCACTACATTCTCTCATTCTCTCAACAGCATTTTTCTTTACACTGACTCACTACATTTTCCCTTCTCTCAACAACATTGTTTTTACACTGACTCACTACATTCTCTCATTCTCTCAACAGCTGTATAAAATATATATTTAAATATATATTCCTATGATATTTTGTTAAAAGTTTATGGGTATTTTGGGTGATTGAGAAAATTTCTTTGATCGGTAATTACCTTACCTGGAGAAACATTCCTTGGAATGGGTAATTATCTCCGTAGTTTACTTTAGAATTTCTTTGAATTTGTTTCTTTCAATTTGTTTATTCTAATTTAATTCAGGTTTGTTCAATTAATGTTTGAGGCTTTATTTTTCCTATATCACTGTAAATAAAATTGTGCTAATTAACTGACCTCAGCCTTCATTGTGCAAACCAAAGTAAATAGGAGTTAAGATAACTACTAACTACCTAATTTTCTGAATATTCCGAGCCAAACAACTCTACGAAGTAACTTCGAAGTCACTGTTGGAAGGGAAAACCAGTCCAACACCAACCGTCAAGGAGTGATTACTCTCGTTCACCTTACCTTGGGATATTTTATCAATTCTATTCTTCGTCGTAGTGCTGAACATTTTCTTAGAATCTACGACGATGGGACTCATTGTGTTTAGTGCTACGAATACCATGAAGAACTAAATTAACTCTACACCTCGTCTGATGAATGTGGAGGCGACCAGCAGCAAAGGCTATGGAATTATCATATCCATGCTCTTTTTCATCCTATGAAGTCATTATAAGGTGGGTCATTGTATTGATTGGCACAATAGTAGTGGCATTTCTTGGTGACTTTTATCATCCTCAAGTCAAAATATAAATAAAGCCTTGAATTCAGTAATTGAAAATCGCTCGTGAAACTAGGTTTGTTTATAGGCTACTCTAATTAAAATTATCAATTGTCAACCTTAAATTGCTTGTTAATTGAAATTCGGCCTTTTAACATATATTCTTAAGTGATGCCCTCGTCGCATATATATATTTAATTTGTTAATTAGGTCAAAATATTGAAATGGTTGGCTTTTGATTTGCGAATTCTGGAAATTAATATTAATTTTATATTAGTTTGGAGGTGAATTTAACTTGTTGATTTGCCTTCATATATTGTAAACAATTTTAGTGTAGTCAAAAATTATATTCATATTTTCATTTAAACAATTCTATACAAATTCTGGTTTTCAATTTTAATTGGGTGGTTAAATATTTACCTATCTTTTAGGTCTGGCTCAAGGTGGAGTGGAAAGCTTGGGACAGGAGTACATCTGCCAATGCTTCTAGGTTTGCTTTACCAGAAATAATCGCTACTCCAAGTGAACTAGCATCAACTGACAACCAACTATATATAATTAATTTGTCAAGATTATTTAAAATCTACAGATGTTACTTTCTGTATTACAAATAAATATTTTGTTATAACACGGTCGTTTGTCCTAAGTCATTTTTTCTGCTCATGGCGACCGTGACAGGATTGAGGATGTTGGTTGTTAAGAGTCGCTGCTGGTTCGCTTCCAAGCTAGTCAGACGAGGTGTAATTTATCATTTATATTTCCTTGGTTAAATTTTAAGATTACGTATATTTCCATTGCCGTTTTGACTTTATAAGGCTTTATATTCTTACTGAAACTGGTATCAAGATGACTGAGTTATTGATTAAATCACGAAAATATGTTAGAAAGTCCGTTACTGAAATTTACAATAAGAAGGATCAGTTTTCATCATATAGTGATATTGAACGTTCTACACTGAAACTGAGGCTTGAAGAGCATTTCACGAAATTATCTGACTTAGATTCTAAAATACAAATTTCAAAGTTTTCTACTGAATGTGATGAAGCTGCTTTGTTAGTTGAGCTTGATGCATGTGAACAGTACAAAACTAAAATTCAAGAGAGCATCTCTACTTTACAAAATTTACCTCGGGTTCGGCATCTGCCTATAGATAATCAGTCACATCAGTCCTTGTTAAAGAGTCCTCATGCTCCTTTACCAACCTTCAATAGTACTGAAGGCGAAGATCTTGGGAAGTTTTTTGTAGAATTTGAACAAACCCTTTCAAAGTTTAAGTTCCCAGAATATGATAAGTTGTTGTTGTTAAAACAGCAGTTAAAGGGAAGAGCTCTTACATTAATTAACACTTTGGATGTTCAAAGTCAGAGTTATGCTGATGCAAAAGCTTTGCTAGAGAAGGCTTTAGGCTCAAGAGAAGTTCAAATTTTTAATACCATAAAGCAAGTATCTAAAATAAAACTTTCAGATGATGATGATCCTTTTGAATATATTGGGAAAGTAAGCAATTTAGTAGCAAGCGTTAAGATCTTAAATATTGATGTTGACATGTTTCTTCAGTTCTTCTTCTGGAATGGCTTAAATGAGAAATTCAAGTGTCATATGACTGCCATAACTAACAAAATTAGGCCATCTCTTGCAGAGATTAGGGATAATTTCTTTGATGCTAGTGAGAGATATTTACAAGGTAAAAAATGTAAGAAGGTAGAGAAACATAAGTCTGACACTACTAGCTTTGCTGCCAAGGTTTCTTTTGACTCTAAAGTAGGTAAATGCAGCATTTGTAGTAGATTAGGCAAAGATCCAAGTCATTTTTTGAGTAAATGTCCTAACTTTGTTTCTAGCAAAGATAAAAGAGCAAAATTGGAGGAACTGGGTGCTTGCTCAAAGTGTGGCTATCCAAGTCATATATTATCAGAATGCAGATTCAGATTTAATTCCAAATGTAAAGGCTGCAAAGGCTGGCATATGTCATTTTTGTGTCCCGATGAAAAAGGTGCTACCAGTATTAAAGAAAATCCAAATTCCGAAAAGAAAAAAGGTAAAGCCAGTAACAGTACAGATAGAGTTAGAAACTCTGAGAGTGATAATGGAGATGTTGTTGGTAGTTCAAGCAGTAGTGTTGCTGCTATAACTGAAGTTTTAAATTGTGAGGTTGAGGGATATACAATTTTGCCAACTTTTAATATTTCAATTAAAGGTACCAATCTCAGGGTCCTTAAAGACACTGGATGTCAAGCAAATTACATTGAAGAAAATTTGGCTCAAGATTTAAATTTGAAAGTTGTAAATAATGGAGTTTCTTTAACCATTAATGGTATTAATTCCTCTAAGAGTTATAAGACTAAACAAGTTGAAATTGAGTTGCCAATTGGTAGCAATAGTTACATTGTATATGCATTTTGTCTTCCCTCAATTGATGTTTCATTGCAGTTACCTGGGTTAAATGAAGTAGTCAGTGGGTTTGTTTCAAAGGGATACAAGCTAGCAGATCAGGGATTGTTAAATTCTACAGATAGGATAGACAATATTAAATTTATATTAGGATCAGAGTCCTTGCATTGTATCCCTGAAAAGGATATAGTATTTGGAAAATCCAATGACTCCATTTATTCTGATACATGCTTGGGTATATTATTAAAGGGAGACATAAATAAATTAAAGAGCAATTTAAGATTCTTGAAGCCTTGTTCTTCCATGAAGTCAAATGTGCAACATATGTTAAAAGCTGTAAATGTACTTCCAACAGGGACGAAAGAGAACGTTTCAGTAGAATCTTCATCTTTAAATGACCTGAAGACTTCTAATACATATGAGTTGTTTGATGATGATGGTCAGATAATAGAATCTGAGTTGAATAGGGCTACAAATGAATGCTTAGAACTCTCTTGTAAATATTATGTTGGGGAAGACAGAGGTCAATATCATGAAGATAATGTAGAACTGAATGACAGGCTTATAGAGTATGCTTTAGAAGAAACCCATAGAACTGCTGATGGAAGATTGTGTATGCCACTGTTATGGAACCCGAAAGTTAGTCATCTACTAGGCCGCAACTACAATTTAGCCAAATCAGTGTTGAAAACCCTTACATCTAAATTAGAAAAATTACCTGATAAGTTAGCCTTAGTAAATGACACCTTTAAGACTCAGGAGACATTAGGCATCATAGAAAGAATCGATAATATTGAGGATTTTATGGATACTCATCCTGAACATAGTTTCATGCCTTTCATGGGGGTCTTTAAACCAGAGAGGGATACCACTAAATGCCGTGTAGTTTTTCTTTCTAATTTGTATGAAAAAAGTTCTAAATCCCCAACTGCAGTTAGTCACAACATGGCAATATTTCCTGGGCCTTCATTAAACCAAAAGTTACCCTCCGCTCTCCTACAGTTAAGATTTGGTAAGTTTTTATTATGCTTTGATCTTGAAAAGGCATTCAATCAAATTGCTTTGCCAGAAAAGGATCAAAATAGGCTACTGTTTCTTTGGTATAGAAATATTGAGAAAGCAGATTATTCATTAGTAGGGTATAAATGTTCTAGGTTAAGTTTCGGATTGAGGTGTAGTCCCACAATCCTCATGTTGGCCCTCTTTAAAATTTTGATATTGGATGAAGCGCCGGACTCTAAAATTAACAGGATGAAGTCTCTTGTATATCAACTAATGTATATGGACAATGGGGCATACATTACAGATGAGGAAGCTGATCTTAAGTGGGCATATTCTGTGCTTCCTGATATATTCATACCTTATAGATTTAACTTGCAACAGTTTGCAACAAATTGTTCATCTCTACAAGAGAATATTGATGATTATTTTGATAAAGTGACTTCTGACCCTATTAAACTGCTAGGTCTTCAGTGGCATCGTTCCACTGATAAGATTTCTACCAAAGCAATCGTTTTAGATATTTCAGCAAACACTAAGAGACTTATTTTGAAGTCTATTGCTAGTCATTTTGATGTATACAATTTTAATGCTCCCCTTCTGAACAGAGCAAAGCTATTTTTGCACGAATTGCAAGTTCAAAGAAATTTGGGATGGGATGATACCTTGACAGAC
Source organism: Palaemon carinicauda (assembly GCF_036898095.1). Taxonomy (NCBI): domain Eukaryota; kingdom Metazoa; phylum Arthropoda; class Malacostraca; order Decapoda; family Palaemonidae; genus Palaemon; species Palaemon carinicauda. The sequence goes on from NC_090753.1 coordinate 57,750,736, forward strand.
TCTCAAGTGAGGGAGTGGCGTTGTATTGCCAGGCAGGCAAACTCTGCTCCACCAGTTATGTTGGACAGAAATGTTGGAAATAGGGAGGATTTATATGATCTTGTAGGATTTGCCGACAGTAGTAAGGTCATGTTTGGTTGCGTCATTTACCTTCTTAACTTGAATACAAATGTTGTTTCTTTCGTAATGTCAAAATCGAAGATTGTCAACAAACAATTGGAGTCAAAATCCATTCCGTCTCTTGAGCTTCAAGCATTGTCTTTGGGTACAGAGTGCTTAATTGATTTATATCAAGATATTGCTGGAGATCGGTGCATTGAAGCTATAAAGATTAATAAATTGCGAATGTACTCTGACAGTCTGGTTACGGTTAGCTGGGTCAACTCGTAGGTACATAAGTTGGATAAAATGCAGAAACGCTCAGTGTTTGTTCTTAATAGACTAGAACATATTGCTAACTTGTGTGAGGCACATCAGGTGGAGTTTTCTTTTGTTTCAGGTGTACAGAACCCAGCAGACTGTGTAACTAGACCTGTTTCTCATAATCAGTTAACCAAGACTAATTTTATCACAGGACCAGATTTTTTGACTGATGCATTAGATAACACTATTAGTAGAGATATTCTTACAGTACTGGTTCCAGACCCAGATTATTCTGAAAGGGTAGAAAAGTTTGCAGGATATGTTGAAATTCAAGGCACTGATCATTCTCAATTAATTCCTCCTGAAAAAGTATCTAGTTTTGGTAAACTGGTTAATATTAATGTTTTAGTGTTAAAGTTTGTGAATTGTCTGAAAACCTCCTTAGTTCGCAAACATCCAGACAAGTATTCTCATTTGTTTCTTTACTCTGATGATTTTAACTATTACAGGGAGGCATATCATAGAGTAATTCTGTTGGACCAGAGAAGTCAGTTTCCTGAAATTTTTGAGTACTTTAATTCTGCTTCAAAGAAATTAAGTGACATTCCACCTTTGGTTTCTCAGTTAAATGTATATCAAGATAACAAAGGGTTGCTGAGAGTAAAAAGTAAGTGTGACCGAATCAAGAAAATTAAAAAATACAGGGAGTATGGTTTTCCCCTGCTGATGTCAAAGTGTAGCCCATTAGTTCCTTTGTTAATTAGGCACACACATCTTAGCTTACATCATGCAGGGTGTTATTCTGTTATACAAGAAATTAGGAAAACTGTTTGGATTCCCCATATATTTTCTTTAGTAAAGAAGTATATAAGGGCCTGTATTGGATGCAAAAGGTTCAGGGAAAGACCTATTAAATTAAACCAAAGTTCTTATCGTGAGGTTAGAATTGATCCACCAAATGTCCCATTCCGTAATATTTACATTGATCATATGGGACCCTTTTATGTTAAGGTGAACAATTCCAAAGAAAAGGTATGGATCCTTGTAAATTAGTTGCATGTGGTCAAGAGCGGTAAATCTAAAGCTGTGTGATAGTCTCTCGGTTGAGGATTTGCTAAGAGCCTTGCAGCTCCACATTTATCAATTTGGAATGCCTGAGTATATAGTCTCTGATTTGGGAACTCAAATGACTGCTGGATCCAATATTATAGAGACTTTTCTTTCTGATTTTGAAACTAAAGATTTTCTGAGAAGGCATAATATGAATGAGATCAAATTTGACCACTATTATAAGGGTAATAGTGAACTTGGAGGATTAGTTGAAATCTGTGTTAAGCTGTCTAAAAGACTGATCCAAGGAGCTGTTGGTAAAAACATTTTACCATACAAGGATTTTGAGTTTATTGTATCCAAAACAGTACACCTTATTAATCGCAGGCCTATAGCCTTTAAAGACTCATTGAGGGAATATTCTCCGGAGGAATTGCCTGAAGTCATAACTCCGGAGAAGTTGTTATATGGCCGTGATCTTGTAACATTGAATATCATTCCACAGTTGCAAGGTACTACTTCAGATCCGGATTGGTCAGTTGATCCAGTGGATTTGATAAGAAACTCCTATGAAAAACTTGTTAGAGTACAATCTAAGCTGATAGACATCTATAATAATGAATTTTTAAACCATCTTGTATATCAAGCAACAAGTAAAAAGGATAAGTATAAACCTGTACCACATAAGCAGTTAAAGGTAGGAGATCTAGTTCTTGTTAAGGAAAATATGACCAAAGCCATTGATTACCCCATAGGAATTGTTAAAGAACTGACCAAGAATATTTACGATGAAGTTACTGGGGCTAAATTAATGCTAGGTAAAAGTCGAAGATTTGTTAAGCGTCATGTGACAAGCCTGATTCCCTTAATGTCAAGTGACCATTGACAGCATGGCTAAAACTTAAGAAAATTCTTTCACTGTTTCACAGGAAGACATTTAATCTGTATATTATATTAGTTAAGTTTATTTTGTTTTAAATTTATTTTCCATTGACTTTTCAGAGGAAAATTCAATCCCTCCCCTCGGAGTGTATAAAATATATATTTAAATAAATATTCCTATGATATTTTGTTAAAAGTTTATGGGTATTTTGGGTGATTGAGAAAATTTCTTTGATCGGTAATTACCTTACCTGGAGAAACATTCCTTGGAATGGGTAATTATCTCCGTAGTTTACTTTAGAATTTCTTTGAATTTGTTTCTTTCAATTTGTTTATTCTAATTTAATTCAGGTTTGTTCAATTAATGTTTGAGGCTTTATTTTTCCTATATCACTGTAAATAAAATTGTGCTAATTAACTGACCTCAGCCTTCATTGTGCAAACCAAAGTAAATAGGAGTTAAAGATAACTACTAACTACCTAATTTTCTGAATATTCCGAGCCAAACAACTCTACGAAGTAACTTCGAAGTCACTGTTGGAAGGGAAAACCAGTCCAACACCAACCGTCAAGGAGTGATTACTCTCGTTCACCTTACCTTGGGATATTTTATCAATTCTATTCTTCGTCGTAGTGCTGAACATTTTCTTAGAATCTACGACGATGGGACTCATTGTGTTTAGTGCTACGAATACCATGAAGAACTAAATTAACTCTACACCTCGTCTGATGAATGTGGAGGCGACCAGCAGCAAAGGCTATGGAATTATCATATCCATGCTCTTTTTCATCCTATGAAGTCATTATAAGGTGGGTCATTGTATTGATTGGCACAATAGTAGTGGCATTTCTTGGTGACTTTTATCATCCTCAAGTCAAAATATAAATAAAGCCTTGAATTCAGTAATTGAAAATCGCTCGTGAAACTAGGTTTGTTTATAGGCTACTCTAATTAAAATTATCAATTGTCAACCTTAAATTGCTTGTTAATTGAAATTCGGCCTTTTAACATATATTCTTAAGTGATGCCCTCGTCGCATATATATATTTAATTTGTTAATTAGGTCAAAATATTGAAATGGTTGGCTTTTGATTTGCGAATTCTGGAAATTAATATTAATTTTATATTAGTTTGGAGGTGAATTTAACTTGTTGATTTGCCTTCATATATTGTAAACAATTTTAGTGTAGTCAAAAATTATATTCATATTTTCATTTAAACAATTCTATACAAATTCTGGTTTTCAATTTTAATTGGGTGGTTAAATATTTACCTATCTTTTAGGTCTGGCTCAAGGTGGAGTGGAAAGCTTGGGACAGGAGTACATCTGCCAATGCTTCTAGGTTTGCTTTACCAGAAATAATCGCTACTCCAAGTGAACTAGCATCAACTGACAACCAACTATATATAATTAATTTGTCAAGATTATTTAAAATCTACAGATGTTACTTTCTGTATTACAAATAAATATTTTGTTATAACACGGTCGTTTGTCCTAAGTCATTTTTTCTGCTCATGGCGACCGTGACAGGATTGAGGATGTTGGTTGTTAAGAGTCGCTGCTGGTTCGCTTCCAAGCTAGTCAGACGAGGTGTAATTTATCATTTATATTTCCTTGGTTAAATTTTAAGATTACGTATATTTCCATTGCCGTTTTGACTTTATAAGGCTTTATATTCTTACTGAAACTGGTATCAAGATGACTGAGTTATTGATTAAATCACGAAAATATGTTAGAAAGTCCGTTACTGAAATTTACAATAAGAAGGATCAGTTTTCATCATATAGTGATATTGAACGTTCTACACTGAAACTGAGGCTTGAAGAGCATTTCACGAAATTATCTGACTTAGATTCTAAAATACAAATTTCAAAGTTTTCTACTGAATGTGATGAAGCTGCTTTGTTAGTTGAGCTTGATGCATGTGAACAGTACAAAACTAAAATTCAAGAGAGCATCTCTACTTTACAAAATTTACCTCGGGTTCGGCATCTGCCTATAGATAATCAGTCACATCAGTCCTTGTTAAAGAGTCCTCATGCTCCTTTACCAACCTTCAATAGTACTGAAGGCGAAGATCTTGGGAAGTTTTTTGTAGAATTTGAACAAACCCTTTCAAAGTTTAAGTTCCCAGAATATGATAAGTTGTTGTTGTTAAAACAGCAGTTAAAGGGAAGAGCTCTTACATTAATTAACACTTTGGATGTTCAAAGTCAGAGTTATGCTGATGCAAAAGCTTTGCTAGAGAAGGCTTTAGGCTCAAGAGAAGTTCAAATTTTTAATACCATAAAGCAAGTATCTAAAATAAAACTTTCAGATGATGATGATCCTTTTGAATATATTGGGAAAGTAAGCAATTTAGTAGCAAGCGTTAAGATCTTAAATATTGATGTTGACATGTTTCTTCAGTTCTTCTTCTGGAATGGCTTAAATGAGAAATTCAAGTGTCATATGACTGCCATAACTAACAAAATTAGGCCATCTCTTGCAGAGATTAGGGATAATTTCTTTGATGCTAGTGAGAGATATTTACAAGGTAAAAAATGTAAGAAGGTAGAGAAACATAAGTCTGACACTACTAGCTTTGCTGCCAAGGTTTCTTTTGACTCTAAAGTAGGTAAATGCAGCATTTGTAGTAGATTAGGCAAAGATCCAAGTCATTTTTTGAGTAAATGTCCTAACTTTGTTTCTAGCAAAGATAAAAGAGCAAAATTGGAGGAACTGGGTGCTTGCTCAAAGTGTGGCTATCCAAGTCATATATTATCAGAATGCAGATTCAGATTTAATTCCAAATGTAAAGGCTGCAAAGGCTGGCATATGTCATTTTTGTGTCCCGATGAAAAAGGTGCTACCAGTATTAAAGAAAATCCAAATTCCGAAAAGAAAAAAGGTAAAGCCAGTAACAGTACAGATAGAGTTAGAAACTCTGAGAGTGATAATGGAGATGTTGTTGGTAGTTCAAGCAGTAGTGTTGCTGCTATAACTGAAGTTTTAAATTGTGAGGTTGAGGGATATACAATTTTGCCAACTTTTAATATTTCAATTAAAGGTACCAATCTCAGGGTCCTTAAAGACACTGGATGTCAAGCAAATTACATTGAAGAAAATTTGGCTCAAGATTTAAATTTGAAAGTTGTAAATAATGGAGTTTCTTTAACCATTAATGGTATTAATTCCTCTAAGAGTTATAAGACTAAACAAGTTGAAATTGAGTTGCCAATTGGTAGCAATAGTTACATTGTATATGCATTTTGTCTTCCCTCAATTGATGTTTCATTGCAGTTACCTGGGTTAAATGAAGTAGTCAGTGGGTTTGTTTCAAAGGGATACAAGCTAGCAGATCAGGGATTGTTAAATTCTACAGATAGGATAGACAATATTAAATTTATATTAGGATCAGAGTCCTTGCATTGTATCCCTGAAAAGGATATAGTATTTGGAAAATCCAATGACTCCATTTATTCTGATACATGCTTGGGTATATTATTAAAGGGAGACATAAATAAATTAAAGAGCAATTTAAGATTCTTGAAGCCTTGTTCTTCCATGAAGTCAAATGTGCAACATATGTTAAAAGCTGTAAATGTACTTCCAACAGGGACGAAAGAGAACGTTTCAGTAGAATCTTCATCTTTAAATGACCTGAAGACTTCTAATACATATGAGTTGTTTGATGATGATGGTCAGATAATAGAATCTGAGTTGAATAGGGCTACAAATGAATGCTTAGAACTCTCTTGTAAATATTATGTTGGGGAAGACAGAGGTCAATATCATGAAGATAATGTAGAACTGAATGACAGGCTTATAGAGTATGCTTTAGAAGAAACCCATAGAACTGCTGATGGAAGATTGTGTATGCCACTGTTATGGAACCCGAAAGTTAGTCATCTACTAGGCCGCAACTACAATTTAGCCAAATCAGTGTTGAAAACCCTTACATCTAAATTAGAAAAATTACCTGATAAGTTAGCCTTAGTAAATGACACCTTTAAGACTCAGGAGACATTAGGCATCATAGAAAGAATCGATAATATTGAGGATTTTATGGATACTCATCCTGAACATAGTTTCATGCCTTTCATGGGGGTCTTTAAACCAGAGAGGGATACCACTAAATGCCGTGTAGTTTTTCTTTCTAATTTGTATGAAAAAAGTTCTAAATCCCCAACTGCAGTTAGTCACAACATGGCAATATTTCCTGGGCCTTCATTAAACCAAAAGTTACCCTCCGCTCTCCTACAGTTAAGATTTGGTAAGTTTTTATTATGCTTTGATCTTGAAAAGGCATTCAATCAAATTGCTTTGCCAGAAAAGGATCAAAATAGGCTACTGTTTCTTTGGTATAGAAATATTGAGAAAGCAGATTATTCATTAGTAGGGTATAAATGTTCTAGGTTAAGTTTCGGATTGAGGTGTAGTCCCACAATCCTCATGTTGGCCCTCTTTAAAATTTTGATATTGGATGAAGCGCCGGACTCTAAAATTAACAGGATGAAGTCTCTTGTATATCAACTAATGTATATGGACAATGGGGCATACATTACAGATGAGGAAGCTGATCTTAAGTGGGCATATTCTGTGCTTCCTGATATATTCATACCTTATAGATTTAACTTGCAACAGTTTGCAACAAATTGTTCATCTCTACAAGAGAATATTGATGATTATTTTGATAAAGTGACTTCTGACCCTATTAAACTGCTAGGTCTTCAGTGGCATCGTTCCACTGATAAGATTTCTACCAAAGCAATCGTTTTAGATATTTCAGCAAACACTAAGAGACTTATTTTGAAGTCTATTGCTAGTCATTTTGATGTATACAATTTTAATGCTCCCCTTCTGAACAGAGCAAAGCTATTTTTGCACGAATTGCAAGTTCAAAGAAATTTGGGATGGGATGATACCTTGACAGACTCTCAAGTGAGGGAGTGGCGTTGTATTGCCAGGCAGGCAAACTCTGCTCCACCAGTTATGTTGGACAGAAATGTTGGAAATAGGGAGGATTTATATGATCTTGTAGGATTTGCCGACAGTAGTAAGGTCATGTTTGGTTGCGTCATTTACCTTCTTAACTTGAATACAAATGTTGTTTCTTTCGTAATGTCAAAATCGAAGATTATCAACAAACAATTGGAGTCAAAATCCATTCCGTCTCTTGAGCTTCAAGCATTGTCTTTGGGTACAGAGTGCTTAATTGATTTATATCAAGATATTGCTGGAGATCGGTGCATTGAAGCTATAAAGATTAATAAATTGCGAATGTACTCTGACAGTCTGGTTACGGTTAGCTGGGTCAACTCGTAGGTACATAAGTTGGATAAAATGCAGAAACGCTCAGTGTTTGTTCTTAATAGACTAGAACATATTGCTAACTTGTGTGAGGCACATCAGGTGGAGTTTTCTTTTGTTTCAGGTGTACAGAACCCAGCAGACTGTGTAACTAGACCTGTTTCTCATAATCAGTTAACCAAGACTAATTTTATCACAGGACCAGATTTTTTGACTGATGCATTAGATAACACTATTAGTAGAGATATTCTTACAGTACTGGTTCCAGACCCAGATTATTCTGAAAGGGTAGAAAAGTTTGCAGGATATGTTGAAATTCAAGGCACTGATCATTCTCAATTAATTCCTCCTGAAAAAGTATCTAGTTTTGGTAAACTGGTTAATATTAATGTTTTAGTGTTAAAGTTTGTGAATTGTCTGAAAACCTCCTTAGTTCGCAAACATCCAGACAAGTATTCTCATTTGTTTCTTTACTCTGATGATTTTAACTATTACAGGGAGGCATATCATAGAGTAATTCTGTTGGACCAGAGAAGTCAGTTTCCTGAAATTTTTGAGTACTTTAATTCTGCTTCAAAGAAATTAAGTGACATTCCACCTTTGGTTTCTCAGTTAAATGTATATCAAGATAACAAAGGGTTGCTGAGAGTAAAAAGTAAGTGTGACCGAATCAAGAAAATTAAAAAATACAGGGAGTATGGTTTTCCCCTGCTGATGTCAAAGTGTAGCCCATTAGTTCCTTTGTTAATTAGGCACACACATCTTAGCTTACATCATGCAGGGTGTTATTCTGTTATACAAGAAATTAGGAAAACTGTTTGGATTCCCCATATATTTTCTTTAGTAAAGAAGTATATAAGGGCCTGTATTGGATGCAAAAGGTTCAGGGAAAGACCTATTAAATTAAACCAAAGTTCTTATCGTGAGGTTAGAATTGATCCACCAAATGTCCCATTCCGTAATATTTACATTGATCATATGGGACCCTTTTATGTTAAGGTGAACAATTCCAAAGAAAAGGTATGGATCCTTGTAATTAGTTGCATGTGGTCAAGAGCGGTAAATCTAAAGCTGTGTGATAGTCTCTCGGTTGAGGATTTGCTAAGAGCCTTGCAGCTCCACATTTATCAATTTGGAATGCCTGAGTATATAGTCTCTGATTTGGGAACTCAAATGACTGCTGGATCCAATATTATAGAGACTTTTCTTTCTGATTTTGAAACTAAAGATTTTCTGAGAAGGCATAATATGAATGAGATCAAATTTGACCACTATTATAAGGGTAATAGTGAACTTGGAGGATTAGTTGAAATCTGTGTTAAGCTGTCTAAAAGACTGATCCAAGGAGCTGTTGGTAAAAACATTTTACCATACAAGGATTTTGAGTTTATTGTATCCAAAACAGTACACCTTATTAATCGCAGGCCTATAGCCTTTAAAGACTCATTGAGGGAATATTCTCCGGAGGAATTGCCTGAAGTCATAACTCCGGAGAAGTTGTTATATGGCCGTGATCTTGTAACATTGAATATCATTCCACAGTTGCAAGGTACTACTTCAGATCCGGATTGGTCAGTTGATCCAGTGGATTTGATAAGAAACTCCTATGAAAAACTTGTTAGAGTACAATCTAAGCTGATAGACATCTATAATAATGAATTTTTAAACCATCTTGTATATCAAGCAACAAGTAAAAAGGATAAGTATAAACCTGTACCACATAAGCAGTTAAAGGTAGGAGATCTAGTTCTTGTTAAGGAAAATATGACCAAAGCCATTGATTACCCCATAGGAATTGTTAAAGAACTGACCAAGAATATTTACGATGAAGTTACTGGGGCTAAATTAATGCTAGGTAAAAGTCGAAGATTTGTTAAGCGTCATGTGACAAGCCTGATTCCCTTAATGTCAAGTGACCATTGACAGCATGGCTAAAACTTAAGAAAATTCTTTCACTGTTTCACAGGAAGACATTTAATCTGTATATTATATTAGTTAAGTTTATTTTGTTTTAAATTTATTTTCCATTGACTTTTCAGAGGAAAATTCAATCCCTCCCCTCGGAGTGTATAAAATATATATTTAAATAAATATTCCTATGATATTTTGTTAAAAGTTTATGGGTATTTTGGGTGATTGAGAAAATTTCTTTGATCGGTAATTACCTTACCTGGAGAAACATTCCTTGGAATGGGTAATTATCTCCGTAGTTTACTTTAGAATTTCTTTGAATTTGTTTCTTTCAATTTGTTTATTCTAATTTAATTCAGGTTTGTTCAATTAATGTTTGAGGCTTTATTTTTCCTATATCACTGTAAATAAAATTGTGCTAATTAACTGACCTCAGCCTTCATTGTGCAAACCAAAGTAAATAGGAGTTAAAGATAACTACTAACTACCTAATTTTCTGAATATTCCGAGCCAAACAACTCTACGAAGTAACTTCGAAGTCACTGTTGGAAGGGAAAACCAGTCCAACACCAACCGTCAAGGAGTGATTACTCTCGTTCACCTTACCTTGGGATATTTTATCAATTCTATTCTTCGTCGTAGTGCTGAACATTTTCTTAGAATCTACGACGATGGGACTCATTGTGTTTAGTGCTACGAATACCATGAAGAACTAAATTAACTCTACACCTCGTCTGATGAATGTGGAGGCGACCAGCAGCAAAGGCTATGGAATTATCATATCCATGCTCTTTTTCATCCTATGAAGTCATTATAAGGTGGGTCATTGTATTGATTGGCACAATAGTAGTGGCATTTCTTGGTGACTTTTATCATCCTCAAGTCAAAATATAAATAAAGCCTTGAATTCAGTAATTGAAAATCGCTCGTGAAACTAGGTTTGTTTATAGGCTACTCTAATTAAAATTATCAATTGTCAACCTTAAATTGCTTGTTAATTGAAATTCGGCCTTTTAACATATATTCTTAAGTGATGCCCTCGTCGCATATATATATTTAATTTGTTAATTAGGTCAAAATATTGAAATGGTTGGCTTTTGATTTGCGAATTCTGGAAATTAATATTAATTTTATATTAGTTTGGAGGTGAATTTAACTTGTTGATTTGCCTTCATATATTGTAAACAATTTTAGTGTAGTCAAAAATTATATTCATATTTTCATTTAAACAATTCTATACAAATTCTGGTTTTCAATTTTAATTGGGTGGTTAAATATTTACCTATCTTTTAGGTCTGGCTCAAGGTGGAGTGGAAAGCTTGGGACAGGAGTACATCTGCCAATGCTTCTAGGTTTGCTTTACCAGAAATAATCGCTACTCCAAGTGAACTAGCATCAACTGACAACCAACTATATATAATTAATTTGTCAAGATTATTTAAAATCTACAGATGTTACTTTCTGTATTACAAATAAATATTTTGTTATAACACGGTCGTTTGTCCTAAGTCATTTTTTCTGCTCATGGCGACCGTGACAGGATTGAGGATGTTGGTTGTTAAGAGTTGCTGCTGGTTCGCTTCCAAGCTAGTCAGACGAGGTGTAATTTATCATTTATATTTCCTTGGTTAAATTTTAAGATTACGTATATTTCCATTGCCGTTTTGACTTTATAAGGCTTTATATTCTTACTGAAACTGGTATCAAGATGACTGAGTTATTGATTAAATCACGAAAATATGTTAGAAAGTCCGTTACTGAAATTTACAATAAGAAGGATCAGTTTTCATCATATAGTGATATTGAACGTTCTACACTGAAACTGAGGCTTGAAGAGCATTTCACGAAATTATCTTAGATTCTAAAATACAAATTTCAAAGTTTTCTACTGAATGTGATGAAGCTGCTTTGTTAGTTGAGCTTGATGCATGTGAACAGTACAAAACTAAAATTCAAGAGAGCATCTCTACTTTACAAAATTTACCTCGGGTTCGGCATCTGCCTATAGATAATCAGTCACATCAGTCCTTGTTAAAGAGTCCTCATGCTCCTTTACCAACCTTCAATAGTACTGAAGGCGAAGATCTTGGGAAGTTTTTTGTAGAATTTGAACAAACCCTTTCAAAGTTTAAGTTCCCAGAATATGATAAGTTGTTGTTGTTAAAACAGCAGTTAAAGGGAAGAGCTCTTACATTAATTAACACTTTGGATGTTCAAAGTCAGAGTTATGCTGATGCAAAAGCTTTGCTAGAGAAGGCTTTAGGCTCAAGAGAAGTTCAAATTTTTAATACCATAAAGCAAGTATCTAAAATAAAACTTTCAGATGATGATGATCCTTTTGAATATATTGGGAAAGTAAGCAATTTAGTAGCAAGCGTTAAGATCTTAAATATTGATGTTGACATGTTTCTTCAGTTCTTCTTCTGGAATGGCTTAAATGAGAAATTCAAGTGTCATATGACTGCCATAACTAACAAAATTAGGCCATCTCTTGCAGAGATTAGGGATAATTTCTTTGATGCTAGTGAGAGATATTTACAAGGTAAAAAATGTAAGAAGGTAGAGAAACATAAGTCTGACACTACTAGCTTTGCTGCCAAGGTTTCTTTTGACTCTAAAGTAGGTAAATGCAGCATTTGTAGTAGATTAGGCAAAGATCCAAGTCATTTTTTGAGTAAATGTCCTAACTTTGTTTCTAGCAAAGATAAAAGAACAAAATTGGAGGAACTGGGTGCTTGCTCAAAGTGTGGCTATCCAAGTCATATATTATCAGAATGCAGATTCAGATTTAATTCCAAATGTAAAGGCTGCAAAGGCTGGCATATGTCATTTTTGTGTCCCGATGAAAAAGGTGCTACCAGTATTAAAGAAAATCCAAATTCCGAAAAGAAAAAAGGTAAAGCCAGTAACAGTACAGATAGAGTTAGAAACTCTGAGAGTGATAATGGAGATGTTGTTGGTAGTTCAAGCAGTAGTGTTGCTGCTATAACTGAAGTTTTAAATTGTGAGGTTGAGGGATATACAATTTTGCCAACTTTTAATATTTCAATTAAAGGTACCAATCTCAGGGTCCTTAAAGACACTGGATGTCAAGCAAATTACATTGAAGAAAATTTGGCTCAAGATTTAAATTTGAAAGTTGTAAATAATGGAGTTTCTTTAACCATTAATGGTATTAATTCCTCTAAGAGTTATAAGACTAAACAAGTTGAAATTGAGTTGCCAATTGGTAGCAATAGTTACATTGTATATGCATTTTGTCTTCCCTCAATTGATGTTTCATTGCAGTTACCTGGGTTAAATGAAGTAGTCAGTGGGTTTGTTTCAAAGGGATACAAGCTAGCAGATCAGGGATTGTTAAATTCTACAGATAGGATAGACAATATTAAATTTATATTAGGATCAGAGTCCTTGCATTGTATCCCTGAAAAGGATATAGTATTTGGAAAATCCAATGACTCCATTTATTCTGATACATGCTTGGGTATATTATTAAAGGGAGACATAAATAAATTAAAGAGCAATTTAAGATTCTTGAAGCCTTGTTCTTCCATGAAGTCAAATGTGCAACATATGTTAAAAGCTGTAAATGTACTTCCAACAGGGACGAAAGAGAACGTTTCAGTAGAATCTTCATCTTTAAATGACCTGAAGACTTCTAATACATATGAGTTGTTTGATGATGATGGTCAGATAATAGAATCTGAGTTGAATAGGGCTACAAATGAATGCTTAGAACTCTCTTGTAAATATTATGTTGGGGAAGACAGAGGTCAATATCATGAAGATAATGTAGAACTGAATGACAGGCTTATAGAGTATGCTTTAGAAGAAACCCATAGAACTGCTGATGGAAGATTGTGTATGCCACTGTTATGGAACCCGAAAGTTAGTCATCTACTAGGCCGCAACTACAATTTAGCCAAATCAGTGTTGAAAACCCTTACATCTAAATTAGAAAAATTACCTGATAAGTTAGCCTTAGTAAATGACACCTTTAAGACTCAGGAGACATTAGGCATCATAGAAAGAATCGATAATATTGAGGATTTTATGGATACTCATCCTGAACATAGTTTCATGCCTTTCATGGGGGTCTTTAAACCAGAGAGGGATACCACTAAATGCCGTGTAGTTTTTCTTTCTAATTTGTATGAAAAAAGTTCTAAATCCCCAACTGCAGTTAGTCACAACATGGCAATATTTCCTGGGCCTTCATTAAACCAAAAGTTACCCTCCGCTCTCCTACAGTTAAGATTTGGTAAGTTTTTATTATGCTTTGATCTTGAAAAGGCATTCAATCAAATTGCTTTGCCAGAAAAGGATCAAAATAGGCTACTGTTTCTTTGGTATAGAAATATTGAGAAAGCAGATTATTCATTAGTAGGGTATAAATGTTCTAGGTTAAGTTTCGGATTGAGGTGTAGTCCCACAATCCTCATGTTGGCCCTCTTTAAAATTTTGATATTGGATGAAGCGCCGGACTCTAAAATTAACAGGATGAAGTCTCTTGTATATCAACTAATGTATATGGACAATGGGGCATACATTACAGATGAGGAAGCTGATCTTAAGTGGGCATATTCTGTGCTTCCTGATATATTCATACCTTATAGATTTAACTTGCAACAGTTTGCAACAAATTGTTCATCTCTACAAGAGAATATTGATGATTATTTTGATAAAGTGACTTCTGACCCTATTAAACTGCTAGGTCTTCAGTGGCATCGTTCCACTGATAAGATTTCTACCAAAGCAATCGTTTTAGATATTTCAGCAAACACTAAGAGACTTATTTTGAAGTCTATTGCTAGTCATTTTGATGTATACAATTTTAATGCTCCCCTTCTGAACAGAGCAAAGCTATTTTTGCACGAATTGCAAGTTCAAAGAAATTTGGGATGGGATGATACCTTGACAGACTCTCAAGTGAGGGAGTGGCGTTGTATTGCCAGGCAGGCAAACTCTGCTCCACCAGTTATGTTGGACAGAAATGTTGGAAATAGGGAGGATTTATATGATCTTGTAGGATTTGCCGACAGTAGTAAGGTCATGTTTGGTTGCGTCATTTACCTTCTTAACTTGAATACAAATGTTGTTTCTTTCGTAATGTCAAAATCGAAGATTGTCAACAAACAATTGGAGTCAAAATCCATTCCGTCTCTTGAGCTTCAAGCATTGTCTTTGGGTACAGAGTGCTTAATTGATTTATATCAAGATATTGCTGGAGATCGGTGCATTGAAGCTATAAAGATTAATAAATTGCGAATGTACTCTGACAGTCTGGTTACGGTTAGCTGGGTCAACTCGTAGGTACATAAGTTGGATAAAATGCAGAAACGCTCAGTGTTTGTTCTTAATAGACTAGAACATATTGCTAACTTGTGTGAGGCACATCAGGTGGAGTTTTCTTTTGTTTCAGGTGTACAGAACCCAGCAGACTGTGTAACTAGACCTGTTTCTCATAATCAGTTAACCAAGACTAATTTTATCACAGGACCAGATTTTTTGACTGATGCATTAGATAACACTATTAGTAGAGATATTCTTACAGTACTGGTTCCAGACCCAGATTATTCTGAAAGGGTAGAAAAGTTTGCAGGATATGTTGAAATTCAAGGCACTGATCATTCTCAATTAATTCCTCCTGAAAAAGTATCTAGTTTTGGTAAACTGGTTAATATTAATGTTTTAGTGTTAAAGTTTGTGAATTGTCTGAAAACCTCCTTAGTTCGCAAACATCCAGACAAGTATTCTCATTTGTTTCTTTACTCTGATGATTTTAACTATTACAGGGAGGCATATCATAGAGTAATTCTGTTGGACCAGAGAAGTCAGTTTCCTGAAATTTTTGAGTACTTTAATTCTGCTTCAAAGAAATTAAGTGACATTCCACCTTTGGTTTCTCAGTTAAATGTATATCAAGATAACAAAGGGTTGCTGAGAGTAAAAAGTAAGTGTGACCGAATCAAGAAAATTAAAAAATACAGGGAGTATGGTTTTCCCCTGCTGATGTCAAAGTGTAGCCCATTAGTTCCTTTGTTAATTAGGCACACACATCTTAGCTTACATCATGCAGGGTGTTATTCTGTTATACAAGAAATTAGGAAAACTGTTTGGATTCCCCATATATTTTCTTTAGTAAAGAAGTATATAAGGGCCTGTATTGGATGCAAAAGGTTCAGGGAAAGACCTATTAAATTAAACCAAAGTTCTTATCGTGAGGTTAGAATTGATCCACCAAATGTCCCATTCCGTAATATTTACATTGATCATATGGGACCCTTTTATGTTAAGGTGAACAATTCCAAAGAAAAGGTATGGATCCTTGTAATTAGTTGCATGTGGTCAAGAGCGGTAAATCTAAAGCTGTGTGATAGTCTCTCGGTTGAGGATTTGCTAAGAGCCTTGCAGCTCCACATTTATCAATTTGGAATGCCTGAGTATATAGTCTCTGATTTGGGAACTCAAATGACTGCTGGATCCAATATTATAGAGACTTTTCTTTCTGATTTTGAAACTAAAGATTTTCTGAGAAGGCATAATATGAATGAGATCAAATTTGACCACTATTATAAGGGTAATAGTGAACTTGGAGGATTAGTTGAAATCTGTGTTAAGCTGTCTAAAAGACTGATCCAAGGAGCTGTTGGTAAAAACATTTTACCATACAAGGATTTTGAGTTTATTGTATCCAAAACAGTACACCTTATTAATCGCAGGCCTATAGCCTTTAAAGACTCATTGAGGGAATATTCTCCGGAGGAATTGCCTGAAGTCATAACTCCGGAGAAGTTGTTATAAGGCCGTGATCTTGTAACATTGAATATCATTCCACAGTTGCAAGGTACTACTTCAGATCCGGATTGGTCAGTTGATCCAGTGGATTTGATAAGAAACTCCTATGAAAAACTTGTTAGAGTACAATCTAAGCTGATAGACATCTATAATAATGAATTTTTAAACCATCTTGTATATCAAGCAACAAGTAAAAAGGATAAGTATAAACCTGTACCACATAAGCAGTTAAAGGTAGGAGATCTAGTTCTTGTTAAGGAAAATATGACCAAAGCCATTGATTACCCCATAGGAATTGTTAAAGAACTGACCAAGAATATTTACGATGAAGTTACTGGGGCTAAATTAATGCTAGGTAAAAGTCGAAGATTTGTTAAGCGTCATGTGACAAGCCTGATTCCCTTAATGTCAAGTGACCATTGACAGCATGGCTAAAACTTAAGAAAATTCTTTCACTGTTTCACAGGAAGACATTTAATCTGTATATTATATTAGTTAAGTTTATTTTGTTTTAAATTTATTTTCCATTGACTTTTCAGAGGAAAATTCAATCCCTCCCCTCGGAGTGTATAAAATATATATTTAAATATATATTCCTATGATATTTTGTTAAAAGTTTATGGGTATTTTGGGTGATTGAGAAAATTTCTTTGATCGGTAATTACCTTACCTGGAGAAACATTCCTTGGAATGGGTAATTATCTCCGTAGTTTACTTTAGAATTTCTTTGAATTTGTTTCTTTCAATTTGTTTATTCTAATTTAATTCAGGTTTGTTCAATTAATGTTTGAGGCTTTATTTTTCCTATATCACTGTAAATAAAATTGTGCTAATTAACTGACCTCAGCCTTCATTGTGCAAACCAAAGTAAATAGGAGTTAAAGATAACTACTAACTACCTAATTTTCTGAATATTCCGAGCCAAACAACTCTACGAAGTAACTTCGAAGTCACTGTTGGAAGGGAAAACCAGTCCAACACCAACCGTCAAGGAGTGATTACTCTCGTTCACCTTACCTTGGGATATTTTATCAATTCTATTCTTCGTCGTGGTGCTGAACATTTTCTTAGAATCTACGACGATGGGACTCATTGTGTTTAGTGCTACGAATACCATGAAGAACTAAATTAACTCTACACCTCGTCTGATGAATGTGGAGGCGACCAGCAGCAAAGGCTATGGAATTATCATATCCATGCTCTTTTTCATCCTATGAAGTCATTATAAGGTGGGTCATTGTATTGATTGGCACAATAGTAGTGGCATTTCTTGGTGACTTTTATCATCCTCAAGTCAAAATATAAATAAAGCCTTGAATTCAGTAATTGAAAATCGCTCGTGAAACTAGGTTTGTTTATAGGCTACTCTAATTAAAATTATCAATTGTCAACCTTAAATTGCTTGTTAATTGAAATTCGGCCTTTTAACATATATTCTTAAGTGATGCCCTCGTCGCATATATATATTTAATTTGTTAATTAGGTCAAAATATTGAAATGGTTGGCTTTTGATTTGCGAATTCTGGAAATTAATATTAATTTTATATTAGTTTGGAGGTGAATTTAACTTGTTGATTTGCCTTCATATATTGTAAACAATTTTAGTGTAGTCAAAAATTATATTCATATTTTCATTTAAACAATTCTAT
>NC_090753.1:57773682-57781182 GCF_036898095.1 Palaemon carinicauda
ATATGATCATTATTGGTGATTATTGCTTTCAATTTACTGTGAATAACGTTCTTGACGCCACCCTACTTCAACACCCCCCCCCCCCCAACACACAAGACCTCATTAAATAAAACCAACGAGAAATGTAGATAAAACGAGAAAGGCTGTAATATATAGGCCTAGTCAGGAAAACCCGGAATACAGGGTCAAGAAATAGCAACAAAGTCAAACACCAGCAGCTTCGTTCCTTCATTCGTTTTCGATTACCTCAACCTTACGTAAGACAGAAGCCCATAAAAAACAGGTAAATTGGAAAAACTGTTTGCAAAATCCCAAAGAATAAAAATCACAAAAAAAAAAACAATGAAAAACAACTAAAACATTGTACCCTATTCTATCTAATCATCGATCAATAATTATCGTAACTATCTAACCTAGGAAGGAAGGTTCAGTACTCACCAATTGGCCTCTTCTTCTTCTTCTTCCTCGAATACACTGGAGAATCCGCTGCCTCTCTCATCAGTTCCTAAACTGCTCTTGTTCCATGGGAGATAATATGATAAAAATCACAGTCATATCATTGACTTATGTACAAATTCCTCTGGCCCCTGAAAGGGACAACTGGCAACCTCATCGGAGGCTAATCCAAGAACATAAGTACTGACTCTATCAACTGTTAACTGCGTGAGTTGACTGACGAAAGTTTTGTTTTAAAATAACCATTTTTGACTGATAAATATTCATATTTCCTTCACTGTGGCGAAATTTCACCGGTTTGTACTAAATAGCCCGATGGACTGGGCTGATCACAAGGTCTTAAGGACAAACCTCACAAAACCATTGGGGAAGTAAATAGAATATGGCTATATTTTAACAAATTTTATTATAAAAATAATAATCTAATACGAGAAACATGAAAAATTAACCCTTACTTGACATACAAGAACATGTGCGTGACCAAAAAAAAACTATGTCCACTTCGGACTCAAGATTTTAGCAAAATTAATTGAAAATTTATAAAGTTATCTCGATAAACCCCTTACCGAGACCTTTAGACGTACTTTACACAATAACACTGATCCCCTGGCACAAGGATCGATAAAATATTAACAGATACAAACTTTACAATAACTCTATCAAGACCTACATGGAAACCGACCTGGGTACACTAGGGGTGTGGAGAGAGAACAATTAGATAAGACTTACTGTGGTTGGGGACGTCGGATCAAAGAGACAGAGCAAGCCTCGGCATCCACTGACGTCACCTTTCTCGCGCAATTTTTCCTGAACCTAAATTTCTAGATTGGATTTTTTTATCATGTTACAATAGAATGACGTTATTTTTCTTAATCTTAAATTACAAGTGATTGATTTCTTTAGTCTCAGCGCCTCCCCTACCAGGCGGTTTCTCTTTTTGGTTCTAAACATTCTCGTCTTGAACGACATTCATTCGCCCGCGAGCTCTCTCCTCTCCCTCCAATTTGACGCAATCGTAGGCGGAGTCAAATGGTGGGAATTTCGATTGATCAGGTCGAAATTCCCGACATCCTCCACGCCCCAAAATAAGCAGCGATGAAACGTCGGTCAATTGGATGGAGCTGGACTCGGGGTGGGGGGAGTGACTTACTCTGAGACTCTGTTAGGCTCGCTGCGTAGCGCTCCGCAACGACTCGAACAGAGTACGCACAATATACAACACAGCAATGTTACCCCGGGGTAATAAACACAATCAATAATATACATAGTCATACAACAGTTCAAATTAGGCAACGGGCCTAGCAATCACAAAATGGCAATGGAAATGCACACAATTCAAATGCAAAGGCAATTAGGCAATGTGCCTAAAATAATCAGAAAATGGCAGAAATGCATACATAACAATTCAAGTGCAAAGGCAATTAGGCAATGGGCCTAAGACAATCAGAAAATGGCAGAAATGCATACATAGCAATTCAAGTGCAAAGGCAATTAGGCAATGGGCCTAAGACAATCAGAAAATGGCAGAAATGCATACATAACAATTCAAGTTCAAAGGCAATCAGGCAATGGGCCTAAGACAATCATAAAATGGCAGAAATGCATACATAACAATTAAAATTCAGTCTGTCTCAACTCACAATAATCGAGACTTCTATAGCGCTGCTACATGCAGGCTGTTACTTAATGGAGTACAAGAGGGAGGGGGCTGGTTCTGTGCAACGATCGGTCTGTACGCACGAGAGACCATCCCGTCCCCGTTCTCCACCCCCTACGCACTTCCAACTTCCGCAGATTCATGCACACCTCACAAACTCCACCCTCCCTACCTTCCAGATAGGACACACCCCTTTTTCACTCATTGTTTACAGCTATGTTTTATATATCGTCACCTTTCAGCGGACAGTCCATCAGTTCTCACTGTTTCGCAGCAGCCCTTCTCAATGGGCATGCAGAACGTCAGTGTGCGTTCGTCTGCTCTGATTCAGTTTCATTTTCATTTTCAATTCTTTCACTAACTGCATAGTTCTCACCTTTCTCGTCGTTGTCGTCCGTTCCTGTGGCTGGTTGTTGAGTTGTCGTAGCTGTTGCCATACCCTGGTCGTCC
The DNA here is from genome assembly GCF_036898095.1 of Palaemon carinicauda. Lineage (NCBI taxonomy): Eukaryota > Metazoa > Arthropoda > Malacostraca > Decapoda > Palaemonidae > Palaemon > Palaemon carinicauda. The sequence continues at coordinate 57,776,246 of NC_090753.1, forward strand.
CCGCTATCCCTGGCATTCCGGCTGTCAAACTGTACGCGCCCTCTTCTCCGTCATCGCCGTCGTCGTCGTCTTCTCCTCCATCGTCATCCTCAGAGGGGGTTATTTCTAGGGGAACCAGGTGGCTGACAGCTCGCAGCGACTCGACACCCTCAAACAACACTTTAACCGAACGTACGACTCCGTCGTCATCAGGATACGTCTCCACGACACGTCCCAGAGGCCGTGTCGCTCTTTTCTTATTCTCCTGCTTAACTAGCACGATGTCTCCGGGGTGCAGCTTGGAGGGTTCCCCGGGCCGACAGTCGTGCCGGGCTCTCAAGGCACTCAAGTATTCCCTTCTCCGTCTTTCTCTGAACGCTTTGAGTGAATCTGTCAATCTTACGTAACGGTCACGTAGCTTCCGAGAGGTGAAGGTTGCGTTGAGATGGTCGTCCGGTAAGTTTGGTGCCATGAAGTGGACTTGGTGTCTTCTTATCAAATGGGAAGGGGTGAGGACTTCATCCTCGCGCTCGTCACCGCTGTACATAAGCGGTCAATTATTCACCACTGCTTCTGCTTCTTTCACGAGGGTTAGCACGTGGGCGTCCGGCAGGTACTTCTTTCCGAGGGCTATCTGGAGGGTCCGTTTCGTTACTCCTATCAAACGCTCGAAGAACCCACCTTTCCAAGGTGCACGGGGCGTCTGAAACCGCCACTTTATGCCAGTTTTCCTCAGGAACTGCTGGACTTCATCTTCTTCGTAAAGTCCCTGCAGGAGGTGGCTGGCAGCCTTGAAGGTTTGATGGTTATCGGACATGATGAGCTGTGGGGCACCATGGGTGGCACTAAACCGTCTTAGTGCCAACACGAATTCTTCTGCTTCCAAAGAGGGACAAAAGTCAAGGTACACGGCTCTGCTACCCATGCAGGTTATGATAAGTATATATCCTGGCCGCGTTTCAGTATAAATGGCTGCTGTGTGGTCCACTCCGACCGCTGTGAAGGGTTTTGTGAGGGTGATCCTTTCCTTTGGCAGGGGGGGTGGTGGTGGCTGTCTCGTTAGAGGCTGGAAGGCTAGCTTGCATTCGGGGCATTGCCGCACGGTTCGCTTTGCAATGGAACGTAGATCCGCCACCCAACATTTCTGTCGAAAGATACCTATTAGAGTATTCACCCCACAATGCAAATGTAACTGATGTAAATAATCTAAATACATCCTAACTATATGCCCTTTGGCTGGCAAGAGAATTAACTGATCAGTTTCTCCTACATGGGACACTCGTCCCCTGGTGCAGATGAGATTATCTACTAAAACTAAATTCAATTGTCTGACAAAATTAGCAACTTCACGAGGGGGTCTGACTCCGCCCTCTAAGTAGGTATAAACAGTAGGCAAATAATGTTTTTGCTCTAATTGGACAACAATACTGAACGGATGCCGTTCTATCTTAGCAAACTTCAAAACTAGTCTGGCTACTCTCAACAAGAATTGGAACCCTACTTCCCTTTTCAGGATGTCCCAAATCTCGCCTGGGGGGGGGGGGTAGGACACATCTCCTCCCTTAACTCCTGTACCGCCGCTACTACATGAGTTTGATGTAGTGGATCTTCTTCCTTGCAAGGAACAGGCTTTCCCGTGGTCCTGAGGAATTCTGGACCGTTCCTAAACAGGGAGTTAGCTTGCAATTGTTGAGCTGTTGCACCTCGGGATAGGATATCGGCAGGGTTCTGATGACTAGGGACATGGTTCAGACTGAAACTACAAACCTGCTGAATAAAAATAATCTCCGCCACTCTGTTAGAAACAAACACATTTTTATTAGATCGGGCACCGGGAGATGCTACCCATACCAACGTTACCTTACTGTCGGTCCACATTACTATTTCCCGTGGCTCGATCAGTTCCTTGAGTGTTCTTGCTAGTCTGCTGCCTAACAACAAGGCCAGTAGCTCTAACTTAGGCATCGTCAGTTTGCTCATCCCTTTCGGAGTGATCCTGGTTTTACTGGTAACCAAACTTACCCGATTGCATTCGTCCCTAGTATATGCCACTGCTCCATATGCCTTACTGCTGGCATCGGTGAACACATGAAGTTCTAAACCCCTTCTTCCTATCGATCTTTGAAAGGTGATGTCGCTCACCGCTTTCAAATCATTCAACAATTCACTTGCCTGTTTAGCCCTTTCTTCTCCTAACACATCATCCCAACCTACAATATCCTCCCATAGTTGTTGAAGGAAAAGTTTTCCCCTTACAAATAATGGGCTTATCAAACCTATCGGATCATAAATGGAGACTAATAGGGAAAGTACCCTACGCTTCGTAGGCACCCATCCCTCCCCCAACTCACAGATCCTTTTACTTTCTTTCACACACAATCTGTCCACGTCCCGGGCCCATCGCAGCCCGAGCACGTTCACACTCACAGGCTCACTCCACTGTTTCTCGCTATCGAAGGCTAAGTGATTGCTTGCCCACCCTTCTAAGGGCATAACCGCCCCTTTTAAGATGTTATGAACAGACTCATGCTCTCGCCTCATATGTTCTAAATCTTCAACCTTGGCTAGATAGTTATCGACATAAAAGGATTTTACTAAATCTGGGCGCCCTTCCTCTTTAAAATGACAATTTAATATCTGTTGTAGCAAAAATGGACTAGCTGTGATGCCGAACACCACGACTCTAAAGACGAAGGTAAGCGCTCGACCAGCTGCCTCGCGCCACAGAAATCGTGTGTATTTGGCATCACGAGGATCTAACAAAACACGATGGAATGCTTTACTTATGTCGGCTAACATGGCATATCGGTTCAACCTAAACCTTATAATTAAACTATATGCTACCTCTACCAAATTGGGCCCAGGTAAGAGACATTCATTCAATGACTTGCAACCCTTTGACTTTGCCGAGGCATTGAACACGATTCTAAGGGGGGTGGTACGGCTGTCTTTCTTAACACCAAAGTGTGGCATGTAATAACCTTCCACTATGGGATTTTTCACCTCTGATATAAAACCTGCTTCGATATATTCATCTATCACTCCCTGATATTGTTCAAAATATTTCCTCTCCTTTCTGAATTTGGTCTGCAACGACTCTAACTGCACCACAGCGTTACGATAATTTGTTTCTGGCCTAGCATCCGACCCGAATGGTAGGCTAACCTGATATCCCTCAGGTTTCCTTACAACGCTTTGCGATACCTTTCGCACGGCCTCGGCCTCGCGAACAGTGTATTGCTCAGATGGGGCGATGCCAACACGGTCTAATCGCCACCACTCGTCTACATCATACAGATATGGCTTGTCCGTGATTCTGCACACTCTCAACGTTCTTACTTGTTCGACCTTTTCCCCTTGGAACAGCCACTGTGGCACCTTCCCGTACGGGGACATACCATTATGCGTCAAGAAAAGATTTATCCCATCTACTTTTTCAACACCTATGATAAAATAGCTAAAATAATCAGCCCCAACTAAAATGTGAACGTTCTTCATGGTATCTGATTGGTTTGCTGGATCGGCTAACGTGACTCCCTTGGTCAACAGATGCTGTCTGACCTTTACATAACCCACGTTATGTATCGGGACGTCCACGTGTTCGTGCGCCACCAACTTCATACGCACGATTCTTTTCCCCATTTCAACTTACTACATCGTATTGTCCGCTGATTTCCTCGGAACCAAACGGAGCTATATTCAAGGATACTCTTCCTACCACCGGTAGGCCTAATTGACAGGCAATTTTGCTGAGATGAAGCTCCTCTGGCTTCCCGAATCGAGAAATAGGCGGACTCGTTTACTACCTTGCTTTTGTTGAATACCTGCCATGGCTGTTGGCAAGATAGTGCATGGGAGGTCCACATCAGACCTCTGCGCGATCTTTGCGCTTGTGCATGGTTTAGATTCTACTTTAACTTTGGATGGACGGTGGGCAGTTTGGTTCTGCGCAGGCGTCGCATTTACTACGGGGCGGGACGTTGTTGATTGACTATTACTACTATGACTAAGGATTGATTGCGGTCTACCCGCATCGCAAATTGCAGTGTGGTGCTTAGCATTACAGTTTCTACAGGAATTTGAAACGGGACATTTATCGGTACGATGGCCTGATTTCGTGCAATTAAAAAAAGACCCCTTTTTAGCAAAATGCGACGTCTAGCAGCTACGTCAGTCACTTGGCGACATCCGTGAGATGACTGCCGTTCGCTACAAAATGGGCAGGAATTATTGTGGATGGGATGGGTTTTCGGTCTTACACTACTGTCCGGTCTTTTGTCACTCTCAAGACTGTCGCCTCTCTGCAACGCATCGTCTTCTAACATTCTCACAATAAAATCTATTGCCTCAAAAAACTCGTCCAACGTGTAGTCGCATTTTCTCAAATGCTCTACCACTTTGCGGTAGAGCTTTCCCTATGACAGTTTTTGATTAATGAGGCTCATGACTATGCCCTGGCCTAAGTCATTGGTACTCAGTCTTTTGATTTGTTCAATAATGATGGTCAACTCAAAACGGAACCTTTTGAGTTCTACTGGGTTTAGTGACGGCACAAAGATGTTGGCTAACTTACGGTGCAGAATCACGAGTGTCTGGTGCACGTTGCCATATTGCTTATCTAATAGGTCTAATGCTACACTATAGTTCGCGGCGGTTACACTTAGAGATTTGATGATCCTAAGCGGCTCTTTTCCCAACGTCCACAATAAATATGTGAATTTAGACACTTCGTCTAAATCAGCTCTTCTATCCACGTGGATTGTGAATAGTTCACGGTACGATGCGTACTCTTGCACTTCCCCTTCAAACGTGGGGAGAGGCAGCGCCTTCAACCTGGAGAGGGCAACATTCCCCGTTGAAGGGCCTTTCACTTTATCTATTCTATTATACAATAGGGTGGAAGCACGTGTCGCTTCACCTAACATATGCCTAATTCGGGCTTCGATACTAGATTCTAA
>NC_090753.1:57793682-57797728 GCF_036898095.1 Palaemon carinicauda
TGGGGTCACCAATTAAATTGACAAAGCTTTTAGGTTGACTTTGGGGTTACCAATTAAATTGACAAACGCTTTTAGGTTGACTTTGGGATTACCAATTAAATTGACAAAGCTTTTGGGTTGACTTTGGGGTTACCAATTAAATTGACAAAGCTTTTGGGTTGACTTTGGGGTTACCAATTAAATTGACAAAAGCTTTTAGATCGACTTTGGGGTCACCAATTAAATTGACAAACGCTTTTAGGTTGACTTTGGGATTACCAATTAAACTGGCAAAGCTTTTAGGTTGACTTTGGGATTACCAATTAAATTGACAAAGCTTTTAGGTTGACTTTAGGGTTACCAATTAAATTGACAAACGCTTTTAGGTTGACTTTGGGGTTACCAATTAAATTGGCAAAGCTTTAAGGTTGACTTTGGGATTACCAATTAAATTGGCAAAGCTTTTAGGTTGACTTTGTGATTACCAATTAAATTGACAAAGCTTTTAGGTTGACTTTGGGGTTACCAATTACATTGACAAACACTTTTAGGTTGACTTTGGGGTCACCAATTAAATTGACAAAGCTTTTAGGTTAACTTTGGGATTACCAATTAAATTGACAAAGCTTTTAGGTTGACTTTGGGATTACCAATTAAATTGACAAAGCTTTTAGGTTGACTTTGGGGTTACCAATTAAATTGACAAACGCTTTTAGGTTGACTTTGGGTCACCAATTAAATTGACAAAGCTTTCAGGTTGACTTTGGGATTACCAATTAAATTGGCAAAGCTTTTAGGTTGACTATGGGATTACCAATTAAATTGACAAAGCTTTTAGGTTGACTTTGGGGTTACCAATTAAATTGACAAACGCTTTTAGGTTGACTTTAGGGTTACCAATTAAATTGACAAAGCTTTTGGGTTGACTTTGGGGTTACCAATTAAATTGACAAACGCTTTTAGGTTGACTTTGGGGTCACCAATTAAATTCGCTTTTAGGTTGACTTTGGGGTCACCAATCAAATTGACAAAGCTTTTGGGTTGACTTTGGGATTACCAATTAAATTGACAAAGCTTCCAGGTTGACTTTGGGATTACCAATTAATTGGCAAAGTTTTTAGTTGACTTTGGGATTACCAATTAAATTGACAAAGCTTTTTAGGTTGACTTTGGGGTTACCAATTAAATTGAGAAAGTTTTTAGGTTGACTTTGGGGTTACCAATTAAATTGACAAACGCTTTTAGGTTGACTTTGGGATTACCAATTAAATTGGCAAAGCTTTTAGGTTGACTTTGGGGTTACCAATTAGGTTATTCAAGTGAGTGGTTTCTTAAGTAAAATAAAAAAACTCCCTTTTTATAATAAATGTCCTCTTTCCTTTCAATGGCATTAGATATTTTAAACCCAGAATGCTCTAAAGCACCGTAGTGGCTATCAGCTTAGTAATTATCATAGAATTATGATTAAAATTTTGTTATTTAAAGAACCACTTTTACTCAGCTGTAGTGTTTAATAAAATGTGAAAAATATTACGTAAAATTTAAGCTATTTCGTTTCGATTCCCCACCAAAAAAAAAAAAGTAAAATCCTTTCGAATAAAAAAAAAATCCCTGAAATTCTGTTTATTTCCTTACCATAATAATAACAGTAACATATTTATATTTTCGACTAGTTTCAAGTCGTCATATATTCCATTAACTTTTGTTTATTAAAAAAAAAATCTTCAGGGATTTCGATGACCTCAAATCTCCGCCAAGGTTGGGAAATCTCGTCCCTGTTTGAGGGTTGGAAGACCTGAATCTTGACCAAATCTGAAGAAAATTTCAGATTCTTCTAATGTACAAACGCTTTTCTGAAAAAAAAAAAAAAAAAAAAAAAAATAAGCAAAAAAAAAATATCTCGTTTATGTTTCTGTCTACAACTGAAATGGTTAAAACTAGCATCATTAAACCACTAATAGGCTCAGCGATTTGAAATGACTTTTATTTTTCCTCTAATTTCGATGCCTTTAAAAATGTCCGTGTAACATTAGTGTAAAAATAGAGAAATTTGTTGGCAACAACGATGAGTAGATCTGAAGAGTAGATTTGATTTAACGATTAGATTGACGAAGTAGATTTGGCGAGTAAATTTGACAGCATATTTGACGAGTTGATTTGACGGGTAGATTTGACGAGTAATTTTAACGAGTAGATTTGAAGAGTACATTTAACGAGTAGATTTAACAAGTAGATTTGACAAGTAGTTTTGACGAGGCACATTTGACCAGTAGATTTAACGAGTAGATGTGATGAGTAGATTTAACGAGTAAATTTGGCAAGGATATTTGACGAGTAGACTTAACGAGTAGATTTGACGAGAATATTTACCGAGCAGATTTGACAAGTAGAATTGACGAGTAGATTTGACGAGTGGATTTGGCGAGTAGATTTGACGAGAAGAATTAACAAGTAGATTTAACAAGTGGATTTGACGCGTAGATTTGACGAGAATATTTACCGAGCAGATTTGACGAGTAGATTTAACAAGTAGATTTCACGAGTAGATTTGACGAGTACATTTGATGAGTAAAATTGCCGAGTAGATTTAACGAGTAGATTTGACGAGTAGAATTGCCGAGTAGATTTGACAAGTATATTCGACAAGTGGATTTGATAAAGTAGATTTAACGAGTATATCTGATTTGACGAGCAGGTTTAACAAATATATTTGATGAGTATATTGGACAGGGAACCTCAACGCCATAATTGACAGGAGTGTCTCGATACACGAAGACCCACCCGACTAATTCCTGGAATCCCTATTACCTGAGTAGAACAGGTGCCTAAATGGGATATCACAAACAGGAATGGGAATGGGAATATTCCAGTAATCACAACATCTGATTGTTCCATTAAACTGATAAACATCGGGGGATCAAACTGTATTACTTCATATTGATTATCTTGAAAGGAGAATGACGCAATCAGCATTTAGTGTTTGTAATTGCAAATTGCACAAAGGTGTTATTAGATCCCATGAGCTCATATTAATAAACTCGTTCTTCTAAAAGCAAATTTTGCATGATGTTATTCTTTATCCTTTAATAAAAGCCATTCAAAAGTGGGCTCTTCTAAAAGATAATTGCTTTGAGTTTCATTCTGCTCGATATTATTCTTTCATTAATAAAAAATAACAACCAGGCTGTTAAAATATGGTAGTCATACTTATGGCTACTGTACGCATCCGTCAGAATGACGGCTAAATATTTAGATGGTTATCCCCACATGAGCCCACGTAGAGATTCAATTCTTTCCCCCCCTCCCCGTTTCCTAACTACAACACGGCAGTTCCAGCAATTTGTGGGAGAGTGTGGTTTCGGAGTGTACCTCTCGGGTATGCCTAATCTCTCTCCCCCTTCTCCGAGGAACGGAGAGAGACCGATGAGTCATACATTTATCAATGACACTCAGTGTAAAAGGAAATAAATATCATATACTGTATATACAGTATATATATATATATATATATATATATATATATATATATATATATATGTGTGTGTGTGTGTGTGTGTGTGTGTGTGTGTGTGTGTGTGTGTGTGTGTTGCGTTTGTGTATAACCCAGATGCTTGTTCTTTATCATATAGGGGAAATAAAATCGACCCATTTTCAACATCTTCCTACGATGACGTCATCAAACACATCTTATGAAGTACCCAAATTCATACAACTTTGAAATGACTTTAAAACTGATTAATTCACATCCACAAAGGATTGACACCAACGAGGACTTTGACAAATGCCAAATGAGAACGAATCCTGGAAAGGAAGAAAAACAACGACACAAGGGAAGAAAGGACTTTCCGTCGATGTCCGAAGTCCAATATCGAAGTCCTTCGAAGCATTTTTTGGAAATCCCATCTCAAATCTTAGACTCAAATTCCAGATTCTATTTTTCCAAGAAGAATCAATTTCACCGAAATGAATTCTTTTTTTCTAATAACAATGAGAGAAAAATAAATAAAAAAAATCCTTGAAATCTTCTCTCTCTCTCTCTCTCTCTCTCACTCTCTCTCTCTCTCTCT
>NC_090753.1:57798228-57805728 GCF_036898095.1 Palaemon carinicauda
AGTTTGAAAGGTTAGTCTCTCTCTCTCTCTCTCTCTCTCTCTCTCTCTCTCTCTCTCTCTCTTTATATATATGTATATGTATCTTGAAAGATATTAATGCTTTGGTAAGAACAGTTTGTCTGATGTTTTACTGGATGCTGAAAGTTTCTTTGTTTTTAAGATTTTAACGATTTTAAAAAACATAAAGTTTTATATAACAGATTTGCTAAATGTTTCTTTTTTATTTATTAGATTCAGTATGTATATATATATATATATATATGTATATATATATATATATATATACACACACACACACACACACACATATATATATATATATATATATATATTTACATACACATACATACCTTTCTGAGTGGGGATAGCTCAACGCGGTGGAAGGGTTTGCGTATCCTCACTGGCAAAAACTCAGTCATGAATTGACCTGCGGTTGTTTAGAAACGTCTACATTTGTTGTTGTCGTTGTTGTTGTTGTTGTTGTTGTTTTGTTGTTGATGATGTTGTATATATGTAGACTCTGCATACATATCGAAATTAAGAACATTTCTATTTATAAATATACGTATACAGGAGACAGCAAGATATATATATATATATATATATATATAAGGAGTACCTCGTCCAAGCTCTCTTGTTATGAGAGTAGACAGAGAGAGAGAGAGAGAGAGAGAGAGAGAGAGAGCGATGATCAAACGCCTTTGATATTCATTGCTCACTTCTCAATAGAGAGAGAGAGAGAGAGAGAGAGAGAGAGAGAGAGAGAGATGCATTTCAAATGTCATTAAAAAACATCCGTGCAATATACCCACCGATATTTAAATCTTCGTGTTGAAATGCTGAAATAGAAGTTGAAAACGTTATCGTTACAGATGGGCTATCGATCTTGATAAAAACAAATAAAAAGGTCATATTCATAAAAAAACTTTGAGAACAATGAGAAAGTGTATTTATTTATCTATTTATCTAGTTATTTATTTGTTTATTTGTTTATTTATTTATTTATTAACCTTCCATGCATTGTTTTATCACGGTAAGAAATATTCCCTATAAAGTTTTGTTTTGCATTTTGTAGATGATTATTTGGTTGTTGTCGATGTGAATTTGTTTATTTTTTATATTATCTTGTATATATATTTTTATTATATTTCTATATTATTTTATGTTAGCAACATTTTGTTCATATATTATCATGAGCGTTTTGTGGGTACCCACAAAGCCATATAGTTAACAATGGTAGCTGTTGCTGGTTGGATTCCCTTCTTTGCGTCAACAGAATTAGTTACATCTCAGAATGCCAAGATGAGGAAGGTATTTACCCTCTTTCCAAGGTTCCAGCCCGAGATTTTATATATAAATCAAGTTGTATTTTTTCAGTTTGTCTGAGAATAATCATACATTATACTATTAGTATTTATCAATTTGCATTATTTTTCTTAAGGAAATTTGTTAGAATTATTTAGTAGAAACATTTATATATATATCTCATAAATGAGTACATGGTTCGTGGGATATTCTTATAGAGAATTTTGTTTTTGCTTTCAGTCATCAAAAAACTTTATTCAGTTACTAAACATTTTTTTTTTCGTTGGCGAGATTTCGAAGAAAAAGAAAAATATAGAAAATTCCTCTGAGATTGAAAGTAAATGACAAGCAATAGTGATTGCCTTTCGGAGAGAGAGAGAGAGAGAGAGAGAGAGAGAGAGAGAGAGAGATCCGGGGCAGTATCAACTGCCATTCGTATATCAATCTCTGGAACGTTTTATCCCATCGAAGGCCAGCAAAGGGAACATTAAAAGAGGGCTATATATTTGGCTTCACAGGTCATAAAGGGAACAAAGAAAATGAAATGGGGTTTCTTACTAATAAAAATCTTGCTATTAACATGGAATAATTTCATTACATAACCTCTATAATGTTTATAACGCTTCCAGCTAGCTAAAATCACTGGCTACAACACCACATGTACTCACTGCACAGCCTCTACAACCTTAGAAACGCTTCCAGAGGATGATTATCAAACTAAACAAGAATTATAAACATCCCATGCAGATGAAGAAATAGAAACTTTTTATGGAGATCTTGAGATCTTGTAAGAGTTTTAGGAGGAGGTCTTTTAAGAGAAGGTCTTTTAGGAGAAAGTCTTTTTGGAGGTATTTTAGGAGGGGGTCTTTAGGAGGAGGTCTTTTAGGAGGTCTTTTAAGAGGAGATCTTTTAGGAGGAGGTCTTTTAAGGAGGGGGTCTTTAGGAGTAGGTCTTTTAGGAGGTCTTTTAAGAGGAGATCTTTTAGGAGGAGGTCTTTTAGGAGGAGGTCTTTAGGAGGAGGTCTTTTAAGAGGTGGTTTTTTAGGAGAAGGTCTTTTAAGAGTAGGTCTTTAGGAGGAGGCATTTTAGGAGGTCTTTTAAGAGGAGATCTTTTAGGAGGGAGGTCTTTTAAGAGGAAGTCTTTTAGGGGGAGGTCTTTTTGGAGGAGGTCTTTTAAGAGGTCTTTCAGGAGAAGGTCTTTTAGGAGGAGGTCTTTTAAGAGGAGATCTTTTAGGAGGAGGTCTTTTTAGAGGAGATCTTTTAGGTGGAGGTCTTTTAAGAGGAGGTCTTTAGGGGGAGATCTTTTAGGAGGAGATCTTTTAAGAGGTCTTTTTGGTGGAGGTTTTTTTAGGAGGATATCCTTTAGGAGGAGGTCTTTTAAGAGGAGGTCGTTAGGACGAGGTCTTCATGAGGAGGTCTTCATGAGGAGGTCTTTTATGAAGGAGTAAAGGTAAAAGTGGAGGAGAAAAAGAGGGCTTTTGAAGAATGGCTGCAGAGTAATAGTATAGAGAAGTATGAAAAATATAGAGAGATCGATCTGCTGCCATGCGAATGGTAGGCGAAGGCAGTTACCACTGTATTACCAGGAGTCTAGTATCGTTTTATTTTATTAAAACTAAAACCTAAATTAACTAGACTATTTAAATAAGATAAATCATTCCTAAAACAATTCATCCCAAGGCTCCTATAAACATGACCTATTAGTTTGACCGCCCTATAAAACCCCCTGCCTGACCTAGACGAAAGACCGCATATCCCAACCTACCTATAACCCGAAGTCGAACCCAGGTCTCCCTGGAGTTCGAATTGTGGAAATCGATCCTACACCGGTACAGTCTCTCATCCTTGATACTGGCCCTCATGATTAGCATGACGGGGGGGACTCAGGTGGGCCAGGTAGTGGGCCCGCCCGCCCAAAACACCTTTGTCGGCCTACGACGTTCCGCTGACACCCGTCCTTTGGTCGTAGCTGAGGTGTGGTAGGAAAGGAAGGATATTAGTTATATGAAGGATTACATTGTAGCAATTGACTTTTCTATTCTTTAATTAATCTTGCAAAAGGTCTTTTTAAATTAAGACTGACGGAATTTTTTTTAACTTTAATTTAATTTATTAATTGTATAAATTGTAAATCTTGAGTTACAATAGTTTCGAAGAAAGGTAAAAATATAACTTTTTTTTTTTTTAAATAAATGTTTAAGCATTATGAGTTTATCTCTCTCTCTCTCTCTCTCTCTCTCTCTCTCTCTCTCTCTCTCTCTCTTTTGTAGAAAAGAAGCTTTCTGTAATGGCATCTGAAATTATACTGTATAGTCAAACCTCAATAAAGTGATGTAAAAACCTTGTACATATCCAGTGTGCTTATAGGGATTGTAGCATAAAATGTGATATGAACCTCATGTGTCAAAAAGTCGACAGCTCAAAAAGTTTCGGGATGTTTCAGACTTTTTGGTTTTGTGGTACTGATACTTTTTCTTTTAATTTCATTGTATTAGTATTTTCATTTTGTATTACGGTAATGTTATTGTTTTACTAACTACTGCACAATACCGTGTATGAAATACTGTACTTTACAGTAGTAATGTAGATATAGGCTACGTGTATCGTGAGTTTCAATAGAGCGACTCGACCTCCCGAAATAATGAACACTCACAAGTTTTACCTTGGTTGATTAAGCTATACTGTAGTGAAATTACTGTATATATACAGTATTGCAGTAATATACACTGCAGTATCAGCAAGCAATCATAGATAGGAGTGTTTTGCTGGTACTTTTCGTATTATGCTAGGAATGTGTGGCAGTGACAAGTGTCAAGTGTATTTTAGTCTTACTGTGTACATAGTACATGTGTTTACATGTACTGTATACCTGAAGTTGGTTAATTCATTAACACAATACTTACACTATGATAGGCAAGTAAAACCAGGCAGTACTTAGTGTGTTATTCGAACGCGCTTAGGCAATGGGCAGTGAGTTGGTAGCTTAGGAGTTAACCCATCCTAGGGCAGCAAGTATTCGTGAATTCTCGCTTTTCACGCCTGTGTCTGTTACCTAACCGCAGCAATTAAGGAGGGATGAGTGTAACTAGTGGTTTGTTTTTTAATGGTAGATATTTACCTACGAGTTCAAACTATTGTTTGTATTTTTTCCATGTTATTTATTTTGTCTAATTTACTCTTTATTTCTGTATTTCTTTATTTTTGCTGGATTGTATACCTTCGAGAAGCCTCTTGTGTTAAGGCATTCACCTATTAGAACTATGGCTGTAACGGTTAATAATAATAATAATAATAATAATAATAATAATAATAATAATAATAATAATAATAATAATAATAATAATAATAATGATGATGATGATGAAGGTGCGCTACGTATATCTAGATTTTATTTCTGTGTGAAACAATACCAGTCTCAGGAAATGATATCCCAAATTTTAAGGAGTATATTAACCCAAGAGTAATATCTAGATATAATCAATGTATTATTATTATTATTATTATTATTATTGTAGCTTAGCTAGTAACAACAACAACAACAACAACAACAACAACAACAATAATAATACTAATAATAATAATAATAATAATAATAATAATAATAATAATAATAATAATAATAATAATAATAATAATAATAATTTTAGCTTAAGTTTCTATTCTTAGAGCAGATGTAATTTTAGCTTATTATTTTTAATCATTAGGACAAATGTCACTTTAGCTTAAATTTTTTGAACAGATATGTTATTATAATTTCCTATTATGTAATTAGGTGTCCTATTAGAATAATTTCTCGTTCTGAGGAAAGGCGTCATTTTAGCTTAATTATCTATTCCGTTGATAGCTTTCATTTTAGCTTAATTTTCTATTCCGTGGACAGGTGTCATTTTAGATTAAATCTTTTCTATTCCATGGACTGGTGTCTTTTTAGCTTAATTTTCAAAACTATGAATGGGTGTCAATTTAGATTAATTTTCTAGTCCATGGATAGGTGTCATTTTAGCTTAATTTTCTATTCTGTGGATGTGTGTCATTTTAGTTTAATTTTCTATTCCATGACTAGGTTTCATTTTAGCTTAATTTTCTATTCCGTGGACAGGTGTCGCTTTAGCTTAATTTTCTATTCTCAGGAAAAGTGTTGTTTTAGCTTAATTTTCTATTCACAGAAAAGGTTTTGTTTTAGCTTAATTTTTTATTCACAGGAAAGGTGTCGTTTTAGCTTAATTTTCTATTTTCAGTAAAGGTGTCATTTTAGCTTAATTTTCTATTCCCAGAAAAGGTGTTGTTTTAGCTAATTTTCTATTCACAGTGGAGATATTGTTTAGCTTAATTTTCTATTCTCAGGAAAGGTATCGTTTTAGCTTAATTTTTCTATTCTCAGGAAAGGTGTCGTTTTAGGATAATTTTCTATTTTAGGAAAGGTGTTTTAGCTTAATTTTCTCTTCTCAGGAAAGGTGTCGTTCTAGCTTAATTTTCCATTCTCAGGAAAGGGGTCGTTTTAGGATAATTTTTTATTTTCAGTAAAGGTGTCGTTTTAGCTTAATTTTCCATTCTCAGGGAAGGGGACGTTTTAGCTTGATTTTCTATACTCAGGAAAGGTGTCGTTTTATCTTAATTTTCTACTCTCAGGAGAGGTGTTTTGATTTAGCTTGATTTTTTATTCTCAGGAAAGGTGTTTTTTCAGCTTAATTTTCTATTCTCATGGAAAGTGTCATTTTAGCTTAATTTTCTATTCTCAGGAAAGGTGTTCTTTTAGCTTAATTTTCTATTTTCAGGAAAGGTGTCGTTTTATCTGAATATTCTATTCCCAGGAAAGATGTCGTTTTAGCTTAATTTTCTATTCTCAGGAAAGGTGTCGTTTTAGCTTAATTTTCTATTATCTTGAAAGGTGTCGTTTTAGCTTAATTTTCTATTCTCAGGGAAGGTGTCGTTTTATCTTAATTTTCTATTCTCAGGAAAGGCGTCGTTTTAGCTTAATTTTCTTTTCTCAGGAAAGGTGTCATTTTAGCTTAATTTTCTATTCTCAGGAAAGGTGCCGTTTTAGCTTAATTTTCTATTATCAGGAAAGGCGTTGTTTTAGCTTAATTTTCTATTCTCAGGAAAGGAGACGTTTTAGCTTGATTTTCTATTCTTATGAAAGGTGTCGTTTTAGCTTCATTTTCTATTCTCAGGAAAGGTGTCATTTTAGCTGAATTTTCTATTATCAGGGAAGATGTTGTTTAGTTTAATTTTCTGTTCTCCGGGAAGATGTCGTTTTATCTTAATTTTCTATTCATAGGAAAGGTGCCAATTTAGCCTAATTTTTTATTCTCAGGAAAGGTGTCATTTTAGATAAATGTTCTATTCTCAGGAAAGGTGTTGTTTTAGCTTAATTTTCTATTCTCAATAAAGGTGTCGTTTAGCTTAATTCTGTATTCTCAGGGAAGGTGTTGTTTTAGCTTAATTATCTTTTCTCTGGGAAGGTGTCGTTTTATCTTAATTTTCTATTCTCAGGGAAGGTGTCATTTTGGGTTAATTTTCTATTCTCAGGAAAGGTGTCGTTTTATCTTAATTTTCTATTATCAGGAAAGGTGTCATTTTAGCTTAATTTTCTATTCTCAGGGAAGGTGTTGTTTTAGCTTAATTTTCTGTTCTCTGGGAAGGTGTAGATTTATCTTAGTTTTCTATTCTCAGGAAAGGTGTCATTTTGGCTTAATTCTCTGTTATCTGGAAAGGTGGTGTTTTAGATAAATTTTTTATTCTTAGGAAAGGTGTCGTTTTAGCTCAATTTCCTATTCTCAGGAAAAGTGTCGTTTAGCTTAATTTTCTATTCTCAGGGAAGGTGTGGTTTTAGTGTAATTTTCTATTCTCGGGAAAGGTGTTGTTTTAGCTTAATTTTCTATTCTCAGGAAAGGTGTCATTTTAGCGTAATTTTCTATTCTCAGAAAGGTGTCGTTTTAGCTTGATTTTTTATTTTCAGGAAAGTTGTTGTTTTAGCTTTATTGTCTATTCTCAGGAAAGGTGTTGTTTTAGCTTAAGTTTTTATTCTCAGGGAAGGTGTTGTTTTAGCTTAATTTTTCTGTTCTCTGGGAAGGTGTCGTTTTATCTTAATTGTCTATTCTCAGGAAAGTTGTCATTTTAGCTTGATTTTATATTCTCAGGAAAGGTGTCGTTTTATCTTAATTTTCTATTTTTAGGAAAGGTGTCATTTTACGTT
>NC_090753.1:57813228-57816330 GCF_036898095.1 Palaemon carinicauda
TCCAATATGTGAATCGTACTATATAAGCTGTCAATTTTTTTTTTTACTTTTTTTCTTAGTAACTAATGTGCGTGACCCATAAAAAATTACGGCTAAATATTTAGATAGCCATGCACACACACGTACACAGTTTTAACCCTTACCACAACCTTCCACTTTCCTAACTACAACGTGCTAGTTTGGGCAATTTGTGGGAGATTGTTGTTTTGCGATTGGTTGCCATTCAGCGTGACATGAGAATATATATAATTATAATATATATATATATATGTGTGTGTGTGTGTGTGTGTGTATATATATACATATATATATATGTATATACATATATATGTATAGATACATATATATATGTGTGTATATATATATATATATATATATATATTATATATATGTGTGTGTGTGTGCGTGTGTGTGTATATATATACACATATATATGTATATACATATATATACACATATATACATATATATGTATGTATATACATATATATGTATATATATACATATATGTACATATACACATATATATGTATATATACATATATATGTCTATATATACATATATATCTGTTTATATATATACATACAAACATTATATATATACACATGTATATATGTATATATGCATATATATACATGTATATACATATACACACACACACACACACATATATATATATATATATATACATATATGTATATATGTACATGCATATATATACATTTATATACATATATATATATATATATATATATACATATATATATATATACATATATATGTATATTTATATATGTAAGCTATATAATGTATATATATATATATATATATATGTATATATGTATATATATATATATATATATGTATATATGTATATATATATATATATATATTTATGTATATATGCATATATATATATATATATATATACGTATATATATATATATATATATGTACATATATGTATACATATGTATATATATATATATATATATGTATATATATATATATATATATACATACACTCAGACAGTTGCTCTTTATTAAATGAAAAATATCTTTACATGGACTGTTATGTCATATTTGATTCAAGTAAAAGAGCATCACATTCTATAATTTCACTCAACTCACTTTTCAATATTTTTAAATTTTTCCGACGCACGTTCACAAAATCGAAAATGGTTGTAGCCCAATAGACAGTCCGAAATATATTTTTTTCATACCATGCAAAAAACGTAAATTTTGTCGTGCTAAATGAAATAGTGAAATAAATGAATATATCATACTAGTCTCCAATGCTGTTACTTCATAAATTTCCAGTATAAAACTTGGTATGATTAAATTCGGTGGTTATCTTTTGTAATTGGAATTTGCAGATGACATTTGCAATAAACTTGTTTAACGCTAATTTCTTCTGCCCGTTTTATCCTTCAATGTAAAAACAATACTGTTGAGAGAAAGAGAATGTAGTAAGTCAATGTAGAGACAATACTGTTGAAGAAAGTAAAAATGTAGTGTGGCAGTGTAAAAAACAATGCCGTTGAGAGAAAGAAATGTAGTTAGTCAGTGTGAAAACAATGCTCTTGAGAGTGTGGAAATGTAGTGAATCAATAAAAGATATGATATTGATAGAAGGAGAACCGTAATGAGTCATAGCAAAATAATGCTGTTGAGAGAAGTGAAATGTAGTAGGTCAGTGTAAAAACAATGCTGTTCAGATAAGGGAAATGTGAGTCAATGTAAAAAACAATGATGGTAAGAGAATGAGAATGTAGTGATTGTATCCAATGAAATAAAACCAGAGATATTTAGCCAAAGATTTAGTACATATTTTCTTCCATGGAAACAGCATTTGAACTTTTAAAAGATTCTGAAGCGTATTTGGTAGGAGTGCTTGACATGGATTTCAATGTTGTAGGTTCCACAAGATATATCACAAATGATTTACATATATTTCGCCTTTAGATTGAAATTACCCGAACGAATACATTCATACGCATTACATTGCAATACTAATGATATGGAAATGCATTTGTTAACTTGTTTATATATTTTTTTGCATACAGTGTGTATGACCTACTGTAGTTTTTGTTTATACATCGGCTTTATTATTATTGTGGAATTAAGAGCTGCGTTGTGTGGGAGACTTCACAGTGCATCAGACTCTCATTAAATCTCGTAAAATAGAATTTTAATCCTTCGAGAAAAAAGAGGAGCACCTGCTATAAGTCTCTCTCCTCTCTCTCTCTCTCTCTCTCTCTCTCTCTCTCTCTCTCTCTCTCTCTCTCTCAGCAAAACTTGGGTTTTGTGGAAATGAAATAAACAAAGCTTTGCCAATCAGCAACCAGTTGGTGCTGGTGTCATTGCTGGCGATGGTTTCTACATCCGGAAATGTGGGATTTTATTGCTGAAGAGCAACAAATAAAACGTTGCTGCTCTAAAGACAGGTCTTAAAGAGAGGTCAGTGCCAAAACGTGCAGGGAATAACGGGGGGCATGGTTTAGGACCCCTAAAATGGGTTACATGCGACATGAACGAAGCTGATAATGGAGGGCGGAAGAATTACTTATTCATAGATGGAAGTGTTTTGCATACTGGTAATAAATACGTTAATAAGGAATTGAATTTACTAATAGATGTATTTTGCACAATGAATACGTTAATACGGTCAATTCTCTAAAGCAAATTGCTTATAAAGGATGGTCGTGTAATTATCATGTAATTATAAAAGAGGAAATGTATATGATTACATGAATTGTATTCGTGGCATAATTTAATAATAATATGAATTATGTTTTTGACAACGTTTAATGATGATATGAATTGTGTTTGATGAAAATAGAATATTAATCTTCTGACTTTTGTTGATGGTTTGAAAGGTATTGATATAAAGAGAGTATTAAAATAACATCAATTACCTCGAAGTTGTATTTAACGTCATCTAGGGAATTTATTGACAAAGTAGGTTTGCAGTGATCACTTAGACATACTGTATTTAGTAGACATCTAGACATAACGTTTGTATTGATAACAAAATATATTATGTTTTTAAGACATGAGTAAGTAGCATAGAATGAGGATTTACTTTTATTTCTTATTAT
>NC_090753.1:57819330-57839330 GCF_036898095.1 Palaemon carinicauda
GTTGGTACTATGACGGAGACAGACTCTACTCCAGCAGTTGGCGCCGCCCCATTGAAACTTTCACCGTTCGCCACCGGAGAAGCGTTTGCTTGGTTTCAGCGCTCAGAAGTCCAGTTTCTTATCAGGGGCGTGACTCGCTCAACCACCAAACCGGATTATGTTCTCGCAGCGATACCCGAGGACACCTTCCCAGAAATATCCGACTGGCTTTGTGAACAAGGAGACACCCCAATAGCGTATGAAGCCCTTAAAACATACCTTCTGCAGCAGTACTCGCCGTCACCAGCCGCCCGTATAGCAAAGCTTTTTCAGCTCTCGCAACAACCGTTGGGGGACTAAAGGGCTTCGCTTGCCCTCAGGGAAATGACCAGTATCGCTCGCCTTCAACCTGCCGCAGACGGCTCTCCTCGTGAGGTGAACCTACTTCGTGTCCTTTGGATACGCCGTTTACCTGAACCTGTACGCGCTGCCATACCTGATGTCGATAGTTTACCCATAAAGGACTTGATGACCAAAGCCGACGCCCTTATGGACAGCCACTTCAAGACCTCCATCAACGCCTCCACCCCTGACTACGAGGATGCCTATTCAACGTCAACCGAAGCTGACATGAAGGCCGTAGGACATACACGCCTACCCCGTGACGTGCCAAAGCGGCGACAAAGCCGCCCACCACCCACCAATCGCTCGCGCCCCAACGAACGACTTCTACAGCCACTTCCTACCTCCCATCTGCCGCAGTTTTGCTACTACCACTGCAGATTCGGGGCAACCGCGAAAAAATGTGCCAAGGATTGTGAGTGGCCAAAAAACGTGTAAGTAGGCCATCGCTTGTGGCGGTGGCCTCCCATGTTTCTAATCTTTTCTTTTTACAGGATGCAGGAACGGGCGTGCGATTTTTGGTAGACACGGGTGCTTGTCGTTCTCTTTTGCCAAGGAAACTCTTCAAGGCACGACGTAGTCTGTCTACATCTGCCGATGTCCGCTTAGTAGCTGCCAACGGATCTGCGATACCCACCTACGGTTACGAGAACCTCACATTATCGTTCGGAAACGGTAAATTCAATTGGAAGTTTCTCGTTTCTGACGTCACAATGCCAATCCTCGGTGCGGATTTCCTCTCTCATTTCCACCTTCTGACCGATGTCGCCCACCGACGATTGGTCAACGCAGACTCGTACTTGTCGACACCTCTTCAACCCGCCCCCTCTAACCTCGCTCGCCACATCAGCGCACCCACCGATGCCTACGCCCACCTCCTCACGTCGTACCCGGAAGTTTTCCGTCCAGAACTTCGCCAAACGCCCACGGTTCCTGCCAAGCACGGTATTTATCACCATATCAAGACAACGGGACCCCCAGTCTTCGCAAAATTCAGACGTCTGGCACCGGAACGATTGGCAGCCGCCAAACAGACGTTCGCCGAAATGGAGAAAATGGGCCTATGCCAAAAGGCCTCCAGCCCATGGTCGTCAACCTTACACATCGTTCTGAAGAAAGACGGCTCCCTCCGTCCATGCAGGGATTACAGGCGCCTGAACATGCAAACAGAACCGGATCACTACCCCCTCCCAAACATTGCCGATGTGACCTCCTACCTGCACAAAGCGAAGGTTTTCTCTACGCTCGACCTCCTGAAGGGGTATTATCAGGTGCCTATGAACCCAGAAGACATCCCCAAGACCGCCATCACCACTCCATTTGGTACATACACCTTCCATTACTCCTGTTTTGGCCTTCATAATGCTGGGGCAACGTTTCAACGTCTCATGGATGGCATCTTAGGGGACCTCCCTTTCTGTGTATGTTATGTGGACGACATACTTGTGTTCTCCTCCTCAAAAGAGGAACACCTCCGTCACCTACGCATCGTGCTTGACCGCCTGCAACAAAACGGCCTTGTAGTCCGGTACGACAAGTGTACCTTTGGCGCCAACGAAGTGTCGTTCTTAGGGCACCGTATCACTCCTGAAGGAGTCCAGCTCCTCCCTGAGAAGGTAGCAGCCGTTCAGAACTTCCCGGCGCCCTCGACCGTCAAAGCTCTGCAGGAATTCTTGGGCATGATCAACTATTATCACCGTTTTCTGCCAGCCATTGCTGCCACTCTTTCTCCCCTCTACGCCTCCCTCAAGGGCAAGCCAAAGGACCTGAAGTGTGGTCCCCTTCAAGAAGCAGCCTTCTGCAATGCAAAGAAGGCCCTATCAACTGCTGCGGCTCTCACTTTTCCTATCCCACACGCCCCTCTCCTTCTCTCCACTGATGCCAGAGACGTCGCTATTGGTGCAGTACTCGAGCAGGTGGTCAAAGGCTCGCCCCGCCCATTGGCCTTCTTCAGCAGAAAACTGTCCAAGGCAGAATCGGGTTATTCTACCTTCGATCGAGAATTGCTGGCGGTGCACTTGGCTGTCCGTCACTTTCGCCATTTCTTAGAAGGTACGCCCTTCGTCATTCGCACCGACCACATGCCTCTGGTGCACGCCTTCACTCGACAGTCTGACGCCTGGTCCGCCCGTCAACGCCGACATCTCTCCGCCGTGGCCGAATAAAATTGCACCCTCCAATACGTCCCTGGGAAAATGAATTCCGTTGCCGATTCCCTGTCAAGAAACACGTTGGCTGCCGTTCAACTGGGATTGGATTACAACGCCCTGGCTGAAGCCCAACGACAGGATCCAGAGTATCAAGCTTGTAGGACTTCCTGCACGTCCCTCCGTTGGGAAGATTTTCCCCTCGAAGACTCCAACATCACCCTCCTCTGTGACGTCAGTACTGGTAGACCGCGACCTTGGATTCCTGCTCCCATGCGCCGACAGGTGTTTGATTTCATTCACGGCCTTTCACATCCCTCGTGCCGTTCTACTGCACAGCTGCTGAAGGCAAAGTTCATTTGGCACGGCATTTCTAAGGATGCTAAGGATTGGGTCCGCGCCTGTACTTCTTGCCAAACTTCCAAAGTACATCGACACACGGATTCAGGAGTGGGCACCTTTCCTCAACCTCAGCGTCGTTTCGCACACATTCATGTCGACGTTGTAGGCCCCCTACTCACATCACAAGGACATCGTTACCTGTTTACCGTCATCGACCGCTCCACTCGTTGGCCTGAAGCCATTCCCATGGAAACTGCAACGTCCGCCTCATGTACATCTGCCTTACTCTCTGGAGGGATTTCAAGATTTGGTATCCCTGAGCATATTACTTCTGACAGGGGAACCACTTTCACCTCTCAATTGTGGACGTCATTAGCGAATCTCCTGGGCATCACCCTACATCAGACAACGGCCTACAACCCCGCTGCCAATGGAATGGTTGAACGTTTTCATCGCACCCTCAAAGCAGCTTTGATGTCCCGCTGCAAGGATTGCAACTGGTTTACTCAACTTCCTTGGGTCCTCCTGGGACTAAGGACCACTCCTAAAGATGCCCTCGACGTCTCGGCAGCTGAAATGGTGTATGGCGACCCGTTGGTCGTCCCTGCCGAATTTTTTCCTTCTACAACCTCCTCCGACGATCTCCAGCGCATACGTCACGTCGTGGGAAAATTTACTCCATGCCGCCAGACTTACAAGCCCCCAGCGAAGCATCACATACCAACGGACTTGCACTCTGCAACGCACGTCTTCCTGCGCAACGACACTAGCAAGCCACCACTAACGCCCCCTTACACGGGCCCTTTCCTTGTGATTCGACGCAGTCCGAAAACATTCCTACTAAACATTCGGGGCAAAGAAGACTGGGTCTCCATTGATCGTCTAAAACCTGCTTATCTTCTGCCAGATGACCCGCCTACAGTTCGCCTCTCTAGATCAGGGCACCTTATTTAACATGTGCAGTATGTCATTTTTAAGGGGGGAAGCCATGTACCAACCGTGTGGCACACAATTGTACATAATTATGTTGTATATATTATGCTTGTATCTGCGCTCTTCCCTCGCACTGAAAAGAACCTGAATGATCATGTCTCCGTTTTGCTTTGTAACGTTGTCTGTCTCTCGAACAGGTCATGTCCTGTTGCCTTGAGATTTTGTATATAAAGAAGTGTGTTCCTTAATAAAGTTCAGTTGATTGCATCCTGCCTTTGAGTTAACAACTCCTCTCTCGGCCGTCACACCTACCTATGTGTATCTATCTATCTACCCAGGCACGTCCCCAATTTTAGGAGTTAGCCTAACGAGAGTCTCAGCCGAGTTTGGTTGGTTCTGCTAGGGTGCCAAAGCCCACCCTCCCTCATTATCTACCACACTGAAGCTCCACATGCTGTATCCCCTACTGCCGCTACCTCAGCGGTCACAAAGGCAGTCAGAGGAAGCAGCAGCGCCTACTGGAACTGCATCACAATCGCTCAGCATTCATTCCTAGTTCTAGCTTTCTTATTTGCCTCTGACATATATTCTTCTATCCCCTAGACCTTTCTTCACTCCATCCATCCACCCAAACCTTTGCCTGCCTTTTGTACCCCTACCAACTTTTGTATTCATCACCCTCTTCAGCAGAAGGCCTTTTTCCATTCTTTCTACATAGCCAAACCACCTCAACATATTCATATCCACTTTCGCTGCTAATTCATTTCTTACACCCGCTTTCACCTTCAATACTTCGTTCCTAACCCTATCTAATCGAGATACACCAGCCATACTCCTCAGACACTTCATCTCAATTTCTGTCTCTGTCACTTTCATGCCCCACAACTCCGATCTATACATCACAGTTGGTACGACCGCTTTCTCTTAGATAGGTAGTAGGTAGTAGGTTGGCCAGGGCACCAGCCGCCCGTTGAGATACTACCGCTAGAGAGTTATGGGGTCCATTGACTGGCCAGACAGTACTACTTTGGATCCTTCTCTCTGGTTACGGTTCATTTTCCCTTTTGCCTACACACACCGAATAGTCTGGCATATTCTTTACATATTCTCTGCTGTCCTCATACACCTGACAACACTTAAGATTACCAAACAATTCTTCACCCAAGGGGTTACTGCTCTGTAATTTTTCAGTGGCAACTTTCCTCTTGGTAAGGGTAGAAGAGACTCTTTAGCTATGGTAAGCAGCTCTTCTAGGAGAAGGACACTCCAAAATCAAACCATTGTTCTCTAGTCTTGGGTAGTGCCATAACCTCTGTACCATGGTCTTCCACTGCCTTGGGTTAGAGTTCTCTTGCTTGAGGGTACACTCGGGCACACTATTCTATCTTATTTCTCTTCATCTTATTTTGTTAAAGTGTTTATAGTTTATATAGGAGATATTTATTTTAATGTTGTTACTCTTCTTAAAAATTTAATTTTCCTTTTTTTTTCCTTTCCTCACTGAGCTATTTTCCCTGTTGGAGCCCCTGGGCTTATAGCATTGTGCTTTTCCAGCTAGGGTTGTAGCTTAGCAGTTAATAATAATAATAATAATAACTCTCTAAAAATCTATATATATATATATATATATATATATATATATATATATATATATATGTATATATATATATATACATATATACAGACGGTATCTCTTTGTTATGTAGGAGAGATTCTATGATGGAATTCAAAGAGCTTTCTCTCAATTTAATTTTTTTATAAAATATATTTTTATCGACTATTTCGTCATATTTGATTCGAATAAAAGAACATCACTTTATATAATTACAATCAACGCTTATATTTTCAATATGTTTTATTTAAGCCGACGCTCGTTCACAAATTTAAAAAGGGTTGTAGCTGAAAACACAGTCCGAAATATATTTATTTTTTCGTTTCTTGTAAAAAACGTAAATTTTGCTGTGCAAAATGAAGTAGTGAAATAAATGAATATATCAGACTGGTCTCCGATGCTTCTATCGCATAAACTGACAGTATAAAACTTGGTAGGATTAAATTCGGTGGTTAACTTTTGTAACTGGAATTTACAGATGGCATTTGTTATAAACTTGCTTAACGCCAATTTCTTTTGTCCGGTTTATCCATCAATGAAAAAACAATGCTGTTGAGAGAAAGAGAATGTAGTGAGAGTGTAAAGAATATACTGTTGAGAGAAAGAGAATGTAGTGAGTCAGTATAATGACAATATTTTAAAGGAAGTGAAAATGTAGTGTAAAAACAGTAATGTTGAGAGAAGGGAAAATGGGGTGAGTCAGTGTAAAAATAATGCTGTTGAGAGAATGGGAGAATGTAGTGAGTCAATGTAAAAACAATGCTGTTGAGAGAAAAAGAATGTAGTTAGTCAGTATAAAGACAATACTGTTGAAGGAAGTGAAATGTAGTGAGTCAGTGTAAAAACAATGCTGTTGAGAGAAAAAGAATATAGTTAGTCAGTATAAAGACAATACTGTTGAAGGAAGTGAAATGTAGTGAGTCACTGTAAAAACAATGCTGTTTAGAGAATGGAAGGATGTAATAA
The DNA here is from genome assembly GCF_036898095.1 of Palaemon carinicauda. Classification (NCBI taxonomy): domain Eukaryota; kingdom Metazoa; phylum Arthropoda; class Malacostraca; order Decapoda; family Palaemonidae; genus Palaemon; species Palaemon carinicauda. Next base: position 57,825,712 of record NC_090753.1, read on the forward strand.
GGCAGTGTAAAAACATTGTCGTTCAGGGAAGAGAAATGCAGTGAATCAGTGAGAAAATAATGCTGTTGAGAGAAGAAGAATGCAGTGAATCAGTGTAATTTTTTTTTGGATTACCTCTTGTGCCGCCGACTTTGTTGTTGCGAAGAAATTGGCAAAGGGAAACATTTTGCGATTGTATCCAATGATTTAGTTGATAATTTCCATTCATGGAAAAAACGTTTTGACTTTTGAAAGATTTTGAAAGGCGTTTGGTAGCAGTGTTTGAAATGGATTTCCATAAGGTAGTTACACAGAGGAGATATACCAAATGATTTAAATGTATTTGGCTTAGAAATTGCAATTTCCTGGACAAATACATTGACACGCATTGCATTGCAATACTAATGATATGGAAGTGCATTTGTTAACTCTTTAATATTTTTATCGCATACAGCGTGTGACCTAATTTTTTCTTTTATACATCAGCTTTATTATTATCGTGGAATTAAAGGCTGTATTGTGTGGAATACTTCAGACTATTAAATCTCGTAAAATGGATTTTTAATTCTTCAAGAAAAAACAGGAGCATCGGCTTTGCCCCCCCCCCCCCCCACCCCCGTCTCTCTCTCTCTCTCTCTCTCTCTCTCTCTCTCTCTCTCTCTCTCTCTCTCTCTCTCTCTGGTTACGGTTAATTTTCCTTTTTGCTTATACACTCACACACCGAATAGTCTGGCCTATTCTTTACATATTCTTCTATGTCCTCATACACCTGACAACGCTGAGATTACCAAACAATTCGTCTTCACCCTAGGGGTTACTGCACTGTAATTGTTCAGCGGCCACTTTCCCCTTCCCCAAGGGTATAAGAGACTCTTTAGGTATGGTAAGAGGCTCTTCTAGGAGGACACTCCAAAACCAAACCATTGTTCTCTAGTCTTGGGTATTGCTATAGCCTCTGTACCATGGTCTTCCTCTGTTAGAGTTCTCTTGCTTGGGGGTACACTCGGGCAAACTATTCTATCTCATTCTCTTCCTCTTGTTTTGTTAAAATTTATGTAGTTATATAGGAGATATTTATTTTAATGTTCCTGTTCTTAGAATATTTAATTTTTCCTTGTTTCCTTTCCTCATAGGGCTATTTTCCCTGTTGGAGTCCCTGGGCTTATAGCATCCTGCTTTTCCAACTAGGGTTGTAGCTTAGCAAGTAATAATAAAATAATAATTTTGCAACACCAGTATTTTGTGGAAACGAAATAAACACATCAGGAGACACAGCTTTGTCAATCAGCAACCAATTGGTGCTGATGTCATTGCTGGCGATGGTTGCTACATCCGGGAAAGTGGGATTTCATTGCTGAAGAGCAACAAATAAAAGGTTGCTGCTCTAAGGACAGGTCGTAAAGAGAGCTCTGTGCCAAAATGTGCAGGGAATAATGGGCCGAGGGGGGTGGGGTGGGGGTTATGGTTTAGGACCCCTAAAATAGGTTACATGCGAGATGAACGAAGCTGATAATGAAGGGCGGAAGAATTACTTATTCATACATGTAAGTGTTTTGAATACAGGTAATAAATACGTTAATAAGGAATTGCATTTACTAAGAGATGTATTTTTTACAATGAATACGTTAATAAAGAATCGGTCATATGTCTAAAACAAATTTGCCGATAAAGGATGGATGTGTAATTATCAACAATTAATTATAAACGAGGAAATGTATATGATTACATGAATTTTCTTCGTGGCATAATTTGATAATATGAATTATATTTGTGACAACATCTGATGATAATAGCATATTAATCTTCGGTCATCCGTTGATGGTTTGAAAGGTATTAATATAAAGAGAATATTAAAATAACTCTAATTACATCGAAGTTGTATTTAACGTCATCTAGTGAAAGTAATAAATCGTATTTATTAGGACACACACAGACACACACACACACACACACACATATATATATATATATATATATATATATATATATATATATATATATATATATATATGTGTGTATATATATATATATATATATATATATATATATATATATATATATAAATATATATATATATATATATATATATATATATATATATATATATATATATATATATATATATATATATATATATTTCTTTGGGAGTGCGTTGAGCATGCCTAAACCATCTGCATCTACCCCTCATCCACGTAAGGCACTCAAGTAATTTCTCTTATAGTATCATTTCTAATCCTGTCCTGCCGTTTAAATCCCAATATTCTTTTGAGGGCTTTGTTCTCAAATCTACAAAATCTCTTGGATATTGTTTCATTGCCATACCACGACGAATGTCCATACAGTAATAATTAACTCACTAAACTGAAATATATCCTGATTTTTATATGTAATTTCAATGGGCTCCACAAGGCACTAGAAGAGTTGGAAGACCAGGCCTACATGGGTGAGAACTATGAAAAAATATGAATTCAAGAAATTACACTTCCCAAATATTTTATCTAAATGATCCTATACCCTGACTGAAAAAAGGAAATTTAATGTGATATCTTAAATCCTTTATCTTTAGGTTAACAATTTTAACACAATCGTATGGAAATTATCCCTTTAAAAAATATACATAAAAATAATATCCTACAAAAAGTAACAAAATGAAATTACATACCCTTACCATCAAAAGAGAAAATTTGAAATAAGGAATGCCACATGTTCTTACCGTTACCCTACACAGGAATTATGCCTCACTGGAAATCAACACGTGGTTAGCCGGCCACGTTTTTTCCCTAAAATTTCGTAAATTTCACTTCACTTATTTAACACAAAATTGAACTTTCACTCACTGCACAATATATATAAATGAGAAATTTTAACCACTGTGATAATAAACACTCAGAATAAAACAGAACACAAATTCTTCTCACGTGGTTGGTTATCCAGCTAAACAATAGGACTAAAGTCTACCACATGGGTTTTAAAAACAAAAGGGTTCGCAGTGCGAACTCACGCACAAATAAACACAAAATTTTAACAATGAAAATAGAATGCTTTTGCTGTTTTCTTCCACGGTTGCAACTCCAATGATAAAAGAATTTACTTTGAATGAGAATGAGATTCGTTAAGTCGCTAAAGACAGAAAAGTGGGAATTTTACGTTAATAACAATAAATTGAAATTGCTATCTTAGCGAATCCTGGCAAGGTTGCCAGTTTGTTACGATCCCGTGCTGGGAGTCCGGCCTTGCTTAAGGAACTCTTAGGAATAACAAAGGAAAGGAATAATGGAAAGGTCGCCAGTCGGCAATAAGACAAGGAATACCGACAAATAGATATATTTACAATAATATTTAAATGAAAATTAATAAAAGGGGAGCACAGCTGATAACATTATTTTAATTTAAGCCACGATAAGCTTCGAGTGGAGTTTGATGGACCGTGGGTGAGACTTCAGCACAGCAATCACGTTCCCTGGAAAAGGAAATATTCCTTCATCCCTTGATTTTTACTTGTCTGGGTTTACGGCACAATTACGTAACACAACTCACCACCGCCGTTTCGTCATTTATTTAAATCACTATAACACTTGCACTTGGAACTTTCAACCGGTGGCCACTAGCCGTTTTCCCGAGAAAATCATTCATCTTCCCGCCCTTCTCTTATAACATTAAGTTTAAGGTATTTACATCGACACATATTCTAACACTGCCTATCCTCAAGGCTGAACTTTAATCCCGCAGCCACTTGCCATTTGGGAATCGCCCTGGCCGCAGCAATCAGGAATCATATAAATACATGAATAATACAGCATCCGCCTGACGGATCTCACCTGACCTATTTAACCTCTGATCTTTTTTAGGTTCACTTAGCAATGTTATACGTATTGCCACACTCATCAAAATTACCACAAAATTTTACGTATACATCAAGCATCAACAAAAGAACACGTTGTTATCATCAAGTTTATTTAAAGCACGGCATAAGAAGAAATGAGGTTTGTTCAAACAACAACAGCAAAGAAAAAAAAATTCTACCCATCAACTCGAGAAATATCAGGAGGAACACTTTTGAAAACTACCTCTTCAGGCACCACATGTATGTGTGCCTGATGATGTTCAGACACTGCACACAACTGTGTTAGATTTAACCACCTTTACTCGGTACGGACCCAAATATGTTGGCTCTAGTTTGTGTTTCTTAGGTTGTAATCGTTTCAAATACACACGATCGCCCACAAATACTTTTACTGGTGCGGTTTTGAACCGACCATCATACTTTGAGCTATGTTTTTCATTGGCTTTTTTCAAAAAACTTTTCAGTGGTGTTCATTACTCTCCTCAATAGTTTAATGAATATACATGGTATTGCTCAGTTGAATAATTTGGCAACTGTTGCGAATTAATGAGTACCGTATATGGTAACACAGGATCCTGTCCATACACTAAAAAGAAAGGGGTGTCCCTGAGCAAAGCATTATATGCAATGTTCAAAGCTAGCTCAGCTTTAGGAAGCATGGCGTGCCAATGAAGGGGGTCATCAGCCACTAAGTAACGTAAAATTCGCACTACTTCCCTATTATGCGATTCCACTAAGCCATTTGCTGAAGGCCTATATGCGGTCACTGAAAAATGTTCAATTTTCACCAAGTCCGTGACCGATTTCACCACCTTATTTATAAACTCGAGACCATTATCACTTCTCAAAATTTTTGGGCAACCAAACCTAGTAATGAAAGAGCACAGTGCCTGGGCTAATGAATTTGCCGATTTATCCAACATAGCGTAAGTATGAGTGTACCGAGTAAATGCATCCACAAATACACATATATACCTATGTTGTGTTAAATCAGTAGGAAATGGTCCTACTACATCCATATGCACTCTATAAAATTTAATAGGAATCACAGGCCACTTCCTGGCTTAATGTACAGTGTTTTTATGTTCTTTGAAACAGTTACAAGCATGACTAACCTTTTTTGTAATTCTCTATAGATTTTTTCATTCCTAACCAAAAGAAGGATTCACGTGCTCTCCTTAATGTTCTATCAATCCCTAAATGCCCTGCATACGGAATTGCATGTACAATATGGATGGCTCAATTAATTAAAGAGGGAGGAAGAACTACCCGTGCACAAAATTCTCCTCCCCTCTTCTCGTAAACACAATATAGGATATCTTCTATAAAACAATTCTCACGAGGCACATTCAGAAATGACGGATAACTCTCTGATTCCCCTTTAATCACTGCTCGCACTCTATCCATCCATTCCTCTGTTTTCTTTCCCTCTCGGATTTCTTTTATGTCCCAACCTTCCAAGTCTATCAAACCTACATCATCAGGGCATTCATTCTGGACACTCCTGGTCATGTCCTCTGCCACCGACATATGTTCATCTTCAATGCTCATCTCTCTCTCTCTCTCTCTCTCTCTCTCTCTCTCTCTCTCTCTCTCTCTCTCTCTCTCTCCGTCTCCTGACTGCTCATCGGGAGAATTCACATCCCGTTCTCTATTTTCTCTATTTCGATGGGGTCTTCAATATTTTGCTTACGTTCTTCGTTCCTCTTTTGTGCCCTAGTTGTTGCTCCTATTACTGCACCTCTAGAGAGAGCATCAGCTACCTTGTTAGCTTTACCTACTATGTGGTGAAAACCCCTTATATTAAACTCTAACAATCTCTCAATCCATCTCGCTTGTCGAGAGGTCAAATCATTTTTATAATACAAATCACGTAAGGGGCGATGGTCTCTTTGCAACTCAATCGACTGACCTAATAAAAAGAATCAGTGCCTCTCTAGAACCCAAAGAATAGCCAAAGCCTCTCGATCGAATGTACTATAATTCTTTTCTGCCCCTTTTAACGCCCTGGAAGCGAAACAAATGGGTCGTTCTTTGCCTTTATCATCTCGTTAAGAAACTACACCGCCAATAGCTACGCTACTCGCATCTGTTGTCACTAAAAACGGGCGATCGAATCTAGGATAAGCGAGTAATTCATTGCTAATTAAGGCAGCTTTCAAATGGGTAAAGGCCCTTTCTTCTTCCCCTCACTAATTTATTACTTTTTGTTTCTTTAAAGCATCCAAGAGTCTCACTATCTCTCCAAAGCCTCTTATGAATTTATGGTAATACCCCGCGAGCCCAAGGAATCCAGCTGCTTCCTTAGATTTACGTGACCTGGGAAATCTCTGATAGCCACTACTTTACTGGGGCAAGGTTGGATACCTTCTGGGGTTATCATGTGACCTTAAAATTCTACCTGTTTACAGAAAAATTTGCACTATGACAAATTTTTGTTCATACCATTATGTCGCAATGCTTCCAAAACTTTACGAATATTATTATTATGTTCTTCGGCCGTTTTCCCTGTAATTTTGATATCATCTAAATAAACAAGAACAATATGGCCATCATTACTCTAGAGAAATGACTTGGAGCATTTTTAACACCGAAAGGAAGAAAATTGAACTGAAATAAATGATCGTTAGCTATAAATGCCGTTTTACATTTACTGTCTTCCTGAATGGGTATTTGATATTATCCAGATTTTAAATCAACAGTTGTAAAATATTTACTATCCTATACTTTCACAAGTAATTCTTTGATCGAGGGCATTGGAAATGCATTATCCTTAGTGACTGCATTCAACTTCCTATAATCAACACACAATCTTACCGAGCCATCCTTTTTCCTAACAGCTACAATTGGAGAAGCCCAGGGGATTCACTCTCCTCGATTATCCCTTGTCCCCTTAATTTATTGATTTCCTTTTGTATCTCTCCCTGGAAATGAATGTGTACCTTATAAGGCCTTGACCTGATCGGCTCCGCCTGCCCAGTTCCAATGCTAAAGTGAAATCGATGAATCCTCCCGGGTGGCTCATTTCCAATTGCAATTACATCGGAATGATTATTGATAATGCCACTTACTACATGTTGATATTCTGACGGACATAATTTTTCGTGCTTGCATAATCAAATTCTGAGTGCGTTCATCTGTGTGGGCTGGAGTTGTGGCTCCCAACATCCCATTATAAGCAGACTTTTTAAACCTTTTTCATTGCTCTGCCCTTGTCAGTTACTTATCTTTCACTACCGATATTTTCGTGTTTGTGGTCTTCTGGTCACATCCGTCAATCAATGGTCTTCCAGTTTAGAAGATTATGATTTCTTAAAGGAAAAGTCAATTTAATCTCTCTCTCTCTCTCTCTCTCTCTCTCTCTCTCTCTCTCTCTCTCTCTCTCTCTCTCTCTCTATATATATATATATATATATATATATATATATATATATATATATATATATATATATATATATATTATATATATATTATATATATATATATATATATATATATATATATATATATATATATATATATATATATATATATATATATATATATATATATATATATATATATATATATATATATATCATGTAGATTTTCCTTAGAGATTCTTTGCAGTCATTGAATGCAATGTTTTCTATACCTTCCACCAGTATTTTTTCGAAGGTGGGGATTTTCTTTCGTGCATAAAAGTTTAACACTGTTCTTTAAACATATTTAAGTCATCTAGAGCAGTCACAGTACGAGGGTGATGCTTTGTTCTTTATTGAAATTGAGGTTTTCCACATTCTTTTTGCGTGATTATTCGATGAACTATTAATTCAGTAACATTAGAGGCTTCAGACATGCGGATACAGGCTTTGATTACATCACTAAAAGGGCCGCTGTTCATCTTCGTTGTGAAACACTTGTACACACTGTGTAGGCTACTGTTTCCACGAGTTGGTTAAATTTCCAATCCTTTAAGTTTGATAGCTTATGCAGTCTTAAGCACTCCACTTTATATCCCAAGAGCAACCATTCTGGGGATTAAATATGGCTCACTGATCTTTGCCTGATAAATTTACCCTTGCGACCTTCAATATTTCAAACTCACTATCTTGTCAGTCTTATTACGACAATAGGATAAAACTGGCAAATAACCTGGGATTATAATTTCGAAAAAAAAAATCGTTGGTTCAAATTATTATTATAGAAATGAAACCTTACCTTATGAAATATATATGTTCGACAAGAATAACGAGAGAGAGAGAGAGAGAGAGAGAGAGAGAGAGAGAGAGAGAGAGAGAGAGAAAGAGAGAGAGAGACTGGATTTAACTTCTGGTTAATCGTAGCCACATCTGGTTAATCCTGTGAGATTAGTCAAAAAGGAAGGACATCTGTCATAAAGCGGCTACGCTTAATCAATTTCACTCAGTTTGGATGGATCATGTCTAGCTTCTGTGTTCTTTTTTTCTTAAATTGGTCGAAATATTTTGACACGAGTACGCTATACAGTTGTTCAGAAATCGTCTCAGCAGCTACGACAGATTGGCTTTACTATAGGTCGGCTCATTTGCAGGTAGCAGGTTGGCCAAGGCACCAGCCACCCGCCAGAGAATTATTGGGTCCTTTGTCTGATCAGACAGTATCTTACATTGAATCCCTCTCTCTGGTTACGGATAATATTCCTTTGCCTACACATACACCGAATAGTCTGGCCTATTCTGTCCACATTTTCTGTGTCATTTGACTGGCCAGACAGTACTACATTGGATCATTTTCTATGGTCACAGATAATTTTTCCTTTGCCAACACACACCGATTAGTCGTATTCTTTCCACATTCCCCTCAGTCTTCATACCCCCAACAACACTTAGATTAACAAACAATTCTTCACTCAAGAGCTTAACTACTGCACTTTAATTGTTCATTGGCTATTTTCCTCTTGGTAAGGGTAGAGGAGACTCTTAGGAGGACACTTCAAAATCAAACCATTGATCTCTAGTCTTAGGTACCCACTGGGTAGTGCTATAGCCTCTGTATCATGGTCTTCCACAGTCTGATTATATCCCTATATAATAAAGAGCAAGTGTCTGATTACACACACACACACACACACACACACACACACACACATATATATATATATATATATATATATATATATATATATATATATATATATATATATATATATATATATATATATATATATATATATATATATACAGTATATATAAAATTTATTTATCATCATCATCATTTCCTTTAACTCTAGTAGTCTCTAGCTTGAGCTTTAAATCAATTTATATTTCTTTCTTGTCACGCTTAGGAGAGAGGGAATGGACGTACCCTTGTGGGAGGGTCTACCCTGAAGGTACACTCGGAAACAACAATGTCCCACAAATTCCCGAACAACCGGGTTGCAGTTAGGATAGGGGGAAGGGATGGGAATAGTTGAATCTGTGAGTAAGTGTGAATGTGTATGTATATCTAAGTATTTTGACGTCATTTTTGACGGGTCGCTTTCACTAGTTGTATGATATTTATCCTTCGAGATTTTGTTTATTTTCTAATATAAAATCATCATCATCATCATCATCTCCTCCTACGCCTATTGACGCAAAAGGCCTCTGTTAGATTTCGCCTGTCGTTTCTATCTTGAGCTTTCAATTCAGTAGTTCTCCATTCATCATCTCCTACTTCATGCTTCATAGTCCTCAGCCATGTAGGCCTGGGTCTTCCAACTCTTCTAGTGTCTTGCATTCGAATGCAATGACTTTCCATAGAATTTTAAATAACTTTTTTTTTATCAAGTATTTCGTCATATTTGACTCGAATGAAAGAGCAATATATTCTATAATTCCAATAAAGTCTCTTTTCAATTTTTTTTTTTCTAAACCGACGCTCAGTCACAAAATCAAAAATATTTCCGGCTCAAAACACAGGACGAAAAGAAATTTTACCCTTTTAGAGGAAATTTTTTTTTTCCCAAATTGAAATAGGGAAAGGAATATATCAGACGGACCGGCAATGGTGTTACCACAAAAATTGCCATTGGTAAACGTGGCCTAATTAAATGCGGTGGTTAACTCTTTTAATTGCCTTTTTCAGATCGCGTTTGCAATCAAATTGTTCAACGCCCATTTTTCTTTCGTCAATTTCATCCATTAATATTTTATGCAATTTATGAGACTTTTCATTAATATTCTATCAGTTATGACAATGCTAGACTCTCTCTCTCTCTCTCTCTCTCTCTCTCTCTCTCTCTCTCTCTCTCTCTCTCTCTCTCTCTCTCCATTGTACAGCGTTCCAGTACATATTCGGCTAAAGAATAGAGTCTTGTTGAGTGTTGTTGGAGGTATCGTCTCTAATTCTAATTCAAATAAGCTTAGTAACAGTGTTATATATATATATATATATATATATATATATATATATATATATATATATATATATATATATATATATATATATATATATATATATATATATATATATTATATTACCCGCGAAGCTACAACCCTATTTGGAAAAGCAGGATGCTATAAGCCCAGGGGCCCCAACAGGGAAAATAGTCCAGTGTGGAAAGGAAAGAAAGGAAAATAAAATATTTTAAGAACAGCAACAACACTAAATTAATATTTCCTATATAAACTATCAAAACTTTAACAAAACAAGAGGAAGAGAAATAAGATAGAAGAGTGTGCCCGAGTGTACCCTCAAGCAAAAACTCTAACCCAAGACAGTTGAAGACCATGGTACAGAGGCTATGGCACTACTCAAGACTAGAGAACAATGGTTTGATTTTGGAGTGTCCTTTTCCTAGAAGAGCTGCTTACCATAGCTAAAGAGTCTCTTCTACCCTTACCAAGAGGAAAGTGGCCACTGAACAATTATAGTGCAGTAGTTAACCCCTTGGGTGAAGAAGAATTGCTTGGTAATCTCAGTGTTGTCAGGTGTATAAGGACAGAGGAGAATATGTAAAGAATAGGCCAGACTATTCGGTGTTTGCGTAGGCAAAAGGAAAATGAACCGTAACCAGAGAGATGGATCCAATGTAGTACTGTCTGGCCAGTCAAAGGACCACATAACTCTAGCTGTAGTATCTCAACGGGCGGCTGGTGCCCTGGCCAACCTACTAACTAAAGATACAAATGTTGATAAATTGAGGAAATGGAAACTTTTGACCGTTTACCTATAGTGTTTTAGACACAGGTTATATTATTTCGTTTAAGTAAAAATTTCGTTATTTTAGTTTCGATGTGAAGTAGAAATATGCCCTAAAAGTATATATTTTTTTCTCTCCGAAGTTGAGTAATGGATAAACCGAAGACTCGAAACCAGAAAATGAATAAGTGATTCTTGTTTGTGATGTATTGATGGTAATTTATTGTTTCATCTATATAACATATTTTTAAAGTTGTTATGTAATATATATATATATATATATATATATATATATATATATATATATATATATATATATATATATATATATATATATATATATATATATATATATATATATATATATATATATATATATATATATATATATATATATATATATATATATATATATATAATATATATATATATACAGTATATATATATATATATATATATATATATATATATATATATATATATATATATATATATATATATATATATATATATATATATATATATATATATATAGATAGATAGATAGATAGATATATATATATATATATATATATATATATATATATATATATATATATATATATATATATATATATATATATATATATGTATATGTAGCGTCTGATTTTTATTGGTAGATTGAACGAGTTTGTTATATTTTGAAGATTGTGATGTTTCCATTTGGGGGAGCTAGGCTAGTTCATTTTAAGCTTTGAGCATTAAGCATTACCTATGTCTATTTATCTACCAATGCACCCAATTTTGGGGGTTAGCCTGACGAGAGATTCAGCCGTGTTTGGTTGGTACTGCTCGGATGTAACAGCCCACCATCCCGCGTTATCCACCATAATGAAGCTCCATCCTTCTAACCATTCTTTAATATTTCTAGCATTCTCTTTTGCCTCTCTGAAGTATATATCCTGCTATCCCCTAGACCTTTCTTCAATCCATCCATCCACCCAAACCTTTGCCTTCCTCTTGTACTTCTCCCACCAACTCTTGTATTCATCACCCTCTTCATCAGACGGTCATTTTTCCTTCTCTCTACATGGCCAAAGCACCTCAACACATTCATATCCACTCTCGCTGCTGATTCATTTCTTACACCCGTTCCCTCCTTCACTACGTCGTTCCTAAATCTATCTACTCAAGATACACCAGCCATACTCCTCTGACACTTCTTCTCGAACACATTCAATTTCTGTTTCTCCGTCATTTTTAATCCCTACAACTCCCTATCCATACATCACAGTTGGTACAATCACTTCGTCATACAGAACTCTCTTTACATTGATGCCTAACCCTCTATTCTTTACCACTCCCTTCACAGACCCAACATTTTACATCCTTCATTCACTCTCTGACGTACATCTGCTTCCACTCCACCAAGTACTTAAACTGATCTACTTCCTCAAGTAACTCTCCATTCAACATGACATTCAAACTAGCACCACCCTATCTTTTTGTGCATCACATAACCATTCTCTTACCCACATTAACTCTCAATTTCCTTCTTTCACACACCCTTCCAAATTCTGTCACTAATTGGTACAGCTTCTCTTCCAAGTGTGCAACCAATACAGTATCATCCATAAAAAACAACTGATTTACCTCCCCTTCATGATCACTCTCATCTATCACTTTCAATCCAGTTGAGCATTCACCTCTCGCACAACTCCATCAACAAACAAATTTAACAACCATGGCGACATCACACATACCTGTCTCAGCCCCATCCTCACGGGAAACCACTCACTCACTTCAATTTCCTATCTTAAAACACTTTCCTGCCCATTTATAAACTCTTCACTGCTTGCAACAACCTTCCACCAATACCATATAACCTCATCACATTCCACATCGTTTCCTTACCAACTCTATTATAAGGTATCTCCAGATCCATGAATGCAACATACACCTCCTTACCATTTGCTAAATACATTACTTAATATGATAAATGAATCTATCTGACAGACTTCCAATGCTTTTTGATTTATCTGTTTCTTCCACCTATCTTCAGAATGGGTTTCCTGCCCCCAGTAGGCAATGTATATCACCCAATTTCAACTGAAATATCTCCAGGCAAAAATGGTGGCCAATTCAAATATATTTGAAACATTGTTATCCAATATGTGAATCGTACTATATAAGCTGTTAATTTTTTTTTTTTACTTTTTTTTTCTTAGTAACTAATATGCGTGACCCATAAAAAATTACGGCTAAATATTTAGATAGCTATGCACACACACGTACAGAGTTTTAACCCTTACCACAACTTTCCACTTTCCTAACTACAACGTGCTAGTTCGGACAATTTGTGGGAGATTGTTGTTTTCCGAGTGGTTGTCGTTCAGCGTGACAGGAGAATATATATATGTATATATATATATATATATATATATATATATATATATATATATATATATATATATATATATATATATATATATATATATATATATATACCAGTTTCTCTTACTCTCACCTCGTCATATGCCATTTTCAGCCTTTCCTGATATTTACTTTTTACCCCCGGTTTTATCAGCTCTTCAACCCTCACTACCTCCCTTTTACATCCACCACATCCACTTGGGATTGCAAGTGATGTATGTGGGAAGAAGGTTGTTGGAGG
>NC_090753.1:57851830-57869075 GCF_036898095.1 Palaemon carinicauda
CTTAGCTCAATTTTCTATTCTGAGGACAGATCCATTTTAACTCAATTATTTATCCTGAGGACAGATCCATTTTAGCTCAATTTTCTATTCTGAGGACAGATCCATTTTAGCTTAATGGTCTGTCCTCAGAACAGATCCATCTTAGCTCTATTTTCTATTCTGAGGACAGATCCATTTTAACTCAATTATTTATTCTGAGGACAGATCCATTTCAGCTCAATTTTCTATTCTGAGGACAGATCCATTTCAGCTCAATTTTCTATTCTGAGGACAGATCCACCTTAGCTCAATTTTCTATTCTGAGGAGAGATCCATTTTAGCTTAATTTTCTATTTTGAGGGCAGATCTATTTTAGCTCCATTTTCTATTCTGAGGACAGATCCATCTTAGCTCAATTGTCTATTCCGAGGACGAATCCATTATAGCTCAATTTTCTATTCTGAGGACAGATCAATTTTAGCTTCTTTTTCTATTCTGAGGACAGACCCATTTTAGCTCAATTACCCAATCACTCCTTCAGACGCAGATGCTTTTAGCTCAATTGCTTCCAGATTGCTCCAGAGAGATGCCATTTTAACTCGATTAATTCGACACTCCTTTATAGACAGATGCCATTTGAGCATTTTAGCTCAATTAATGCGGCATTCCCTGAGAGACAGGTCCTATTTTACCCCAATTACTCCCATATTCTTTGAGAAATGGGTGTATTTTTACTCATTAATACGCCATTCTTGCGAGATAGATGTCATGTTACCTAAATGATACCACTCTTAAAGATAAATAATTTTAGCTCAATTTTGGCCATACCCATTGCGAAGTTGAAGACAGTATCCCCAAAAACTGCTTTATTGATCGAACCCCTTTTGATAATACAACATGAAAAATAAAAAAAAAATAAAAAAAAAAAAACATAGACTATCGCATATGCATCAACATTTCAGTACGTTAGAGCATACATTATATCCCTCTGAAAACACTGCCTTTACTTGACATCTAACTCTGAAGACCATTCCTTTACGAAGAACTGTCATTGCAAAGACCTTTCATTATAAAGACCTTTCATTGTAAAGACCTTTCATTGTAAAGACCTTTCATTATAAAGACCTTTTATTGTAAAGACCTGTCCTAGCAAAGGCCTGTCCTTGCAGACTTGCCCTTGCAAAGACCTGTCCTTGCAGAATTGTCCTTGCAAAGACCTGTCCTTTCAGAGACCTGTCCTTGCAAAGATCTGTCCTTGCAAAGGCCTGTCCTTGTAGACTTGCCCTTGCAAAGACCTCTCATTGCAAAGTGTAAAGACCTTTGTTTGCAAAGATCTGTCTTTGCGAAGACCAGTCATTGCAAAAAACGACTGAGTTATATTGTTGTGGAACACTCTCCTTATATACAAAACCTCAAGGCAACAGGACATGACAAGTTCACAAGACAGATAAAATCACAGAGGAAAAACCAGACTTGAATTTTCATGTTCGTTTTAGCGCGAGGGAAGAGCGAAGATACAACCATAATATATACAAAAGGAATTATGTACAATTGTGTGAAACACGGTTGGTACAATGTTGTCCAGGTAGGGAGGGTCCTGTTGGTGGTAAATCAAACGTAAATGTTTTCAGATTGTTTTTCCGTGATTTTTTTTTTTCATATTGGGGTTTTATGTGGTTTATTTTTTTTTTGAAGTTGGGATCTATTTTTTTCTATTTCTTTAATGGACGAAACTCAAAAATACACTGTCCACTTTATTATTATTATTATTATTATTATTATTATTATTATTATTATTATTATTATTATTATTATTATTATTATTATTATTTTTAATAATAATATCATTATTATTATTATCATCATTATTATCATTATTATTATTTTATTATTATTTATATTATTATCTATATATTAATACGGGAGCATGTGTGTTATTTATTTTGTGTTTCACGCTTTAAGGAAAACGGAAATAATTTGATGGTATACTCTTACAAATTCACATTAGACTTTGATTACTTAACCAAAGCATATCTTATATAGTTTTCCAAATTTATGTATTGCTCATTTTTTAAAATAAATATACAAGTCAATTCTTATTATATTTTATTCAAACATGTATAGGTTAGGAACAAGATAATTAGCCTTGAAAATATAATTTCGTGTAATTTTCACGGGTTCCGCCTAAAGAAAATGGAAATAATTGCATGGTATACTCTTACAAATTCACATTAGACTTTGATTACTTAAACAAAGCACATCTTATATAATTTTCGTAAATCATGTATTGCTCATTTTTAAAAATAAATATACAAGCCATATCTTATCATATTTTATTCAAACATGTATAGGTTAGGAACAAGCTAATTTGTATTGAAAATATCATTTCATGTAATTTACGCAGGTTCCGCTAGTTATTATTATTATTATTATTATTATTATTATTATTATTATTATTATTATTATTATTATTATTATTATTATTATTATTATTATTAGTTGTTGTTGTTTTGTGATCAGTTTGCCTTAAGAGATGTAAAGGTCACACTATTCTATACTCATTTTACAACATAAAAGCTTTGGTCTGGACTTGAAATGTTCCAAGCTGTAACTCGAGCTGGAAAAACAGATTCTACAAGCCCTTGGGACACCACTGGGAGAACAGTTCTGTTTTAAAAAATAAATTCAGAGAGAAGAACAAAATGTTAGAGAGAAATTATATTGAAGGGAATGAATTTTGAAAAAGAAATAATAGATTAGAATAAACTTTGAGAGAGATGACAACAAACAAGAGAACAAACTATGAGAGAGAAATAAAGCATAGAACAAACTATGAGAGAGAGAGAGAGAGAGAGAGAGAGAGAGAGAGAGAGAGAGAGAGAGAGAGAGAGAGAGAGAGAGAGAGAGAGAGAATAACATTAAAGAACAAGCTGTGAGTGAGAAATAACAAATACACGAATAAACTTTGAAAAAGAAATGGCAAAGATTAGAAAAACTGAGGAAAAAGTAGCGAAGAAGAGGGGAGATTGTGAGTGAGGAATAACAGATAAAAGAGTAAATGTTGAAAAAGGAATGACAAAGTATAAAATAGAGAACAACGTGTGTTAGAGAAAATGAACAAAGAACAGCAAGGAAAGAAGAGCCAGAAATTCATCCTAAGACCTGGAATAAAACATTTAAAAGAACTCAAAATTTTTTCTCCTAAGATTGTACTAGAAAAGGTTGCAATTTCAAATTATAAATCTCTCTAAAGATTTTAGATAAAGCCAAGAAGTAAAGTCGTAATCTCAAAATACTTTTTGCCAGCCCATCCCCAAAAGTCTCCTCAAATAACTTTTTGAAATTTTTTTTAGCCCAGTAAATTAAAACCGCGTCTTGTCATTTTTCATTTCTTCCAGATTGGGATATTTTCTTTAAGAGAGAAAATAATTGTAACCTAAGCCATTATTTTTCTTCTTTTTTTTTTCCTATATGTTGATTGATATCAAGTTTCGTCAATGGAGATTATATTTTTACCTACTTTTATTTATGTTTGCAAGATTACGTTAATGATCATTGCCAGATTTTAGTAAATTTTAACAACGGATAGATGTTAATCTCCTGAAGAAACTATTAAATTTTGGATATCATCCGGATCAAGGTCACGATTTTAGTTATTATTTTAAGGGTTTTGGTGGCCGATGTGGTAACGTCACAAACTGGTGAACGCCAGACTGGAGTTCGAATCCCGCTCAAATTCTTTAGTTCATCCGGTCGCTGCAACCTCACCATCCTTGTGTGCTAAGGATTGGGGGTTTGGGGGAGCCTATAGTTCTATCTGCTGAGCCATCAGCAGCCATTGCCTGGCCCTCCTTGACCTGAGCTTGGGTAAAGAGTTGGCTTGGGGGCTGATCATATGTATATAGGTCATTGTCCTGCCTGAGAGGACGACGTCACTGTCCCTTGCCTCTGCCATTCATGGGTGGCCTTTAAACCTTTAAACCTTTATTATTACAGTATTATTATTATACAGTAAATTCATTCACGGACATATGAAAAAAGAAAAATCCTGGTCCGTAGACTTGCGTTAAATATTGAACATTTACATTGGCGGAAGTTGAAAAGCTGTTATTGCTCTTTCTTCTTTCTTATAAATGGAGCATTTTACTAAAAAAAAAGTTATCTATTCATGAAATTCATGAAATATTTTTTTTTTTTTTTTTTTTTTACGTAGCCCTCTTGGTTAATATGGAATGTTCGACTTTCACGTTTCCTTTAGATGGTGTTACTCGATAATGGAAGGCAGTCAATACATTTTTTTTTCAGTACCAGTAATGAGTAAGTCTTTGTACAAGAGGGGAAGAATCCATTGTTCAAATCTGAAAAAGGAATATGGATCTGATAATCCATTCGCATTCGTCCAGATATTCATCGAATGAAAACAGCAGCTCGATATTGGTCCTATCTTTCTTCTTTTTTTTTACATCTAGTAAACTTATTATTTTTACTATTATTATTATTATTATTATTGTTGTTGTTGTTGCTATTTTTATTATTATTATTTATTATTATTATTATTATTATTATCACTAGCTAATCTACTACCCCAGTTGGAAAAGCAAGATGCTATAAGCACACGGGCTCCAACAGGGAAAAGTAGCCCAGTGAGGAAAACAAATAAACTTCCTATAACAAATAAAACAAATAAACTTCCTATAATCAACACA
This sequence comes from Palaemon carinicauda, assembly GCF_036898095.1. Taxonomy (NCBI): domain Eukaryota; kingdom Metazoa; phylum Arthropoda; class Malacostraca; order Decapoda; family Palaemonidae; genus Palaemon; species Palaemon carinicauda. The sequence goes on from NC_090753.1 coordinate 57,856,516, forward strand.
CAATCTTACCGAGCCATCCTTTTTCCTAACAGCTACAATTGGAGAAGCCCAGGGGATTCACTCTCCTCGATTATCCCTTGTCCCCTTAATTTATTGATTTCCTTTTGTATCTCTCCCTGGAAATGAATGTGTACCTTATAAGGCCTTGACCTGATCGGCTCCGCCTGCCCAGTTCCAATGCTAAAGTGAAATCGATATATCCTCCCGGGTGGCTCATTTCCAATTGCAATTACATCGGAATAATTATTGATAATGCCACTTACTACATGTTGATATTCTGACGGACATAATTTTTCGTGCTTGCATAATCAAATTCTGAGTGCGTTCATCTGTGTGGGCTGGAGTTGTGGCTCCCAACATCCCATTATAAGCAATTTCACATAACTAATTCACACAGAATCACTTTCTAATACAACTCTTTTATTTGACAAATTAACTGTCTGTCATTATATTAGCTCTGTTCTCCCCACCTTAAAGTTGACGAATGTTTTGTGGTTTATGTGTAGTTTATATCCTCCTGATGTGTCAAGAACAATGGATGCTGCTGACTCTTGTGGATTTGAGGAGAATCTTTTTTTCAATCAGTGAAACGCTGGCTCCTGTGTCGATCAGTGCTCGAATGGATTAATCTGGCAGGTAAATCCTAACTGCTAACATTCCTAGACGGTCATTACGAGATATGGGGCATGGGCCAATGACCTCAGCTGCAATGCTGTTGCTCCCTAGTGCTGCGGGGGTGAGGTCATGGGTACCGATGGAGGTCCCATTGCCTGCTCCGTTGTCACCGCTTCCTCGGCTACTGCTTGTGATGTCAAGCGTAGTGGCATCGAACTCCCTCATCTCCTTCTTCCTCTGTTTCCTTTTGCTCGGATGTTGGGCGGGAGGATGTGTACGTGTGCTACAGGCCGCCCGCCCTGGGCGTTTTTGCTGGGCACTCTTTAGATAGATGACCGTAGGCCTGACAAGTGTAACGGCGGGGGATCTCTGGGTGGGGCATTCCACTCGCCTGTGCCCCTCTCCCCCACACTGCCAGCATTGCTGACTGCATTCCCCTATACCTGGCTTTGGGGATCGAGTGCCTCTCATGGCCACCAACTTCTCGGAATCGGGCCAGTTATTCCCAGTCATTTTTTCTTCTGGAAAACTGTCTAATATGTTTTGTATCGCACTCACTACATTTGCTAACGAGCGATTGTCATCGAACAAACAACCACATAAATACGGGTTTACTAATGTGCGAATATGTTTACGGGCAATCGCTTTTTTATCACCTTCTGGGAGATTGGAACTCCGGGTAGCAAACGAATCGCAATCGTGAAAAATGCGAGTTGCAAAACTAAGAACGGATTCACCTTCCCATATTTTGGGTTTGTAATTTTCTTTCATGTCTCCCTTTCTCGCATCAGGCAAGGCATACTTCTCAAACGTCGTTTTATTTCATTATAACTTCATAAACTGTCTTGTGGCCAACACATTACCTCCATTGTAGGAGCATCTTTCAGCAATCTAATTACTTGAATAGCATTTTCTCTTTCCAACCACCCATATGTAGCTACTTCAAAGTTTCACAAAAAGACTTCAATCAGTTGAAACCCTTCATTAGGCCGTTGATCATTAAAAGTCCTAATACTTGCCTGGAGTTCTGGCAACTTTCGATCTACAATTTGCGTATCTTCACTCGGCTGTGCATGTGTACTTTCACTTGTGTGCGTTTGAACTTTGTTTATGTACGTCGGATATGCTGTGGTTGCACGCCGCACCTCATCTCGTTCAACCAAGAATCTGTTAATTAACTGTTCTAAGTATTCGAAATTATTTTCCAATTCTTGCATTCTAAATTCCTGTCTATAGTCGTCATCGGGAACGCTATATCCCACTACTCCTTCGTTCTTATCTCGTACAGCAGCAGCGTCTGCTATGTTAGTCCTTGTGTATCTAGGCATCTTGAACTTTTATTTCACCGGCTCAAAGAATAACCTCACTCACAGCATACATAAACAGACGTGTTTTTACACGTGACACCAATATGACCCATGTAGACGGATAATGAGACGTCGGAATATGGGTTTTCTTCATTTATTACAAAAGGTTCATTCGTAAGTACACCGTACCCAACTACCCTCTCAGGTGAGGGACTTGTCAACTCGAGCACCCAAAGGCAACTAAACTCCCTTCGCTACCAAAATGCAATCTTGTACAATAACATGCTGAGATATAGGTTTTTGTGGAATACTCATGATTAAATTGTTCATTTACCTTGACGTACAAGACACATCTAATTACTTGAATTAGGATACAAACACACACACACACACACACACACACACACACATATATATATATATATATATATATATATATATATATATATATATATATATATATATATATATATATATATATATATATATATATATATATATATTGCATATAATGTCTGAGTTTGTGTGTATGTATATATATGTACATAATGTTTGAGTTTGTGTGTATGTATGTATATGTACATAACATCTGAGTTTGTGTGTATGTATATATATATATATATATATATATATATATATATATATATATATATATATATATATATATATATATATGTATGTATGTATATATTATGGTCCTGGGTATTGGCACCAAAATATATATTATATATTACAGCTGCCAAATTACATAACCTCTACAGTTCCAAACTCACCTGTTTGTTTTTACATAAATCTGTTACACTTGAATAATACCCAAGCTCTAAGAAAATTATATAACTCCTAGGTGGCCCTATATAAATACACTGAATATCCAAAGGTCTCTTAAATACATTCAAAACATTAATTTAACTATTCAAAACAACCTCTTACATTGATTCTTAAACAGGGATTACGAGAGAGCTATGTGAAAAATACTGGTGATCGAAATAATACACGCTTTACAAAAATAAATAAATTCTTTAAAAATTTACAACATTGATACGGAAAGTTATCGCCAAAATGAATTACTCGAAATATTAAATCTGAACAAAAACTTAGACTAAGTCTAGAAAATAATACTTATGAAAATTATACAATCGCTTGTTTCACTGGAAATTGATTCATAAGAATATCTAATCCTGATAATTAATTACAAAAGTTAACCTTTTAACATTCTAATGATTAAAACTGTTATTGAAATTTACATAAAAGTAACTGATAAACTTATGTGTTTTTGGATCACATAAGGTAATCGAACAGTTAAGCCCAAATAAATACACCTCACTGCCCTCACCTAATTCTCACAGGGCCAATTACAAAAGTTTTTATAATACCAGCACGTACAATAACAATAGATTTGAGATCACCTTCAAAGTTTCATTCACGTATGAACACACCACACACGATATATGTTGGGTAAATAACTTATTCACTTTGGAGAGGACACACACCGAGGCACTTGACTTTTTCACTGGGACAGGCTGGCTCTCTTCTGCAGCATTGCATCCTTGGGGTGCATATATATTGACTTAATTATTCTAGATCGTTCTAGGTCAGGAGGTCCAGAAGCTTTGGGACAGTACCCAGTGGTGTAAGGTTGCCAACAATTGCATATCCGACAAATACCAATGCACAAGTGAGGCAACTCTCTCTCAGCCAACTTTTCACACCTCCATCCTCAAAGCAATAAAAAAATAATAAAACTAACTCTGGGGTTTTCAAGAACATTCTAAACATGTGAAAAATATAAGAATTGCGCAATTTCTCACAAACATGACACAATACCTCGTATAAACATCAAAAATTACATAAGCCCTAGATCATACCTCTTATGATTCGTACAGCACACTTGAATGAGATTGCATAAGACTTGGTAACAAAATACTTTAAGAAATAAGAAGTTATTTCTTGAAAATAACGTAAATTTACTTATACTGACTTGAATGGAAAAGACAATAAAATGAACAACGAAAGTCTTTTGCAATTTACATACAATTACTTATACCTACTTGAGAGGAACTTACCTTACGAGGTGTCTGTACACCTCTTAAAAACACAAATGAAATACATGAATAAGATATTTAATATACACTAGACCAGCTTTGTAAGAATATATAATTGTATATATATATATATATATATATATATATATATATATATATATATATATATATATATATATATATATATATATATATATGGTGGAGATGGGTTTATTTCAAGTGTGTGTACAGATTCCTGAATTCGACAGGAATATGTACAGGGACTTGTCATAAACTTATATCTCGCTTGATGACTTAGGTGGTAGAGTCCTCGCAGGTATGCTTTCTGATCGAATAGGTAGGGGTTCGAATATCTACCCGGCCAGAAGCTGTTACCATAAAATGAATTCCAAGTGAATATATAATCCCAAGATAGAATTCGGTATTAAATGCCATTCGTAGGTGATATATATATATATATATATATATATATATATATATATATATATATATATATATATATATATATATATATATATATATATATATATATATATATATATATATATAATCTTAGCTCAGTCCCATTTTTATACGCTACTGCTACTTCCATCTACCCCTATCATCTGCTTTTGCTTTGAATAGTCCTCTATATAGTTTCTTCTTCTTCTTCTTCTTCTTTTTCTTCTTCTTCTTCTTCTTCTTTCAACATGGCGCCCCTTCCTTTGTATGTGTCCAACTCATATCATTTTTCTCCTTCAACTTCTTCGTTACTCTTAGAGTGTCGAGACATCCATTTCATCAATCTCATCTCTGTCTTGTCCTTTTTTCTTTTCTTCCATCTTTGTCATACTCATTGTTTCTGTCACAAAAGACTCCAGAGGATATTTATTTTCCAGAGGGTATTTTCCAGTTTTTCCAGCTGCTCTAACCTGTTTTCATCCGATGTTTCACATCTGTCTAACATTATGTTTAGCTCTCTATCTTCACCCGTGTTATAGTAAATGTATATGTTGTCTTTGATATGGTGGCTTATTGGAAGCGTTCCTGTCTTGTTCTCGGGGGGCCAGGGGTTCGAGTCCCACTCAAGCTCATTAGTTTCTTGTTGTCTCTCTAACCTCAAAATCCTTGTGAGCTAAGGTTGGGGGATTTTGGGGAGCCTATATCTCTACCTCTTGAGTCATCAATAGCCATCGTCTGGCTCTCCCTGGTCTTAGCTTGGATGTAGAGAGGGCTTGGGCACTGACTATATGTGTATATGATTAGTCTGTAGGGCATTGTCCTGCTTGTTAGGGCAATGTCACTGTCCCTTGCCCCTACCATTCATGAGCTACCTTTAAACCTTATTCCTCTATCCTCAACAGTACAACAGTACTCCGGAACCTCTTTCCTCTATGCTATGAGATACAGGTTTGCAAATATCGAAATGAAGAGCAAAAATATATTTGTTTTCATCGAAATAACAGATGTAAATAACTTGGAAACTGATTCTCACGGGAAATTACATAATTGTATTATATAATTCTCACGTGGTAAAATAGAATCCGTCGGTTTGTGAATGGCAACTAGTTTTCATAAACCAAAAATGAAGGAGTTGGAGCGAAAATTCTAAACGGAAAAAACAAGAGGTAATTTGTTTCCCGTTTTCTCTTTCCCAGCGAATACGTTTGATTGATTGATTGATTTAAAGTTTTCAAGCATCCTGGAATACGTTTGAAAATCTCTCATAAAAGATACTGAATATATCATCCGAATCGTCAATTTAATATTGAAATATAGAGAGGGAAACGAAGGCGAAGAGAATAATTTATAGTTGATGTTAAAAAAGAGAAATTGAAGGAATAATTGGATAAAATCTTTTAACGAACGTTGACCGATGTCTCTCAATCACTCGATGACAGATGATGTTGAGTTCGATCATGGTGATTGACGTGTGGCCTTTCATGGCAGCCGACTCTTCCTACCTCGCTAGACTGAACGCTCGGTGTCATGTATAGTTGGACGCAGGAATTTCTGACACACCTTCTCTGAGAGAATTACACCTTGTCGCACCCTTACTGCACGGCGAGTTACGCATTAAGCCCCGCCCACCCTTTCCATTACTCGACGAGTAGTAGGGGTTACACCCTTACTTCACGGCGAGTGACCAAAGAGATAGTGTAAGGGAGAGATGACAGAGGTGGTGAGCTTGGCCAAACACAGGAACTCGCCGCGCAGTGAGGGTGCAACAGGGTGTAATTTTTTAGAGTTAGGTGTACAAGGAATTCTTGTGTCCATCTGTACATATTTGCATATATATATATATGTATATATATATATATATGTATATATATATATATACAGTATATGTATATATATATATATATATATATATATATATATATATATATATATATATAATATATATATATATATATATATATATATATATATATATATATATATATATATATATATATGTGTGTGTGTGTGTATATATAATATATATGTATAAATATAATATATATATATATGATATATATATATATATATATATATATATATATATATATATATATATATATACAGTATATAATTGATTTTAGAAGGTTTAATTTTAATTATTTTTTATTTGAAATGACTTGATATATGATTATTGTCATCATGAATTCTTGTATAATATACCAGGGACTGAATGTGTTGAGTTAATTTCTATATTTGTAAAGCCAGTGATTAAAAACTATTAATGAGACTTGCCTAGTAAGCTTCTACTTAAGCACACATTCATTGGCTTTCATTTAACTCTATTAGTTTTCAATACGTAATTAAATCGTTTTTCCGATGATGCCATAAGATCATTTTCATTGGAACACACTATTTAAAATTTCATCATCATCTTCATCATCATCTCCTACGCCTATTGACGCAAAGGGCCTCGGTTACATTTTGCCAGCCGTCTCTATCTTGAGCTTTTAAATTAATACTTCTCCATTTATCATCTACTTCACGCTTTATAGTCCTCAGCCATATAGACTTGGGTCGTCCAACCATTCTAGTGCCTTGTGGAGCCCAGTTAAACGTTTGATAAACTAATCTCTCTTGGGGAGTGCGAAAGACATGCCCAAATCATCTCCATCTACCCCTCACCTTGGTCTCATCCACATGTGGCAATCGGGTAATCTGTTATGGTTTCATTTAAAATTTAAATGGTTTTATTTTTGGTTACATTATTTTCAGGCCAAATAAGATTCCTGTGAAATTCTATCCCGTATATAAATATATAAGAGAAACTTTCGATATATTATTTTCCGATCAAGTTATTTTTTTTTCATGAAAACCTCAATACAAAGACATCAAAGATTTGTTCATTTATATTTAAAAACAAAATCCGTTTGTTCACAACAAATGAACAATTTGAAAAAGGTTACTACATATATTCTATAAATATTCTATCGCTGGAAAACCCCTTTTTCATGAAGAATATATTGCCATAAAAGGCCACATATTTAATCCTTAGAATTTATATGTACATTTTACTGACCAAAATACATTCTTCATAACTCCTGTAACAGAAAAATATATTTTATTCAATATTTCATAAATATTTTGTCTCTAAAAAATGTTTCATAGAAAATAAAATATCTGTTAAAAGTATATATCCCATATTTTTAAACTAAACAGTTTTTGCTCCTAAATATGTATTCATAACAGCTAAAATTTACATAAATAAAAAAAAATCTTATGAAAAAAAGCATATATGTAAAATAATGATAAAAATTTTCGTAGAAATACATTCTTAACAAGAAAAAAGTCCATAAAAGAAAAAATACTTTAGATTAAAAAAAGTGCAATTCCCAACCCTGGTGACCTTCCACACCTCATAATTCAAAACAAGAAAAATGTCCATAAATAAGAAAAAAAAAAAACATTTGAATTAGAAAAATGCAATGGCTAACCGTGGCCATGAGTAAAAAAGAACATAAAAAAGCGAATATATCCTATTTAAAAAGAAGTTACTCTTAGAAATACATTCATAACAAGAAAAAAATCCACTAATAAAAAAAAACTTTAAATTAAGAATAAAAAAAAAGGTTGCAATTCCCAACCCAGGTCGCCTTCCACATCTCTTACATTATTTTCCCGCATCTTCCACCCCACTGAATAGACTTTTCCCCTGGCAACTCACAAGCCACGTTGAGCGTGATGATGTCTTCGAGAGTCTCCAGAGGCAGGAGGGGATTCTCAGTTCGACACAGCAATTGTCTCATGTGGTGGTGCCTTCCAGGTTGCAAATGCAACACGCTCACTGTCTCAGTTCCATGGGTTGTTACCTGGAAATAGAAATGGGAGAAGAATGTTCCATATAAGTTATAAGCGTCTACGGTTAGAGAAACATTATTTTTTCCTGGAGGGAAAGAAAGTGGTTCAACTAAGATTTGGCAACGCTGGGCAAAACATATGCCACATCCTTAATTTTAGAACTAAAACCTAAATTTTAATAAATAGATAGATAATAGTTGAAATAAAATATTTTCAAATTATTTTTAAGCTAAAAAGCACTACTTTTTAAGAACTGAAACCTATTTCAACAGGCTATTTGACCTTAATATGATTACCATAACATAAAACTGGCATCCTGTGAGCTCTGGACATAGCCACATCTCACAGCGATATTCGAAAGTTTGACAGAATATAATCTTATAAACGTTAACTGTCAGATTACATCTCTCTGTCGTTTTACTACTTTTTATGGCTGTCTTTCATTCTACTTGTGTCTGTCCACGAGTGGAAATAAATATAGTTTGTTAATTATAAGTCAGTCGTTTTTAAAGTTGAAATTATATCCTACTTGGAAGATTTATACCGAAATAATTATAATTTTTAAGTAAACGAGAATTCTTTGAAGATAGACAAAAGAAAATTATTGGTATCATTAATGTTACCCACATCATCATCTGTCTCTCTCTCTCTCTCTCTCTCTCTCTCTCTCTCTCTCTCTCTCTCTCTCTCTCATATGTCCATATTGAATACACACATTAAATTATAATGGAGTAAAGAAAGTAGATGCCTTAATTATTCATTCTCTCTCTCTCTCTCTCTCTCTCTCTCTCTCTCTCTCTCTCTCTCTCTCTCTCTCTCTCTCTCTCTCTAATCGTCAGCTTCTGTATGAGCTTTCCTTGATGGTGCCAGGTGACCCTAGCCGGTGGGTTGCTCCCAAAACCCTTGCAAGTGATCGACGCCGCTTTCCCAACGAGCAGCGGACCGTCAGACGCCTCGAACAATATTCGCGTTGGTCCACCTGAAATTCAAAGACAATTTTATACCAGTTAAAGAGTAAAAATTTCAATTGCAGATACAGTATATGTAAAATAAAAATTTATGTAAATATACTATGATGTATATTTGTTATAAATTGTAAGATTGTAAAAGTGTATTTCATATTATTATTATTATTATTATTATCATTATTATTATTATTATTATTATTATTATTATTATTATCATTATTATTATTATTACTTGCTAAGTTACAAGCCTAGTTGGAAAAGCACAATGCTATAAGCCCACGGGCTCCAAGAGGGAAAATAGCCCAGTGAGGAATGGAAAAAAATAATAAACCTGCCAGGCCTAGTAACCATGGGTTAATTAACCTTAGATAATCATTCGTGCATAAATATCAACATTTGATAAATTCCCTAATAGTAATAATGTAAATAATAATCTTTGAATCTGTCGACAGAAAATTATCTTTCCTCAGCTGCTTTCTGGATAATAACCCTTTTTGTGATGTATTATTATAATTACCCAGCTAGGAATGGACAAGAATGGGTAATGAGAAAGTTGAACTCCAGACGGGGAAATTACAAATTATGAAAATAGGTTGTATTTGAGAGGAAAATCATAGGCTTTTAGCTAATTGAAATTTGGCGGAATTGGAAGGAAATTAGAGAGTAATTGTTATTAGAACTTATCTTATTTTTTTTTTATTAGTACAGTTGGCTTCATTGATTCTGGTACACTTCTTGGGTAGCTAAGGAGATTAAGGAGACGTCAATGTACCGGTATTGATGACACCAACAGTACACGAAGATTTACTTATGTGGGTCGTTTGAACTTGGTGTCTTGTATCAGACTTTAATTAGTTTTATAATTTGAGAGGTTTTCATTTCCGTATAGCTTTTATTGGCTATGTATACGTGTACTTAGATATATATAAATATGTATACACTAGCCTCCTTGATAATACAGCGGTAACGCTTTCGCCTAGCATTCCCATGGCAGCAGATCAATCCCAGCTCGGGACCGTGAGTTCAAGATGTTTACGGGAGTTGATCACCTTAATGGGGGATTTTTGGCTTCCCTGCCTGACGTTGTTATAAGCATCTACTCTGATGAAATTGGATCTGAAACCAGACACTTTTACACTTTTATCTTTATATATACACGTTTATATATATGTATATATGTAATACTATATATATATATATATATATATATATATATATATATATATATATATATATATATATATATATATATATATATATATATATATATATATATATATATATATCAACGAATAAAAACCAAACCTATTATCCCTTCATTTACTGCCGACAATCATTGTCTGTCTCTACCTTTCTCACTCTTTTGATTATCTCCGCTTTCTTCCTCTTAGCACATTTGGGCATCAGTGTTCCTTCCTCGTTCCAGCGAGCTCTAAGGGACTTTAAAAACGTTTATGTAAGCATGTAGAACTCACAATTCGATGGTTGGGCGAATGTCTAGATTGAGAGTATTAGAGCAAATTACAGATGTGTTGACGCTCTTGGGGGACGTTTGCTCCATGCATAAGAAATTCTCTCTCTCTCTCTCTCTCTCTCTCTCTCTCTCTCTCTCTCTCTCTCTCTCTCTCTCCTCTCTCTCTCTCTCTCTCTCTCTCTCTCAATAAATCTTTCACATGTGATCAGCACCCTAACCGCTTCCCCCCGTCAAGCTAGGACCTGGGAGTGCCAGGCAATGGCTGCTTATGACTCAGTAGGCAAACCTATAGACACCCCAAAAGCCCCCAGCCCCCCTTCCTAGCTCACAATGATGGTGAGGTCGCAGATGCTACAAAAATCCATCATATTGAGGAAATATGTGAATAAAATTAATTATCATCAAAGGTAGATTTTCTATTTTATATGTTGATTCAATAATGTAAAATTTATATTTTATAGAGCATTATGTAAAATTTCCTTACTGAAATATTGATATTGGGTAATAGAAGTAAAGTAACTGGAATGAATGTGAAGCAATGAACTTTTAATTGAATTTTCGTTTAACGACCCATTACGCATTCATTTAACGACCCTTAATGACTTAGTCATTTAAATGAGCACGTTGATATCGTTTTTAAGGGTAGATTTGCATAATTTTAATATCGTTAACTTTGTGGTAAATTTGTAAAAGCGAGGTAAACAGCACAGAGGTTATAAAAAAGATGCTACGGGAAAAAGCACAAAAGAAAGGTCAATGTCGAATGCCCTTTTCAAATTTTTACCTCCGCCAACGAAGTTGGACGGAGGTTATGTTTTACCCCCTGTTTGTGTGTTTGTTTTTTAACGGCTTCCAGACTACAATTTTAATCTTAGAGTATTGAAACTTGCAGGTATTAATTGTTATGTAAAAAAGCTGGAAATAGTTAAATCTTTGAAGGTTAAAGTTCAAGGTCACGGTCAAGCAAAATGTCCAATTCACGTAATCAGCCATAATTTTGGACAACGTTTTCACAGAGACTTCAAACTTGGTTCGTATTTGAGTGTATGAAAATCTACGCCAATTAATACATGTTAAAGTTAAAGGTCAAGGTAAAGGTTCTAGGAAATGTCAAGAAATAAGCTGCTACTTGGTTCATTCTGATTGTGATGCTTATGAGAATGGATTCTCTTTGGGATATGCTATGGTAAAACTGATTCACTTTGGCTTGTTTCTCATTAGTTTAGTTTAGCTATTTTTTTTTTTTTTTTTTTGAACACCACGCTCTCCATTTACTCCAAAATAATGCAATCCTGCAGTTCTCATCTTCTTGCACAGATATTAGGTGGTTATTTAAAATTTTGGGAAAACCGTAATTAGCAAGATATGTTGAGGAAGTGGGAAGGGGATATAAAAAGAAAATAGTTCGGTTTCCTCACCAAACGACTTGGAACTGACATGTCAACATAGTCAACCAAACAGAATTCGTGATGCCAGCGTACATAAACACAAGTTCGTGATGCCAGCGTACATTTTATATACTGTATATTCAAAATATACTTAATTAAAAATGGATTAATTACTCAAAAGTGTCCATAAAATATGTAATTTACAAATAGTGACACTTTTGAGTAATCACTCTATCTTTGATTAAGTATATTTTGAATATACAGTATATCAAATGTACGCCGGCATCCCGAATTTCTGTTTGCTTGACTATGTTGACATGTCAGTTCCAAGTCGTTTGGTGAGGAAACCGAGCTATTTTCTTTTTATATCCCCTTCCCCCTTCCTCAACATATCTTGCTAATTATTGCTTTCCCAGAATTTAAATAACCACCTAATTACTGTGCAAGAAGATGAGAACTGCAGGATTGCATTATTTTCGAGTAAATAG
>NC_090753.1:57874575-57882075 GCF_036898095.1 Palaemon carinicauda
AGACTTTTTCGTTCAATTTAAAAGATGAATATTTATTGCTAACAATCGCTATTAATTAACAGTGATGAATAATAATTGCTAGTAATGAATAATGATCTAAATTAATCAATAGTTAATAACCTTTAATGGTGTTCTTATTTTGCCTTACACAAGAACAGCCTTTTTAATCTTAAGGCCTTAGGCCTATGCCAGTCACTTCAATAAAGAGATTTATTTGTAGTATCCCAATACTACTAATATACAATATTTTCTTTTTAAAGGTTTCTAAACTTGAACGTTAATTTTTTAGTCATTATTGTTTAATAGTTTCGTCCCTTTTCTTCGCTGCTCTTTAAGGGGCAAAACCGTTCGAATATATTGTTTGCCAGGCTCGCTGGTCGTTCCAGGCAAGGCCTACCAATTATAGGCCCAACCCTAGGCCTATGTAAATTGGTGACCCTGTCTGTTGGGAAATAAAAATTCATGTGGGGCTTCAAAACTTTGTACGCATGCAGTATATATGTATATATAAATTATATACATATTTATATGCATGTATATGAATGTATTCACACACACACTATATATATATATATATATATATATATATATATATATATATATATAATATATATATATATATATATATATATATATAATATATATATATATATATATATATATATATATATATATATGTATGTATATATATATATAAATTATATACATATTTATATGCATGTATATGAATGTATTCACACACTATATATATATATATATATATATATATATATATATATATATATATATATATATAATATATATTTACATATGTATGTATATATACTGTATATATATACATATGTATGTTTATAAATATATATATATATATATATATATATATATATATATATAAATATATATATAAGTGGCCAGCGTTTGATCCCAAGTATGAGGTAGAAATTTATTTCTATTTGAACACGATGTTGTGTTGATATTTATCCATATATATATATATATATATACATATATATATATGCTATATACACACACACAAGTACATATACAACAGTGATATAACTAAACCCATACTTATACATACGCACATAATTATATATATATATATATATATATATATATATATATATATGTATATATATATATGTATGTATTTTTATATATATATATATATATATATATATATATATATATATATATATATATGTATATATATCACAGACACTTTATTTGACAGTTATTTTATGCGGAATTATCTTTACTTGTGACTGAATCACAAAAGACTTAATCTCGTTTCCTTTGATTTTGATGAAAATTTTCAGTTCTTTTAATTCATCTCGAAGTTAAATATCTCTTATATTGCTGATTCAGAAGGAATTTTTATTTTAAACATTTTCCATTTGTGCATAAACTTGAATAAATACAGGGTAGTATTATTAGAACTTCTTTTTAGGGTGAATATGCTTATGCATCCGTGTATGAACATGTGATAATAATAATAATAATAATAATAATAATAATAATAATAATAATAATAATAATAATAATGATAATAATGATGACGATGATCTGTATATAAACATTTTGATTTGGGATACCGTATTATTATTATTATTATTATTATTATTATTATTATTATTATTATTACTTGCTAAGCTACAACCCTAATTGAAAAAGCACGATGCTATAAGCCCAGGGGATCCAACAGGGAAAATACCTCAGTGAGGAAAGGGAACAAGGAAAGATAAAATTTTTTAAGAAAAGCAACAATAGTGAAATAAATATCACTTTATAAACTATAAAAACCTTAACAAAACAAGAGGAAGAGAAATAAGATATAAGATAGAATAGTGTGCCCGAGTGTACCCTCAAGCAAGAGAACTGTAACCCAAGAGAGTGGAAGACCATGGTACAGAGGCTACGGCACTACCCAAGATTAGAGAACAATGGTTTGGTTTTGGAGTGTCCTTTTCCTAGAAGAGCTGCTTACCATAGCTAAAGAGTCTCTTCTACTCTTACAAAGAGGAAAGTGGCCACTGAACAACTACAATGTATTAAGAAGAATTGTTTGGTAATCTCAGTGTTGTCAGGTGTATGAGGACAAAGGAGAATATGTAAAGAATAGGCCAGACTATTCGGTGTGTGAGTTTATAGGCAAAGGGAAAATGAACCGTAACCAGAGAGAAGGATCCAATGTAGTACTATCTGACCAGTCAAAAGACCCATAACACTCTAGTATCACAACGGGTGGCTGGTGCCCTGGCCAACCTACTACCTACAAAAACGTGGTGAAAGAGTTTGTGTATTATCATGATCAGCGAAGCTGTGCTTAAATAGGGACACTGATACTAGGTTGGTTTGTTTTGAGCGATCAGACAAGTTTTCCACCATTGCCAATTCGTTCTGGTCAGCATGATGATGAAAACTCTCCAAACCCTAGGCTGGACTAAGGACATAACTGAGGTCTTTGTCCTGCAGTAGACCTGATACGACTATATTTATTGTTGTTATCGTTGTAAATGCAGGGTAAAGTTATTTAAGTTTCTTAAAGAAAAAACCTGCTAATGCTTCGTTTTATATATGAAAAAAAAACTTTGAATTCTTTCATTCATATTTCATATTTCTTCTTTTCATTGAAAAACATTTAATATTTGTAGTCTGAAACAGGTTTCATGATGTCTCACTGAAACACCAACTGAAACTTCGTTTCCGATTTGTTTTTCTTTTTTCTTGACACGTCTTTTGCAACTGGGAGTTTGTGGGACACAACGAGGACATTTCGCTCCTATTGGAAATGAAATTGTTTAATTGTTGTAGGAATTCATTAAGCTCTCAATGGAGGTGCCATTGCCAAGGGCTGTTCAGAAACGTTGTCTTTATATATATATATATATATATATATATATATATATATATATATATATATATATATATATATGTATATGTATATGTATATCTAGTGTATATATATTATATATGTATATATATCATATATATATATATATATATATATATATATATATATATATATATATATGTGTATATGTATATGTATATGTATATCTAGTGTATATATATTAATATATATATATATATATATAATATATATCATTATCTCCTACGCCCACCATCTCCCACTTGACGCTTCATAGTCCTTAGCCATGTAGGCCTGGGTCTTCCAACTCTTCTAGTGCCGAGTGGAGTCCAGTCAAAAGTTTGGTGAACTAATGTATCTTGTGGAGTGCGAAGAGCATACCCAAACCATATCCATCTACCCTTCACCACGATCCCACCCACGTATGGTAATCGAGTAATCTCTCTTATAGTTTCATTTCTGATCCTGTCCTGCCATTTAACTCCCAATATTCTACTGAGAGTTTTGTTCTCAAATCTCCAAAATTTGTTGGATATTGGTTCATTGTGATACCACGACTCAGATTCATACTGCAACACCGATCTTATTAAAGTAATATATAGCCTGGTTTTTGTATGTAATTTCAGGTTATTTGATTTCCAAATTGTGCTTAACATAGCCATTGCATGGTTTAATTTTTTCAATCTTTCATTAAACTCCATTAATAAAGACCCTGTATTAGAGATCATAGTTCCTGAGTATTTAAATGATTCCACCTCATTAATCCTTTCTCCTTCCAATGATCATTGAACAGCAACAGGTGGTAATGATTTTGTAATTGCTCTAAAGGAATCTTACTGGAAATAACGAACCTTGTGGTAGAACATTGAGAAATGTTTCTACTAATTTCAGTTGTTGCTCAACAAAACATTTTAAGTTTTTTCGCCTCCCAGTTATTGAGAAATCCTTCCTAGTGGTTCGACTAAGTAAAGGTTTATTATGTATGTGAGAGAGAGAGAGAGAGAGAGAGAGAGAGAGAGAGAGAGAGAGAGAGAGAGAGAGAGAGAGAGAGAGAGAGCGCCTTACCTTACCTTACCTTATTGCCTTATTTTTTGTTTGGGTTCCCCCAGGTCCCTCAGTGTGAGGCACCTCGTATATCCACCAGAGAGTTGCTAATGCATCTTCCGGTGTATTTTGCATCTTCCAGTCTTGGATGGTCTGGGATGCATCTTAGGTATTTATCGAGCTCATTCTTAAACACATCTACGCTCACTCCTGATATGTTTCTTAGATGAGCTGGCAGCACATTAAATAGTCGCTGCATTATCGATGCTGGTGCGTAGTGGATTAATGTCCTGTGCGCCTTTCTCAGTTTACCTGGAATATTTTTTGGCACTATTAATCTACCTCGGCTTGCTCTTTCTGATATTTTAAGCTCCATGATGTTTTCAGTAATTCCTTCTATTTGCTTCCATGCTTGTATTATCATGTAGCGTTCTCTTCTCCTTTCTAGACTGTATAGTTTTAAAAATTGCAGTCTTTCCCAGTAGTCAAGGTCCTTAACTTCTTCTATTCTAGCAGTATAGGACCTTTGTACACTCTCTATTTGCGCAATATCCTTTTGGTAGTGTGGCTACCATATCACATTGCAGTACTCGAGTGTACTACACACATAAGTTTTGTAAAGCATAATCATGTGTTCAGCTTTTCTTGTTTTAAAGTGTCTGAATAACATTCCCATTTTTGCTTTACATTTAGCCAACAGTGTTGCTATTTGGTCGTTGCATAATATATTCCTATTTAAAATTACACCAAGGTCTTTAATTGCTTCCTTGTTTGTGATTGTCTCATTATTAGGTCCCTTGTATGCATACACCATTCCTTCTCTGTTTCCATAATTTATTGATTCGAATTTATCGAAGTTAAATACCATCCTATTTATCTCCGCCCATTCATATATTTTGTTTAGATCTCTTTGTAGTGAGTTCCTTTCTTCATCACAAGTAATTTCTCTACTTATTCTTGTGTCATCGGTTAAACTTCTCACTACAGAGTTTTCAACATCACAGTCTATGTCTGAGATCATAATAACAAACAGCAGTGCAGCTAATACCGTACCTTGTGGCACACCCGATATTACCTGGGCTTCATCTGATTTCTCGTCATTTGCAACCACTCTGTTTTCTGTTTTGCAGGAATTCTTTTACCCATTTTCCTGTCTTTCCCACAATATTATGCTTTCTCATTTTTTTCTCCAATATGTTATGGTCTACCTTGTCAAAGGCTTTTGCAAAATCTAGATAGATCACATCTGTGTCTTTTTCATTTATCATATTTTTGTATATGTTTTCATAGTGTGCTATCAGTTGGGTCTGTGTACTTTTTCCAGGTACGAAACCGTGTTGACCCATATTAAACAAATTATTTTTGACCAAATGGTTCATTATTTTCTTTTTTATTACCCTCTCATACACTTTCATAATATGTGATGTTAGACTAACAGGTCTATAATTGCTTGCCTCTAGTCTTGATCCACTTTTGAAGATAGGGGTTTTATAAGCTAATTTATGTTTAACATATATCTCGCTCATATCTACACTCTGTCTTAGCAGTATTGCAAGCGGCTTCGCGATAGTGTTTGCAGTTTTTTTTAACAAAATCGCTGGAACTCCATCTGGTCCGGCTGCCGATCCATTTTTAATTTCGTTTATAGCCATGCCAATATCTGCTTCATTAATATCTATATCCGTTAGATATTCAACATTTTCTTCTCTCATTTCTGTTTCATTATTCTCATTCGCAATTCTTGGCGTGAACTCACTCTTATATTTTTCTGCTAATATGTTGCATATTTCCTTTTTTTCATTCGTTAGCCGTCCTTCAATTCTTAGAGGGCCTATTTCTATTCTCCCTTTATTCATCTTTTTTGCATAGGAGTAAAGTACTTTGGGGTTTCTTTTTATATTTTGAAGTGTCCTTTCTTCTAAGTCCCTTTTTTCATTTTCTTTCGACTGTATAATCTTTTGTTCTGCATTTCCTATCTTACATTTTATTTCCCTCATTTTCCACACATTTTTTCCTTTTGCAAGATTTTTCTTCCACTTTCTAATTTTCTGAAATAAGATCCTTCTGTCTCTTGGTATGCACGTCTTTTGTTTATTGTTTTTTCGGAACATATTTTTCAACAATTTTCTCCAGTATTTTGTACAGTATGTCCGTATTTACCTGTATATTATCACTTATAAATACATTTTTCCATTCTTTATTCAGTTCTTCATTTATTTCTGACCATTTTATATTCTTACTGTAAAAATTATATTTTCCATATCCTTCCCAAAGATTTGTGCTTTTATTAATTCTGTGATCACTTGCTTTGGAATGAACTATCAATTCTATGACATTGTGGTCTGAAATTCCCGTGTTATACACTATTATTTCTTTAACATAATTCACCTCATTCACAAATACTAGATCTAGGACATTTTCCTTTCTTGTTGGAATGTGGTTTATTTGTTGCATATTATGTTCTAATAGCATATCTTGAAGCTTTTCAAATTGCCTCTTATCTTCTGCGCTACTATTACTCTCTTTTTTATATGTATACATACAACCACTTTCTTCTATCCGTTCTTTCCAATCCACGAAAGGAAAGTTAAAATCTCCGGATAGGAGTATATTCCAGTCTTTATGGTTTCTACATATATCATCTATTTTTTCTATTATTATGTCAAACTCCTTAGTATTTGGGGGTCTGTAAACTACAATATTCACTAGTTTTTCAAATTTAAATTCTACCGCAGAGAGAGAGAGAGAGAGAGAGAGAGAGAGAGAGAGAGAGAGAGAGAGAGAGAGAGAGAGAGAGAGAGAGTACCACCTCGTTGTATAGCAGTTGATGTGAAATTCAAGTTGTGTATATAGGAGAGAGAGAGAGAGAGAGAGAGAGAGAGAGAGAGAGAGAGAGAGAGAGAATACTATAGTCATCTTGAGACCTTCACCCAAGAACTTGGAATGGTTCGTGTGGGTCTCTCTCTCTCTCTCTCTCTCTCTCTCTCTCTCTCTCTCTCTCTCTCTCCCCCCTGGTCATTTACAGCAGCAGCAGAACGCCGAACACACAGATCGCCCTTGTTATTGTTGTTGTTGTTGTTTGTGAAATAGACGTGTCTTTCATTTAGTAATCTCCGAAAGCCCCTCTCTCTCTCTCTCTCTCTCTCTCTCTCTCTCTCTCTCTCTCTCTCTCTCTCTCTCTCTCTCTCTCCGGAGTTTGTTAGGAGAGTAGATTAAGCCAAAGTTTAAAGCGAATATATTACCGTCAGTATTATTAATTAGCTCAGAAAAGGAACTCCTCTCTTTCTCTCTCTCTCTCTCTCTCTCTCTCTCTCTCTCTCTCTCTCTCTCTCTCTCTCTCTCTCTCTCTCTCTCTCCCCGAAACATTATTTCGTAAAGTTTCAATGAAAGTAAATCACTCCAGTTTTTCCATCAAAGGAAACTGCATAATTTAGTGAAAACAGCAAAAAAGGAAATGTCATTTAGTCCTTTAAAATTGTTGACCACTGCTAAAATATCAACTTATTCCTTGGGCAGTCTGTTCTGATCTCATTTCCATAAATTATAAATCTATAAATAAACCTTAATTATTTTTCCAATGATTT
>NC_090753.1:57897075-57902075 GCF_036898095.1 Palaemon carinicauda
ATTATAATTATATTATCTTAGATTTAATCTGAAGTACACTGTTAGAAAAAACTGTAATTTTAATCGAATATTCTCCGTAAAATATACCGTTCTCAACCGTATTTCAGTAAAATACAGGTGACCTTAATTTTACCTTACTTTGTTATTAACTTTTACGTCATTATTTCCGTTTTCAAAACGGTAGAAATCCTGGAATAAATGTTGCCAGATATCATGAGTAAACACTTGTCAGTCTGTTCGAAATGAATACAGACGTCTGTATATGTATAAATATAATATAATATATATATATATATATATATATATATATATATATATATATATATATATATATATATATATATATATATATACATATATATGTATGTATAATAATAATAATAATAATAATAATAATAATAATAATAATAATATCTTGGTAGGAGACCCTCCTTCAAAAAGGTGGAGTTAAATACTATGGCTGCATCGGCAGAATTCAATTTCTTGTCCAATTTCTCGATTCTTCGGACAATTCTTTTTTCAGGATTGCTACATTCAGCTAGCAAGGATATAAATCAGGTTAAGGCTGGATGTAATTAATACAAGTACAAGTAATACTCGAAAATTACAACACCCATGATGATCGACGCCCCGATATCGATAACCCCAACCATGAAGAGGACCTTGGAGGTGGCTTGAGCTACCCCAACAACATCATCCATGCCCTACAAGGCCTTAAGGAGAAGGACTTGAAGAAGAGGAGGAGGACCATCTTGAAGAAGCTGGTCACTTAATGGCGGAAGACTGCGGATCCCAGAGGTCCGCCAGGAATACATTAACATCTCCAGCTACGTCCCTACGCCAGCACAGGAGCAGATTCTCAAGATGGGCCTCAACTGCCACTTCATCACCCAACCGAGACCTACCGACAAACGCCTGGAGATGGAATTACTCCTAGATTCTATCCTCAAGCTCCAAGAACGTGGTGCCCTCCAGACGACTGACGCCCTTCAGCCACTTCTGCTTGCCGAGGCCCTTACTAATAGGGGCAGGTACAGCAGCGGCATCGTCTCTTAAGGAGATGAGAACTGCTGCTAAAGAGCTCAAGCGAGTTGCTGAGGTTACTGTCCGAGGTTACCGTCCGTCGGGCCGACAAGACAGCTGCCTTTGTACTCATCAACACCCACGAGTACCACGAGAAACTGGACGCCATCCTCGCCGACCTGACCAAATTCGAGCGCCTCACGAGCAACCCTGTTGAAGAAATCGAGAGGGAAGCAAATCGTACCATCGAGGCCATTAATGCTGCAACTAACGCCGTAAACTTACCCATGATTTCGGGGGATTATGGACCTGGTTACCTCTACGGCAATGTTAAAACCCACAAACAAGGCAACCCACTCCGACCTATCATCAGCCAATGCCCTACGCCTACATACCAGCTGGCTAAGAAACTGAACACGATTTTGACGCCATATGTCCCCAACCGCCACTGTGTGGCCTCCTCTGCCGAATTCCTAGAGAGGATCAAGGCCTCCTCGGCGAGGAGGTCATAGCATCGATGGACGTCGAATCTTTGTTCACTAATGTCCCTGTCGACGAAACCATCGACCTTATCGCCGATAGAGTCTACAGGGACGGGACGACTCCTGAATTAGATATCCCAGAGCAAGCCCTTCGGACCCTCCTTGCCATTTGCACTAAAAGGGCCCCCTTTACTACTCATCGTGGACACTTGTACCTACAAAAGGATGGCGTGGCGATGGGCTCACCCTTGGGCGTACTCTTTGCTAACTTCTACATGGGAGTAGTAGAGGAGAGGGTATTGTCCCAACTCGAGTGCCCCCTCGTTTACTTCCGTTATATTGACGACACTTTCATCAAAGCTACTTCCACCGAAGCCATCGAGAATCTAAGGAGGACCTTTGAGGACAACAGCGTCCTCCACTTCACCCTTGAGAACAGCATTGACAACAGCCTCCCGTTCCTGGACGTCTTGATTTCTTCCACCAACGAGGGATTCCAGACCACTGTCTACACCAAGCCCACAAATCTCGGCATGTGTCTAAATAACGAAAGTGAATGTCCTGCCCGCTACAGGGCCTCGACCATCAAGGCCTTTGTACACAGGGCCTTGTCTCACTGCTCGACATGGACTGACACCCACAAGGAGCTGGAAAGGGTCGCACAGGTCCTCATCAACAACGGCTACAGCAACAAGCAAGTCCAGCGTGAAGTGAGGACAGTTATAGACAAGTGGTATGGGTCCCCTTTGGTGGAAGGGTCCTACAGCGCCAGCCAAGGGTCCGACAGAACTACAGATAGGTCCGACACCTCCACCAACGGATCTAGAGACATCAAACTTTACTACAAAGGCCTCATGCACGCCGAATATCAGCGGGATGAGAAGGCTATTAAAGACATCATCAATAACAACGTTTCACCCACTGATGAGACCACGAAAGTGAAACTCCTCATCATCTATTACCAGACTGAAAAAACCCGCAACTTGATCATGAGGAACAATCAAGCGCCCCCTGATAACGACCCTCTGAAGAAGACAAATGTAGTCTACTCTTACCAATGCCCAGTCCGAGGATGCCCCGGCAAATACATAGGTATGACTACCATGAAACTTTCGAAGAGGATCTCGTGCCACGTTCAGCAAGGTGCTATCAGAAACCATGCTCTACAGCAACATAACTCCCAAATTAGCCGGGCAGACATCGTCGCCAATACCAAAATTATCGGCAGCGCCACGGACAGCAGGCGCTTACGAATTTTAGAAGCTTTGATAATCCAGAACGAGAAACCAGCGTTGAATACGACTCAAGAAATGTTCCTCCTACCATCCTGTCGACGTACCAACGCTAGGAACCAAGAACAAGACCCCCTGAATGATGACAACCCCGATCCCCACACCCCTACAAATGGAGAAATCGTCTGGCCGAATGCTGATTTTGGCTGCAAACATGGCCCGGAATTTAAGCCTGCTGAGCATAGGAATGGGGTGACTGACTTTGAGCCCGTCTCGGCGCGCGCCTCAGCCAATCAGGGAGCTCGGATACCTCTCTCAGCCCAGTCCACTGAGCGAGAGAGGAGCCTGCCTGACTTTTTGGCTGGCTCGGCACGCGTCCTGACCAATCAGGATCCAGGATTCCTTCCTACCTCTCAGCCTGGGAGGCTGAGCCGAGCTCGTCGTACATCTGCCACCCGAATTTACAATTGTCCGAAGAATCGAGAAATTGGACAAGAAATTGAATTCTGCCGATGCAGCCATAGTAAATAATAATAATAATAATAATAATAATAATATTGTTACATGATGAACACCACAGTAGCATTATTCACAAACTTATTTGGATATTCTTTGCTAATTAAAAAGAAAAATACCGTTTTTTTGTTATAGTTAGAAATTTTCTGAAAAGTTTATAAAGTTTAAAATGATCCATTATCCTTCTACCTAACTTAGGAAATCCTCATTTAATATGATATTAATTAATGTCTGCACAACACAATAAATATCAGGATCTGTTTATGGCACCGGTTGACCTGAATTATGCAGAAAGATATAAGAGTCTGTTGATTCAACTGAAAATGATTCTTGTTTATTTCGAATTATTTTATCATCACTTCATTATGATATTGATAATAGCCGCAATTTGAATATATTTCATATTTACTTTGACTTGATACTGGAGCGTTAATCTCCTTAATTGTTGGTTTAAATACATTTTAACCGCTTTTTAATAGACAAAGTTTTATTCATAAATTTACAGATTCTGGTTCAGTATAATATTGAACGCCAGTTATACTGTACATCATAATTCTGGTATCGAGATCATTATTATTACTTGCTAAGCCACAACCCTAGCTGGAAAAGCAGAATGCTATAAAGGCCGAGGGCCCCAACAGGAAAAATAGCCTAGTGAGGAAAGAAATAAGGAAACTACAAGAAACGTAATTAACAATTAAAATAGATATCATGAAAAACATTGTATATATAGGGTTACTTTCGAATACCCAAGAAACCAAATTATGTACGGGAACATCTTGCTAATAATGAAAGTGTACTATCTACATGGTCACTTTGCAAGAAATAAGAAACCATAGTATATAAAGATATACTTTGGGACAATAAAAAGAGAGAATATTTATATAAAGGGTCACTTTGAAACACAGAAGAGATACTCATGTTCCTAGTCCAATGTGAATGAAATACTGTACTACAACTTTCTGAGGGCATATCAAGCCAGTCTTCAATCACACCAAGCACAGATCACCAGATTCTTTTTAGTTAAAGTGATGTGTGTAACCACAAACACATGGAAAGCTACTCTAATTCAAATACAGGTGACTGAAGCTAACTACTTCATCTGTCAGAAGTTAACGTGCTAGATCTGGTGTGTCAGAGCAAGTGCAGTTCTGTTTGTGGGTTTACCTGTGTCAATATCTGGGTTGAAGCGATCTGAGCACTCACAAACGTATGGATAAGCTACATTAATTCAAATAGAGGTGTGTAAAGCTGACTACCTCATCTGTCAGAAGTTAAAGTGCTAGATCCTGTGTGGCAGAGAAAGTGCAGTTCTGTTTGTGGTTTTGCCTGTGTCAGTGTCTGGGTTGAAGCGATCTGAGCATTCTCAACATTAATTCAAATAGAGGTGTTTAGAGCTGACCACTTCATCTGTCAGAAGTTCAAGTGCTAGACCTGGTGTGGCAGAGCCTCTACATTACCTTCAGTGCAGAGTAGTTGTGGTTTTGCCTGTGTCAATGTCTGGGTTAAAGCGATCTGAGCAATCACAAATGTATGAGCAAGCTACATTAATTCAAATAGAGGTGTCTAAAGGTTAACTATTTCATCTGTCAGAAGTTAAAGTGCTAGGTCTGGTGTGGCAGATTCTCTACATTACCTGCAAGTGCAGTGTTGTTTGTGGTTTTGCCTGGGTCAATGTCTGGGTTGAAGCGATCTGTATGGATAAGCTACTTAAATTCAGAGAGAGGTGTTTAAATGCTGACTACTT
>NC_090753.1:57907075-57927075 GCF_036898095.1 Palaemon carinicauda
ACTGAGCATTGGTAAGAGTAGACTACATTTGTCTTCTTCAGAGGGTCGTTATCAGAGGGTGCTGGATTGTTCCTCATGATCAAGTTGCGGGTTTTTTCAGTCTGGTAATAGATGATGAGTTTCACTTTCGTGGTCTCATCAGTGGGTGAAACGTTGTTATTGAATATGTCTTTAATGGCCTTCTCATCCCGCTGATATTCGGCGTGCATGAGGCCTTTGTAGTAAAGTTTGATGTCTCTAGATCTGTTGGTGGAGGTGTCGGACCTATCTGTAGTTCTGTCGGACCCCTGGCTGGCGCTGTAGGACTCTTCCACCAAAGGGGACCCATACCACTTATCTGTAACTGTCCTCACTTCACGCTGGACTTGCTTGTTGCTGTAGCCGTTGTTGATGAGGACATGTGCGACCCTTTCCAGCTCCTTGTGGGTGTCAGTCCATGTCGAGCAGTGAGACAAGGCCCTGCGTACAAAGGCCTTGATGGTCGAGACCCTGTAGCGGGCAGGACATTCACTTTCGCCATTTAGGCACATGCCGAGATTTGTGGGCCTGGTGTAGACAGTGGTCTGGAATCCCTCGTTGGTGGAAGAAATCAAGACGTCCAGGAACGGGAGGCTGTTGTCAACGCTGTTCTTCAAGGGTGAAGTGGAGGACGCTGTTGTCCTCAAAGGTCCTCCTTAGATTCTTGATGGCTTTGGTGGAAGTAGCTTTGATGAAAGTGTCGTCAATATAACGGAAGTAAACGAGGGGGCACTCGAGTTGGGAGAATACCCTCTCCTCTACTACTCCCATGTAGAAGTTAGCAAAGAGTACGCCCAAGGGCGAGCCCATCGCCAAGCCATCCTTTTGTAAGTACAAGTGTCCACGATGAGTAGTAAAGGGGGCCCTTTTAGTGCAAATGGCAAGGAGGGTCCGAAGGGCTTGCTCTGGGATATTTAATTCAGGAGTCGTCTGGTCCCTGTAGACTCTATCGGCGATCAGGTCGATGGTTTCGTCGACAGGGACATTAGTGAACAAAGATTCGACGTCCATTGATGCAATGACCCCCTCGCCGCGGACGTCCTTGATCCTCTCTAGGAATTCGGCCGAGGAGGCCACACAGTGGCGGTCGGGGACATATGGCGTCAAAATCGTGTTCAGTTTCTTGGCCAGCTGGTATGTAGGCGTAGGGCATTGGCTGATGATAGGTTGGAGTGGGTTGCCTTGTTTGTGGGTTTTAACATTGCCGTAGAGGTAACCAGGTCTATAATCCCCCGAAACCATGGGTAGGTGTACGGCGTTAGTTGCGGCATCAATGGCCTCGACGGTACGATTTGCTTCCCTCTTGATTTCTTCAACAGGGTTGCTCGTGAGGCGCTTGAATTTGGTCAGGTCGGCGAGGATGGCGTTCAGTTTCTCGTGGTACACCTACCCATGATTTCGGGGGATTATGGACCTGGTTACCTCTACGGCAATGTTAAAACTTTTTGGCTTGCTCGGCGTGCGTCCTGACCAATCAGGACCCATGATTCCTTCCTACCTCTCAGCCTGGGAGGCCGAGCCGAGCTCGTCGTACATCTTCCACCCGAACTTACAGCCTCCGCTCGACCAATCAAAATTCGAGGCCCCTCTCTACAAACCAGAGCTGGGATATATAAGGACCCAGATCTAGCCAGAGCCTCACTTCTCGCCTGAAGACGGAGCAAGCTGTTCCGAAACGCGTCGCAACCCACTCCTGACTTTACCTGTTGTAATTTTCGAGTATTACTTGTACTTGTATTAATTACACCCAGCCTTAACCTGATTTGTATCCTTCACCCTTATGAGCTTCGCCAACTTGCTAGCTGAATGTAACAATCCTGAAAAAAGAATTCTCCGAAGAATCGAGAGATTGGACAAGAAATTGAATTCTGCCGATGCAGCCATAGTATTTAACTCCACCTGTTTGAAGGAGGGTCTCCTACCAAGATATTATTATTAGTATTATTATTGTTGTTGTTGTTGTTGTTGTTGTTGTTGTTGTTGTTGTTGTTGTCATTATTATTATTATCGTTATTATTATTATTATTATTATTATTATTATTATTATTATTATTAATTTTATTTTTGTTAATATTATTATTATTATTTTTATTATTACTATTGTTATTATCATTTTTATTATTATTATTAGTATTATTATTATTATTATTATTATAATTTTTATTGTTATTACTATTATTATTGTTATTTTTATTACTATTATGATAGTTATTATTATTATTATTGTTATTGTTTTTGTTATTTTTGTTATTGTTGTTGTTATTGTTAGCTAATCTACAATCCTAGTTGGAAAAGCAGAATTCTATAATCCCAATTACCCCAACAGTGAAAAATAGCTCAGTAAGGAAAGAAATAAGAAAATAAACAAAGAAGAGAAGTAATAAAAATCCAAATGAAATATTTCAACAAAAGTAGCCACATTGAAAAATATCTTTCATATAAAGATTATAAACAGAGACTTATGTGAGCCTGTTCAACATAAAAACATTCACTGCAAATTTGAACTTTTGAGATCATTCCACAACCTGGTCACAGCTGGAATAAAACTTATAGAATACTGTTCAAATAAAGTTAAAAGAAGCTGAAAGAAAGTTGTTAAATAGTGGAAGAAGGCGGCTAAAAAGTGGATACAGCTAGTGGGTGAGGGTGAGACCCTTTAGTAGTGCCTACAGAGCACCACTTAAGGTGAACTGTTAATACTTTTTCCCTACAGAGAAAGGCGAAAATCTATGTTACGTTTTCCATGCATAAGTTATATAATTAATGACCCCTAGATGGCCCTTGAAGTGCCTAACTTCAAAAAGGAAGCAAATGTCAAGGCATAGTATCTATAACCCCATACTACTGCTATTTGTATTACTAATATTACTTATGGTATTACTGCTATTGCTGATGCTACTAAAACTCCCACCACTTCTAGTTATAGTTAAACATAATCCTACTGCAATTACATTCACTGGTATCTTAAACTAATGAAATTATACAATTATACCTACTATAGTCAATTCTTTTTAGTGAGGCAGATTTGCACCGACTCGCAGGGGTGCCCTTTTTGCTTGGAAAAGTTTTCTGATCGCTGATTGGTTTGACAAGATAATTGCAACCAATCAGATAGCAGGAAACCTTTCCGAGCTAAAAGGGCACCGGTGCGAGTCGGTGCAAATGCGCCTCATCAAAAAGAATTCAGTATAGTATCCCAACGCTACCCCTCAGCCAATCACTTCTATTGATAACTTACTGAAGAGCATCTATGACACGAGGTATTCCTCCTCCTCCTCCTCCTCCACCTCCTCCTCCCTGTTCCTCATCTCGCGCGTCACTCACAAACATCCAGGTGAAGTTAACATCTGTTGGGTACGCGTGCACCAAACAGGTGAGCGAGACCGTCTGGCCAATTTGAGCTCCAATGGTGCTCTCGTTCAGGGCACAGATGGGGACGTCTGTGAGGGGATAAAATACATAAATATTAAGAATGAAATATAAAGAATAATCCTATTTATTTGCTCTTAAGTCTCATGTGAAGTTTTTGGACATCAACAACTGGGTTGATGAATGGATGTCAAAAAAGTGACAGATATCCAGCAAAGATAAAATAGGTTATTAAGAGGTAGAAGCTAGTGACAGTGACAACGTTCTAGAGACTGGCCATATATACTTATGATCAGCGTCCAAAGTCCCCTCTCCACCAAAGTTAGAACCAGGGAGGGCAAGGCAATAGCTGTTGATGATTCAGTAGGTAGACCTATAGGGTCCTCCAAACCCCCCATCCTTTAGTTCAGAAGATTGCTGACACTAAGAAAACTATCGAGTTGGCCTTGACCCGATCCCCAGTCCAGGATATCGCTAGGCAGTGACGTTTTCAATAGGCCAAAATTTAGATTGATGGAGTCTAATAGTTCTTTTTTGTGAAGAAAATTATTAAATGACATTTTAGTGGAGAAATTCTTTAATGTGAATTCCATATTTGTTATCTTTTTAAATATATATATATATATATATATATATATATATATATATATATATGTATATATATATATATATATATATATATATATATATACATATATATATATATATATATATATATATATATATATATATATACATATATATATATATATATATATATATATATATATATATATATATATATATATATATATATATATATATGTCATGTATATATAGTATGAAAAGTAATAGGCCAAGAACACTACCCTGAGGAACACCAGATATTTCACACCTTATTTCACTATGGCGCCCACCAGTAACAACTATTTGTCATCTTTTATTTAAAAATTCAGTAATGGTGCGAAGAATAGATCCACCCACTCCTAACTGTTTTCATTTGAAAACAAGGGCTTCATGATTAACACGGTCAAAGGCCGCACTAAAATCAAGTCCAAGCATACAAACTTCCTGACCACAATCAAGGGATTTCTGCACAGCACTGGAGGTAGAAAGAAGGGCATCACTTGCTCCAAGGCCTTTACAAAAACTAAATTGCAAACTATGGAGTGGATTATTACCATCAGCATACCCTTTTAGACGTTTTGCCAAAAGATGCTCAAAAACTTGATATAATAAAGGATTTATGGAAATATGGCGGTAATTAGCTGAGCTAGAGCTGACAATAATAAACACACTTGACTGTCCCCATTCTCGGAAAGAACTCACTATCTCAGGTTAGGACTGATCCACAATTTATAATGAATCTCTTAATACTTTGATATATGGAATACCAAATTATGGATGCAATAGTTGAACAGCAGAAATATTTAAAGGAATTATTCCGAATGATATCTTCAATGCGCAGTTAAGCGATGCAAATGTTTTATTGCAATGCCAAATACTGGTAAAAAATTATCTTGATGACGCTTATGAATAAATGTCAAGATGCAACAATAATCTTCACACGTGACAATTAATAATTTAACTATAAATTTTTGACGATTAATTTTTGATTTAATATTGTTAAGAAAGCATTCATTATCTTTCATAGACAATATTTAGATACAGCATTAGTGTATATAAAACAACAACAACAACACCATATGCAACCGTTTCTAGTTCAGTATAGAACAGAGGTCTCAGACATGACCTTATTCATGTCTGAGGTTTGACCATTTGCGACCGTTTACAGTTCACCATAGAACAAAGGTGTCAGTCATGTCCTTATTCATGTATGTGGTTTGGCCATTGGCAACCGTTTCTAGTTTACAATAGGATAAAGGCAACAGACATGTCCTTATTCATGTCTGGGGTTTGGCCATTGGCAACCGTTTCTAGTTCACCATAAAACAAAGGTGTCAGTCATGTCCTTATTCATGTTTGGGGTTTGGCCGTTTACAACCGTTTATAGTTCACTATATAACAAAGGTCTCAAACATGTCCTTATTCATGTCTGGGGTTTGGACATTTGCATCTGTTTCTAGTTCACTATAAGACAAAGGCTTCAGGCATGTCCTTATTCATGTCTGGGGATTGGGCATTTGCATCTGTTTCTAGTACAAAGGGCACAGACATGTCTTTATTCATGTCTGAGGTTTGGTAATTTGTAAACGTTTTTATTTCACTATGGGACAAAGGCCTCAGATATGTCATTAATCATGTCTGAGGTTTGGCTAATTACAACCGTTTCTAGCTAACTATAGGGCAGAGGGGCCTCAGACATGTCCTTATTCATGTCTGGGGTTAGGCCATTTGCAAATGTTTCTAGTTCACTATAGGACAAAGGCCTCAGACATGTCCTAATTCATGTCTGGGGTTTGGCCATTTGCAACCGTTTCTATTTCACTATAAAACAAAGGCCTCAGACATGTCTTTATTCATGCCTTGGGTTTGGTTATTTGCAAAAGTGTTTAGTTCACTAAAGGACAAAGACATCAAACATGTCCTTATTCATGTCTGGGGTTTGATTATTTGCAACTGTTTCTAGTTCCCTATAGGTCAAAGGCACAGACATGTCCTTATTCATGCCTGGGGTTTGGCCCTTTGCAAATCTTTCTAGTTCACTATAGGACAAAGGTCTCAGACATGCCCTTATTCATGTCTGGGATTTGGCCATTTCATTCACCACTGTGGAATGGCAATTCTGGGAGATTTTCGCCTGATCGCTCACAGCAAATCAACCTAGTATGTGTGGCCCTGACTGTTACAGTTTTGCTGATTCCTCTCACCACTTTACGTTATCCCCATTGTTAAGAAAGCATTTAATATACTTCACAAATGACCAAAATATATCATTGTCAAATACTAGCCTAAATTGTTCATTTCAATTATAATATTTTTAACCACTTCCCAATAACAGCCATATAATTAAAGCAATCTTTAACATCGACTTAACCAACATAAAAACTCACATCTAACATGAACGGAGATATTCTTGCTGCTGGAATCTCCCTGGACGTTAGAGGCCTTGCAGTGGTAGTCTCCCGAATGGTCTCTAGTGACATGGTGGATGGCCAGGGTCGCTTCCTTCAGGATTGTGATCCCACTGCTGTTGGGATTCAGCGCAACGCCCTGTAGGGGGGGGGGGGGAATACAAAGGTGGGCTACGTTTAGAGGTGACAGTCGCTGGTTTTATGGATGCATGTTGTTTGTTTATATGGGGTGGGTTTTGAGAGAGAGAGAGAGAGAGAGAGAGAGAGAGAGAGAGAGAGAGAGAGAGAGAGAGAGAGAGAGAGAGAGCGTATATAGAAGCCAATGAATAAGATTTGCGTCTTATATATGTGTATATATATACATATATATATATATATATATATATATATATATATATATATATATATATATATATATATATATATATACACATATATGTAAACATCATATATATGATATATGTATTGGTGTGTTGCATCATAAACTTTTCTTACAAAACTATTACAAAAAAACAAAGTACTTATTGCTATGCTTAAACCTAAATCCTATTTAGCCAATGATAATATTAAATCTTATACTCGTATACATAAATTAGATTACTTAAGGAAAAAAATCACTTGAACCAACATCTAAAAACAGAATTCCGAGCTGGAATTTCGAAGAACTGCAGATTTGAAAAGAAGAAAAAGAAAACTTTTTTAAGAGATATTAGAGTACAAAGAACTTCTCAAGGAGAGGGGGAAAATTTTCCACATGGCAATTACTCTGACGAACAATAAACAAATTAGAAATGAAAAGAGAAAGAAAAATGGCATAGAACGTTGTGAATTCTTACATTTTGGAAGAATTCGATTTTGTAAGGTGGAGGGTTGGCGTCTACGATACACTCGAGGAAGAGGTCGCTGCCTTCTGTCAGGAGTTCTAAACGTCTTGGCCAACCAAGGTTGACTCGTACGTGAGGGCGATCTGAAATTAGATGTATAGGAAATACACACACACATACTCATATATATATATTAGTCGTTAACTAGCCCACTGCGTTACGAAAGCCTCAGACATGTCCTTCCAATAAGAATAACAGAATGGTTCTCTCGAGATTACAAAAGAAGCTGTGGGGAAGGAAGAGAAGACGGTGGATTGGTGAACTAAGAAAGTTTGTGGGTGCGAATTGGCATAGAAAACCCATTATATATATATATATATATATATATATATATATATATATATATATATATATATATATATATGTATGACCCAAGTAGATTGATAATGAGATCTCGGAATATGGGTTTTCTTCATTTATTACAAAAGGTTCGTTCGTAAGTACACCGTACACAACTATCCTCTCAGGTGAGGGACTTGTCAACTCGAGTGCCCAAAGGCAACTAAACTCCCTTCGCTACCAAAATGCAATCCTCTACTATAACATGCTGAGATATAGGTTTTTGTGGAACACTCATGGTTAAAGAGTTCATTTACCTTGACGTACAAGACACATCTACATACATGAATTAGGACATTATTCCCCCCCCCCCAAGCTCCTCACTCCGGGAGGAGGTGCGCACTCGCGCTCACTAGTCTACAATGTAAGGACACTCCAACCCGGAATAGGCATGGCATGTACCATACAGAAATGCTACATAAAATATATATATATAGAAATCAGCCCCCCAAAAATAACACGTCTTCCACAAAAAAAAAAAAAAAAAATTAAAAATGAAATATTGCATGAAAAAATGTACACAATACAATATGAATAATTCCACTCACTACTTCTTAAGACCTTTGCTACTAAAATACAGAATACCCAAAGTGAAGGAAAATCATAGCATACGTTTTACACAACCTCATCAATAACCTCCCTCTGGTTGCGGGCAATACAGGCTTTTTGTGCGCGACAGGGGTAGTAATAAATATTCCTTCATCCCTCGTTTTTACTTGTCCGGGTTTATGGCACAATTTCGTAACACAACTCACCACCGCCGTTTCGCCATTTATTTAAATCACTACAACACTTGCACTTGCAACTTTCAACCAGTGGCCACTAGCCGTTTTTCCATGAAAATCATTCATCTTCCCGCCCTTCTCTTATAACATTAAGTATAAGATATTCACATCTACACTTATTCTAACACTGCCTATCCTCAAGGCTGAACTTTAATCCCGCAGCCACTTGCCATTCGGGAACCGCCCCGGCCCCGGCAACCAGGAATCATATAAATACATGAATAATACAGCATCCGCCTGACGGATCTCACCTGACCTATTTAACCTCTGATTGTTTTAAGGTTCACTCAGCAAATGTTATACGTATTGCCACACAGCAAAATTACCACAACATTTTACGTATACATTAAGCATCATCATAAGAACACATTGTTATCATCAAGTTTATTTAAAACACATCAAAAGAAGAAATGAGGTCTGTTCAAAGAACAATAAGAGCAAAGAAAAACAAAATTTCTACTCATCAACTCGAGGAATGTCACGTATGCAGGGGGTAAGGAGGAACACTTTTGTAAACTACTTCTTCAGGCACCATATGTATGTGTGCCTGATGATGTTCATACACTGCGTCATTAACAATGCTTTGTATCACAACTGTGTTAGATTTAAACATCTTTACTCGGTACGGACCCAAATACGTTGGTTCTAGTTTATGTTTCCTAGGTTGTAATCGTTTCAAATACACACGATCGCCCACAAATACTTTTACCGGTGCGGTTTTGAACCGACCATCATACTTTGAGCTGTGTTTTTCATTAGCTCTTTTCAAAAACCTTTCAGTGGTGTTCATTACTCTCCTCAATAGATTTAATAAATATACATGGTATTGCTCAGTTCAATAATTTGGCAACTGTTGCGAATTAATGAGTACCGTATATGGTAACACAGGATCCTGTCCATACACTAAAAAGAAAGGGGTGTCCCTGAGCGAAGCATTATGTGCAATGTTCAAAGCTAGCTCAGCTGTAGGAAGCATGGCGTGCCAATGAAGGGAGTCATCAGCCACTAAGTAACGTAAAATTCGCACTACTTCCCTATTATGTGATTGCACTAAGCCATTTGCTAAAGGCTTATATGCGGTCACTGAAAGGTTTTCAATTTTCACCAAGTCCGTGACCGATTTCAGCACCTTATTTATAAACTCGAGACCATTATCACTTATCAAAATTTTCGGGCAACCAAACTTAGTAATGAAAGAGTGCATGGGCTAATGAATTTGCCGATTTATCCAACGTTTCATAAGTATGAGTGTACCGAGTAAATGCATCCACAAATACGCATATATACCTATGTTGTGTTAAATCAGTAGGAAATAGACCTACTACATCCATATGCACTCTATAAAATTTAATAGGAATCACAGACCACTTTCTGGCTTAAGGTACAGTGTTTTTATGTTCTTTGAAACAGTTACATGCATGACAACCTTTTATGTAATTCTCTATAGTTTTTTCATTCCTAACCAAAAGAAGGATTCACGTGCTCTCCTTAATGTTCTATCAATCCCTAAATGCCCTGCATACGGAATTGCATGTACAATATGGATGGTTTAATTAATTAAAGAGGGAGGAAGAACTACCTGTGCACAAAATTCCCCTCCCCTCTTCTCGTAAGCACAGTATAAGATATCATCTTCTAAAAAAAAAATTCTCACGAGGCACATTCAGAAATGACGGAAAACTCTCTGATTCCCCTTTAATCACTGCTCGTACTCTTTCCATCCATTCCTCTCTTTTCTGTCCCTCTCGGACTTCTTTTGTGTCCTAACCTTCCAAGTCAATCAAACCTGCATCATCAGGTCATTCATTCTGGACACTCCTGGTCATGTCCTCGGCCACCCACATATGTTCATCTTCAACGCTCATCTCTCTCTCTCTCTCTCTCCATCTCCTGACTGCTCATCGGGAGAATTCACATCCTGTTCTCTATTATCTCTATTTCGATGGGGTCTTCAATATTTTGGTTACGTTCTTCGTTCCTCTTTTGTGCCCTAGCTGTTACTCCTATTACTGTACCTCTAGAGAGAGCATCAGCTATCTTGTTAGCTTTACCGTCTATGTGGTGAAAACCCTTTATATTAAACTCTAACAATCTCTCAATCCATCTCGCTTGTCGAGAGGTCAAATCATTTTTATAATACAAATCACGTAAGGGGTGATGGTCAATCTGCAACTCAATCGATTGACCTAATAAAAAGAATCAATGCCTCTCTAGAACCAAAAGAATAGCCAAAGCCTCTCGATAAAATGTACTATAATTCTTTTTTGCCCCTTTTAACGCCCAGGAAACAAAACAAATGGGTCGCTCTCTGCCTTTATCATCTTGTTGAGAAACTACGCCACCAATAGCTACGCTACTCGCATCTGTTGTCACTAAAAACGGGCGATCAAATCTAGGTTAAGCGAGTAATTCATTGCTAGTTAAGGCAGCTTTCAAATGGGCCCTTTCTTCTTCCCCTCACCAATTTATTACTTTTTGTTTCTTTAAAGCATCAAAGAGTCTCGCTATTTCTCTAAAGCCTCATGAATTTATGGTAATACCCCGCGAGCCCAAGGTATCCAGCTGCTTCCTTAGATTTACGTGACCTGGGGAAATCTCTGATAGCCGCTACTTTACTGGGGCAGGGTTGGATACCTTCTGGGGTTATCATGTGACCTAAAAATTGTACCTGTTTACAGAAAAAATTGCACTTTGACAAATTTATGTTTATACCATTATGTCGCAATGCTTCCAAAACTTTACGAATATTATTATTATGTTCTTCGGCCGTTTTCCCTGTAATTATGATATCATCTAAATACACAAGAACATTATGGCCATCATTAGTATAGAGAAGTAACTTGGAGCATTTTTAACACCGAAAGGAAGAAAATTGAACTGAAATAAATGATCGTTAGCTATAAATGCCGTTTTACATTTACTGTCTTCCTGAATGGGTATTTGATATTATCCAGATTTTAAATCAACAGTTGTAAAATATTTACTATCCTATACTTCTACAAGTAATTCTTTGATCGAGGGCAATGGAAATGCATTATCCTTAGTGACTGCATTCAACTTCCTATAATCAACACACAATCTTACCGAGCCATGCTTTTTCCTAACAGCTACAATTGGAGAAGCCCAGGGGATTCACTCTCCTCGATTATCCCTTGTTCCCTTAATTTATTAATTTCCCTTTCTATCTCTCCCTGGAAATGAATGCGTACCTTATAAGGCCTTGACCTGATCGGCTTTGCCTGCCCAGTTCCAATGCTCAAGTGAAATTGATGAATCCTCCCGGGTGGCTCATTTCCAATTGCAATTACATTGGAATAATTATTGATAATGCCACTAACTACATGTTGATATTCTGACGGACATAATTTTTCGTGCTTGCATAATCAAATTCTGAGTGCGTTCATCTGTGCGGGTTGGAGTTGTGGCTCCCAATATCCCATTATAAGCAATTTCACATAACTAATTCACACACAGAATCACTTCCTAATACAACTCTTTTATTTGACAAATTAACTGTCGTTATATTAGCTCTGTTCTCCCCACCTTAATGTTGACGAATGTTTTATGGTTTATGTGTAGTTTATATCCTCCTGATGTGTCAAGAACAATGGATGCCGCTGACTCTTGTGGATTAGAGGAGAATCTTTTTTCAATCAGTGAAACGTTGGCTTCTGTGTCGATCAGTGCTCGAATGGATTAATCTGGCAGGTAAATCCTAACTGCTAACATTCCTAGACGGTCATTACGAGATATGGGGCACGGGCCAATGACCTCAGCTGCAATGCCCGTGCTCCCTAGTGCTGCGAGGGTGAGGTCGGGGGTACCGATGGAGGTCCCATTGCCTGCTCCGTTGTCACCGCTTCCTCGGCTACTGCTTGTGATGTCAAGCGTGCTGGCATCGAACTCCCTCATCTCCCTCTTCCTCTGTTTCCTTTTGCTCGGATGTTGGGCGGGAGGAGGTGTACGTGTGCTACAGGCCGCCCGCCCTGGGCGTTTTTTGCTGAGCACTCTTGAGATAGATGACCGTAGGCCTGACAAGTGTAACAGCAGGGGATCTCTGGGTGGGGCATTCTACTCGTCGGTGCCCCTCTCCCCTACACTGCCAGCATTGCTGACTGCATTCCCCTATACCCGTCTTTGGGGGTCGAGTGCCTCTCATGGCTACCAACTTCTCGGAATCGGGCCAGTTATTCCAAGTCATTTTTTCTTCTGGAAAATTGTCTAAAATGTTTTGTATCGCACTCACTACGTTTGCTAACGAGCGATTGTCATCGAACAAATAACCACATAAATACGGGTTTACTAATGTGCGAATATGTTTACGGGCAATCGCTTTTTTATCACCTTCTGGGAGATTGGCACTCCGGGTAGCAAACGAATCGCAATCGTGAAAAATGTGAGTTGCAAAACTAAGAACGGATTCACCTTCACGTATTTTGGGTTGTAATTTTCTTTCATGTCTCCCTTTCTCGCATCAGGCAAGGCATACTTCTCAATTAAACCTCGTTTTATTTCATTATAACTTCTTAAACTGTCTTGTGGCCAACACATTACCTCCATTGTAGGAGCATCTTTCAGCAATCTAATTACTTGAATAGCTTTTTTTCTTTCCGACCACCCATATGTAGCTACTTCAAAGTTTCACTAAAAAACTTCAATCAATTGAAACCCTTCATTAGGCCGTTGATCATTAAAAGTCCTAATACTTGCCTGGAGTTCTGGCAACTTTCGAACTACAATTTGTGTATCTTCACTCGGTTGTGCGTGTTTACTTTCACTTGTGTGCGTTTGAACTTTGTTTATGTATGTCAGATATGCTTTGGATGCGCGTCGCACCTTTTCTCGTTCAACCAAGAATCTGTTCATTAACTGTTCTAAGTTTTCTAACTTATTTTCCAATTCTTGCATTCTAATTTCCTGTCTATATTCGTCAACGGGAATGCTATATCCCACTGCTCCTTCGTTCTTATCTCGTACAGCAGCAGCGTCTGCTATATTAGTCCTTGTGTATCTAGGCATCTTGAACTTTTATTTCACCGGCTCAAAGAATAACCTCACTCACAACATACACAAACAGACGCATTTTACACCTGATACCAATATGACCCATGTAGACGGATAATGAGACGTCGGAATATGGGTTTTCTTCCTTTTTTTACAAAAGGTTCATTTGTAAGTACACCGTACCCAACTACCCTCTCAGGTGAGGGACTTGTCAACTCGAGCACCCAAAGGCAACTAAACTCCCTTCGCTACCAAAATGCAATCTTGCTACAATGATATGCTGAGATATAGGTTTTTGTGGAATACTCATGATTAAAGTGTTCATTTACCTTGACGTACAAGACACATCTACTTACATGAATTAGGACACACACACACACACACACACACACATATATATATATATATATATATATATATATATATATATATATATATATATTGCATATAATGTCTGAGTTTGTGTGTATGTATATATATGTACATAATGTTTGAGTTTGTGTGCATGTATATATATGTATATAACATCTGAGTTTGTGTATGTATATCTATGTGTATATGTATATATATATATATATATATATATATATATATATATATATATATATATATATATATATATGTATATATATTTATATATATATATATATATATATATATATATATATATATATATATAATATCTATCTATATATATACATATATATATATATATATATATATATATATATATATATATATATATATATATATATATATATATATGTATATGTATATATTATGGTCCCGGGTCTAGGCACCAAAATCTATATTATATATTACAGCTGCCAAATTACATAACCTCTCGAGTTCCAAACTCACCTGTTTGTTTTTACATAAATCTGTTACACTTGAATAATACCCAAGCTCTGAGAAAATTATATAACTCCCAGATGGCACTATATAAATACACTGAATATCCAAAGGTCTCTTAAATACATTCAAAACATTAATTTAACTATTCAAAACAACCTCTTACATTGATTCTTAAACAGGGATTACGAGAGAACTATGTGAAAAATACTGGTGATCGAAATAATACACGCTTTACAAAAATAAATATATTTTTTAAAAATTTACAACATTGATGCGGAAAATTATCGCCAAAATGAATTACTCGAAATATTAAATCTGAACAAAAACTTAGACTAAGTCAAGAAAATAATACTTATGAAAATTATACAATCGCTTGTTTCACTGGAAATTGATTCATAAGAATATCTAATCTTGATAATTAATTACAAAAGTTAACCTTTAACACTCTAATGATTAAACTGTTATTGAAATGTACATAAAAGTAACTGATAAACTTATGTGTTTTTGGATCACATGAGGTAATCGAACAGTTAAGCCCAAATAAATACACCTCACTGCCCTCACCTAATTCTCACAGGGCCAATTACAAAAGTTTATATAATACCAGCACGTACAATAACAAT
This sequence comes from Palaemon carinicauda, assembly GCF_036898095.1. NCBI lineage: Eukaryota > Metazoa > Arthropoda > Malacostraca > Decapoda > Palaemonidae > Palaemon > Palaemon carinicauda. The sequence continues at coordinate 57,921,967 of NC_090753.1, forward strand.
AGATTTGAGATCACCTTCAAAGCTTCATTAACGTTTGAACACACCACACACAGTATATGTTGGGTAAATAACTTATTCACTTTGGAGAGGACACACACTGAGGCACTTGAGAGATAGGATGTTGACTCTTTCACTGGGACAGGCTGGATCTCTTCTGCAGCAATGCATCCCTGGGGGTGCATATATATTGACTTAATTATTCTAGATCGTTCTAGGTCATGGAGGTCCAGTAGCTTTGGGCCAGTGCCTAGTGGCGTAAGGTTGCCAACGATTGCATATCCGACAAATACCAATGCACAAGCGAGGCGACTCTCTCTCAGCCAACTCTTCCCTCCTCTGTCCTCAAAGCAATAAAAAAATGATAAAACTAACTCTGGAGTTTTCAAGAACATTCTAAACATGTGGAAAATATAAGAATTGCGCAATTTCTCACAAACATGACACAAAACCTCGTATAAACATCAAAAATTACATAAGCCCTAGATCATACCCATTGTGATTCGTACAGCACACTTGAATGAGATTGCATAAGACTTGGTAACAAAATACTTGAAGAAATTAAAAGTTATTTCTTGAAAATAACGTAAATTTACTTATCCTGACTTGAATGGAAAAGACAACAAAAGGAACGACGAAAGTCTTTTGCAATTTACATACAATTACTTATACCTACATGAGAGGAACTCACCTTACGAGCTGTCTGTACACCTCTTGAAAACACAAATGAAATACATGAATAAGATATTGGGGAGCCTATAACTCTACCCCTTGAGTCATTAGTAGCCATCGTCTGGCTCTCCCTGGTCCTAGCTTGGATGGAGAGGAGGCTTGGGCACTGACTACAGTATATGTGTATATGATTAGTCTGTAGGGCATTGTCCTGCTTGCTAGGGGATTGTCACTGCCCCTTGCCCCTACCATTCATGAGATACCTTTAAACCTTATTCCTCTATCCTCAACAGTACAACAGTACTCAGAAACCTCTTTCCTCTAGGCTATGAGATACAGGTTTGCAAATATCGGAATGAAGAGCAAAATATATTTGTTTTCATCCAAATAACAGATGCAAATAACTTGGAAGCTGATTCTCAACGGAAATTACATATTTGTATTATATAATTCTCACGTGGTAAAATAGAATGCGTCGGTTTCTGAATACCAACTAGTTTTCATAAACCAAAAATGAAGGAGTTGGAGAGAAAATTCCAAACGAAGAAAACAAGAGATATTTTTTTTCCATTTTCTCTTTCCCAGTGAATACGTTTGAAAATCTATCATAAAAGATACAGAATATATCATCCGAATCGTCAATTTAATATTGAAATATAGAGAGGGACACGAAGGCGAGGAGAATAATTTATAGTTGATGTTAAGCAAGAGAAATTGAAGGAAAAAATTGGACATAATCTATTAACGAATGTTGACCGATGTCTGTCAATCACTCGATGACAGATGATGTTGAGTTCGATAACGGTGATTGACGTGTAGGCTTTCAAGACAGCCGACTCTTCGTACCTCGCTATACTGAGCGCTCGGTTTCATGTACAGTTGGACACAGGAATTTCTGGCACACCTCCTTTGAGGTATTGCACCTTATCGCACCCTTACGTATTAAGACCCGCCCACCATTTCCATTACTCGACGAGCAGTAGGGGTTATACCCTTACTTCACGGTGAGTGACCAAAGAGATGGTTTAGGGGAGAGAGGGTAAAGGTGGTGGGTGTGGCTAAACACAGGAACTCGCCGCGCAGTAAGAGTGCGACACTGTGCACTTTCTCAGAGTTAGGTGTACCAGGAATTCTTGTGCCCAACTGTACGTATTTGTATATACATAAATAATTGCTTTTAGGAAATTTTATTGCAATTATTTTTCTATTTGAAATGACTTTCTCTATAATTATTGTCATCATGAATTCTTGTATAAAATATACAAGTGACTGAATGTGTAGAGTTAATTTTTGTATTTGCAAAGCCACTGATTAAAAACTATTCATGAGACTCGCCTGTCAAGCTTCTTTTCAATTATACAATTATTGGCTTTCATTATTAATAAGGAAAGTTTTCATTACGTAATTAAATCGTTTTTCCGATGATACCAAACAGATTATTTAGATGAGAACACACTATTTAAAATTTCATAATTATCATCATCATCATCATCATCTCCTCGGTTGGATTTTGCCAGTCGTCTCTATCTTGAGCTTTTAAATCAATACTTCTCCTTTCATCATCTCCTACTTCACGCTTCATAGTCTTTAGCCATGAAGGCCTGGGTCTTCTAACTCTTCTAGTGCCCTGCGGTGCCCAGTTAAATGTTTGGTGAACTATTCTCTCTTTGGGAGTGCGAAGAGCATGCCCAAACCATCTCCATCTACCCCTCACTATGATCTCATCCACATATGGCACTCGAGTAATCTCTCTTATAATTTCATTTAAGATTTAAATGGTTTTATTTTTGGTTACATTATTTTCACGCCAAATAAGATTCCTGTGAAATTCTATCCCGTATATAAATATATAGAGGAGAACCTTGATATATTATTTTCCGATGAGGTTATTTTTTTTTCCATGAAAACGTCAATACAAAGACATCAAAGATTTGTTCATTTATATTTAAAAAAAAAAAATCCGTTTGTTCATAACAAATGAACAATGGGAAAAAGGTTACTTGATAAATTCTGTAAATATTCTATCGCTTGAAAACCCTTTTTTTTCATGAAGAATATATTTCCATAAAAGGCCACATATTTAATCCTTAGAATATATATGTACATTTTACGGACAAAAAATACATTCTTCATAACTCGTGTAACAGAAAAATATATTATATTCAATATTTCATAAATATTTTGTCACTAAAAAAGTGTTCTTTCGTAGGAAATAAAATGTCTATGAAATTCATATATCCCATATTTTTAAACGAAACCCTTTTTACTCCCAAATATGTATTCATAACAGGTAAAATTTACATAAATAAAAAAATCTTGTAAAAATCATATATCTCAAATAATAAAAAAAAAAAAAAAAATGCTCGTAAGAATGCATTCTTAACAAGAAGAATTCTTAAAGAAAAACCCAAGCCATAAAAAAACCCCATAAAAACCATATATCATACTAAAAAAAACTTCAAGTAGAAATATATTCATAACTAGAGGGGCACTCAGTAGAGCGCAGACCTCCGCCTCGTGAGTTTATTTCTTGACCTTTTGCTCGACCTTGACCTTGACCTTTGACCTTATCATGTGTTAATTATGTGGATTTTCATACACTCAAATATGAACCAAGTTTGAAGTCTCTGTGACAACGATGTCCAAACTTATGGCTGATGACGGGAATTAGACATTTTTATTGACCGTGACTTTGCCGTTTGACCTTGACCTTTCAAAATAAAATGATTTCCAGCTTTTTACATGACAGTTAATCCCTGCAAGTTTCATTACTCTACGATTAGAATTGGGGCCGGGAAGCTGTTCACAAACAAACACATACACAAACACATAACAGGGGGTAAAACATAACCTCCTCCCAACTTTGTTGGCGGAGGTAACATTAAAACTTACCATAAAGAAAATAAACATTAAATCAAGAAAAAAATCTAGCAATTCTTAACCCCGTTGATCTGCCACACCTCATAACTCAAAACAAGAAAAATTTCCATAAATAATAAAAAAAAAAAATTTTAATTATACAAAATGCAATGGCTAACCCTGGCAATGAATTAAAAAAAAATATATATAAAAAATATATATAAAAATCATTTCAAAAAATGCTCTTAGAAATACATTCGTAACAATAAAAAGATTCATAAATAAAGAAAAACAAATTTAAATTAAGAATGAAAAAAAAGGTTTCTATTCCCAACCCGGTTCGCCTTCCACATCTCAAAACTCTTTTCCCCGCATCTTCCACCCCACAGAATAAACTCTTCCCCAGGCAACTTACAAGCCACGTTGAGCGTGATGATGTCTTCGAGAGTCTCCAGAGGCAGGAGGGGATTCTCAGCTCGACACAGCAATTGTCTCATGTGGTGGTGCCTTCCAGGCTGCAAATGCAACACGCTCACCGTCTCCGTTCCATGGGTTGTTACCTGGAAATGGAAATAGCAGAGAGAAATGTTCCATATAAGTTATAAGCGTCTACGGTTAGAGAAACATCATATTTTTCCTCGAGGGAAAGACAGAGGTTCAACTCAGATTTGGCAATGCCGGGCAAAACACATGCCACATCTACAATTTTAAAACTGAAACTTAACTTTTAATAAATAAATCAATAATAGATGAAGTGAGATATATTCAAAATATCTTATAAGGAAAAAAACTACATTTTAAGAATTGAAACCGATTTCAATGAACTACTTCACCTTAATATGATTACCATAACATAAAATTGGCATCGTGTGAGCTCTGGATCGGCCACATATCTCAGCGATATTTGAAAGTTTGTCAGAATATAATCTTATAAACGTTAACTGTCAGATTACATCTCTCTGTCGTTTTACTACTTTTTATGTTTGTCTTTCATTCTACTTGTGTCTGTCCACGAGTGGAAATAAATATTAGTTTGTTAATTATAAGTGTGTCGTTTTTAAAGTTGAAAAATTGTATTCTACTTGAAAGATTTATGCTGAGATGATTATGATTTTTATGTAAACGAGAATTCTTCGTAGATGGACAAAAGAAAATTGCGGAAGTCATTAATATCACTCACAAACTCTCTCTCTCTCTCTCTCTCTCTCTCTCTCTCTCTCTCTCTCTCTCTCTCTTTTTTTATGTCCATACTGAATACACATTAAATTATGATGAAGTACAGAAATTAAAGATACTATAATTATTCTCTCTCTCTCTCTCTCTCTCTCTCTCTCTCTCTCTCTCTCTCTCTCTCTTACATTAATCGTCAGCTTCTGAATGAGCTTGCCTTTATGGTACCAGGTGTAGGGTTGCTCCCAAAAGCCTTGCAAGTGATTCTCTCTCTCTCTCTCTCTCTCTCTCTCTCTCTCTCTTACATTAATCGTCAGCTTCTGTATGAGCTTCCCTTGATGGTACCAGGTGACCCTAGCCGGTGGGTTGCTCCCAAAGGCCTTGCAAGTGAACTCTCTCTCTCTCTCTCTC